>NC_092413.1:70729602-71329602 GCF_040894005.1 Engystomops pustulosus | reverse complement strand
GGGAAGTGATGGACACATTTGGGGTTGGGGCGGAGTTCGTGAAATGGGTAAAGTGTCTATACAATTCCCCAAAAGCCAGGATTGGTATTGATGGCAGCGAGTCAGAGGGTTTCCCCCTTAGCAGGGGTACGAGACAGGGTTGTCCCCTCTCCCCCCTCCTCTTTGTCATTTTTACCTCTTGCCATTAAAATAAGGGCTCATGCTGGTATAAGAGGAGCAGGAAGCGGTGGACCAGAGGACAAGACGAGATTCTCCATTATCGATACCTAATGCAGTAAGCACAGTGACAGAATTTGGCCAGTTTTCAGGTTTAGAGATTAACTGGAGTAAGTCAGGTATGATGCCGCTGGACGGGAATAAGATAGCAGAGCTAGAATCTGGAATTAAAATGAACTGCCAGGAATCATTGAAATATCTTGGGACCCTGATCTCAGCAAAAGTGCAAGAATACGAACTATTAAATTTGAACATGCGGCGCCATCTTTTTGGAGCCTCCGGCAGCATTGCCGGCGGCGATCGCCGTGAAAGCACCCGCGATCGGTGCTAGCCGGGTGTTACCGGTAAGCCTTTGCTGCAATATGCAGCAAAGACTTAACGGCTATGGAGAGGGCTCGGCCCGCTAGCCCTCTCCATGCACCGGGACCCGGCGGGAAGGGGTTAATTAATTCAGTTAGAAGTAGGGTCCATACCTGGGACAAACTACCTCTCTCCTTTGCGGATAGAATTGCCCTTATAAAAATGGTCCTGTTGCCAGAAATTTAGTTTTTTTTTACTTCATGCCCAATTTGGATTGACAACTTCTTTTTTAACCCCTTAACCCCATAGCGCAATAAGACGTACCCTTACGTCTTGCTGCGCATGGGGGAGTATGAAGAGGGCTCACAGGCTGAGCCCTCTTCATACTCACCGGGCATTTGCTTCATAATGAAGCAAACGCCCGTCGCTAACACCCGCAATCGGTGCTTGCACCGAGCGCGGGTGTTAACCCTTTGAACGGCGGCATTAAAGAGCCGGCGGCGCGTGGGCGCCGCCATCTTGGCTCCGATCGTCACTCCCCGTGACGACGATTCGTTGTCATGACAGCCTCGGATCACACAAAGATCCGAGGCTGTCATGATCGACGCTATCTATTACAATGTGCGATCTGCACATTGTAATAGATGGTATGCAAAATCCCCATATACTGCCATACTGTAGTATGGCAGTGTATGGTAGGATCAATCAGACAACCTAGGGTTAACCCCTTACCGACATGTGACGTAATAGTACGTCACATGTCGGGTCCCGGTACATGGAGAGGGCTCGCGGGCGAGCCCTCTCCATAGCCGGTAAGGCTTACCGGTAACACCCGCGATCGGTGCCGGCACCGATCGCGGGTGTTTTACCGCTGATCGCCGCCGGCAAGGGTGCCGGCGGCTTCAAAAAGACGGTGGCGCACATGCGCCGCCATCTTTCCGTGGATCGTCGCTCCACGTGACGTCATCGGGGAGTGACGATCCGTCGCCATGGTAACTTCTGGTCTCACGAAGACCCGAAGCTACTTCGGGTTAACCCATTCATTACCATGTGCTGTCAGCACATGGTAATGTATGAGTAGTAAAATCCCCATACACTGCCATACTGTAGTATGGCAGTATATGATAGGATCGATCAGACAACCTAGGGTTAAAGTACCCTAGGGAGTCTGAAAAATAGTAAAAATAAAAATAAAAAAAAAGTTAAAATAAAAAAATTATAATAAAAAGACCTAAAAATTCAAATCACCCCCCTTTCCCTAGAATTGATATAAATATAAATAAACAGTAAAAATCATAAACACATTAGGTATTGCCGCGTCCGAAAATGCCCGATCTATCAAAATATGATAACGGTTTTTCACTGTGTTTAACCCCGTAACGGAAAATCGCGCCCAAAGTCGAAAAAGGCACTTTTTTGCCATTTAAATTTTTTTTTTAAATTCTATAAAAAGTGATCAAAAGGTCGTACAGTCCTAAAAATGATAACATTGTAAACGTCATCAAAATCCGCAAAAAACGACACCACCCACAGCTCCATACACCAAAGTATGAAAAAGTTATTAGCCCCAGAAGATGGCAAAATTCCCCAAAAAAATTTTGTACAGGAGGTTTTAATTTTTTTAAATGTATGAAAACATTATAAAACCTATACAAATTTGGTATCCCCGTAATCGTACCGACCCAAAGAATAAAGTAGACATGTCATTTGGGGTGCACAGTGAAATCCGTAAAATCCAAGCCCACAAGAATACGGCACAAATGCGTTTTTTTACCAATTTCACTGCATTTGGAATTTTTTTCCCGGTACATGGCATGAAATATTAAATACCACCATTTTGAAGTGTAATTTGTTACGCAGAAAATAAGCCATCACACAGCTCTGTACATGGAAAAATAAAAAAGTTACAGATTTTTGAATGTGGGGAGTGAAAAATGAAAACGCAAAATCGAAAAAGGGCCGCGGCGGGAAGGGGTTAAAGTACCCTAGGGAGTCTGAAAAATAGTAAAAAAAATAAATAAAAAAAAGTTTAAAAAAAAAAATTATATTAAAAAACCATAAAAATTCAAATCACCCCCCTTTCCCTAGAACTGATATAAATAAACAGTAAAAATCCTAAACACATTAGGTATCGCCGCGTCCAAAAATGCCCGATCTATCAAAATATAATAACCGTTTTTCACTGCGTTTTACCCCGTAGCGGAAAATAAGTCGAAGTCGAAAATTGCAATTTTTAGCCATTTTGAAAAATAGAAAAAATTCTATAAAAAGTGATCAAAAGGTCGCACAGTCCTAAAAATAAAAGCGTTGAAAACGTCATCAGAAGTTGCAAAAAATTACACCACCTACAGCTCGGTACACTAAAGTATGAAAAAGTTATTAGCGCAAGAACACTGTAAAATGAAGATTTTTTTTTCTGTACAGGATGTTTTAATTTTTGTAAATGTATGAAAACATTATAAAACCTATACAAATTTGGTATCCCTGTGATTGTATTGACCCAATGAATGAAGTAGACTTGTCATTTGGGGTGTACAGTGAAAGCTGTAAAAACCAAGCCCACAAGAAATGGCGCAAATGTGTTTTTTCATCATTTTCACTGCATTTAGAATTTTTTTTCCCGCTTCCCAGTATACGGCATGGAATATTTAATACCATCACTACGAAGTGCAATTTGTTACGCAGAAAATAAAACATCACACAGCTCTGTACATGGAAAAATAGGGGTTAAGGACGCAGCCTGTTTGCACGTTAAGGCTCGCTACTTTTTTTTTAAATTTGACCAGTGTCTCTTCCTGTGGTAATAACTTTTCAACGCTTTAAGATATCTCTGTGATTTTGAGATTGTTTTCTCGTGAGACATTGTAGTTTATGTTAGTAGTGTCATTTCGGTGATCCGTTCCTTTTTTGGGGGGTAAAAATTCAAAAATTTAGGAAAAATTTGAAAAAAATGACTATTTTCAAAGTTTCAAATGTTATACTTTTTAGACAAAAAGTGATACCACAAATTTTTTTTGATAGAAACCTTTTGCCATTGGTCTTCTTTTTATATCCATTATTTGTTTTACGTTTCCATTTTTTTTATGGATGTGAGAAGGTTTGAAGTTTTAGTAGCAACTTCTCAGATTTTCTTGAAATTTGAAAAATGCTAACTTTTTGGTGATCAATTCAGTTTGGAAGTGCCCTATAAAGGCTTATGTACTATATACCCCCACAAGTAACACCATTTTATGAACCTAACATCTCAACCTATTCAAATCAGCATTTAAGAAGTCTGTTAACCCTTTAATTATTTTTGCGGAAGCATATGAAAATGGATTGGAAATTTTGAAATTTCAATTTTTGATTTCAATCTTTCTAATTTAGCCCTAAAATGGATACATTCAGAAGGAATTTGAGGTAAATATATATTCCTAATTTCTTGCCCTGCTTCTTCCGAGTACGGCAATACCAGACATGTGGATGTCAGCTGCTGTTTCCCCGCACAGTGATGTCCAGAACAGAGTTAGCGATACTGGGAATTTGGAAGGCCAATTTGGCTGCAAATATTTTGTGGTGCCACAGTGTAATTGAAGAGCCCCTGAAGTAAAAATACAATAGAAAAACCCCCAAAATGTCACCATTTCGGAAACTAGACCCCTCAAAGAATTTATTGGTGGTTGTGGTGAGCATTTTAACCACCAACACGCTGGTCAAAATTGAATGCAAAGTAAATGGTGCAGAGTAAAAATTGCGTTTTTATCTCAAAAATGTCATTTTAGTGCCTCATATACTGTGCCCAACCCATGCCACTTTAGACAAACCCCCCAAAAATCATTCTGCGGGTTGTCCCGAGTACAGCAATACCACACATGTGCCAATAATTTACAGACTGGGCACACAGAAGGGATGAGAACGGAAGGAGTGAAATTTTGATTTTCCAGCTCCGTTTTCACACGTTTGGATTTGGAGTGCCATGTCATGTTGGCAGGGCCCGTGAGGTGCCAGTGCAATAGAAACCCTAAATAAATGATACCATTACGGAAACAAGACCCCTCAAAGAATTTATCGGTGGTTGTGGTGAGCATTTTAACCCCCAACACGCTGGTCAAAATTGAATGCAAAGTAAAGGGTGCAGAGTAAAAATTGCGTTTTTATCTCAAAAATGTCATTTTAGTGCCTCATATACTGTGCCCAACCCAGGCCACTTTAGACAAACACCCTAAAAATCATTCTGCGGGTTGTCCCGAGTACAGCAATACCACACATGTGCCAATAATTTACAGACTGGGCACACAGAAGGGATGAGAACGGAAGGAGTGAAATTTTGATTTTCCAGCTCTGTTTTCACACGTTTGGATTTGGAGTGCCATGTCATGTTGGCAGGGCCCGTGAGGTGCAAGTGCAATAGAAACCCCCAATAAATGATACCATTACGGAAACAAGACCCCTCAAAGAATTTATCAGTGGTTGTGGTGAGCATTTTAACCCCCAACACGCTGGTCAAAATTGAATGCAAAGTAAAGGGTGCAGAGTAAAAATTGCGTTTTTATCTCAAAAATGTCATTTTAGTGCCTCATATACTGTGCCCAACCCATGCCACTTTAGACAAACACCCCAAAAATCATTCTGCGGGTTGTCCCGAGTACGGCAATACAACACATGTGCCAATAATTTACAGGCTGGGCACACGGCAGGGGTCAGGAAGAAAGAAGCACAATTTAGGTTTTCAAGCTTCGTTTTCACTAGATTGGTAATGGGGGGTACCCCCGAGGTACCAGTACAATAGAAACCCCCAAGTAGTGAACCCATTTTGGAAAGGGCACCCCTCAAAGAATGTATGTAGGCTTGTATGAGCATTTTAACCTCTAAGGTGCTGGCTCAAATGTCATACAAAGTGAGTAGTGCAGAGAAACAATTGTATTGCAATTTATCAAATGTGCCATTGAAGTGACAAAAGTATTTTGCCCAACTCATGCCACTGGGGAAAAACACATCAAAAATCATTCTGCGGGTTACCCTGGTTAGGGCAATACCCCATAGGAGGCAATAATCTGTAGGATGGAGACACGGCAGGGCTCAAAAGGGAATAACTTGTTGGAGCACAGACATTGTACATTTTTTTTTTTTTTTGGCATCATGAAAGATTTGTAGATGCCAATAGGGGCCAGTACAGTAGAAACCCCTAAGGACTGACCCTATTTTGGAAACTACACCCCTCCATGAATTAATCTAGGGGTATAGTTAGCATTTTAACCCCACAGGTGGACCCCTGAAAAAGTGCATAATGGATAGTGCATAGTAAAAAATATCCATTTTGTCATTTTGTGCCCCGCTGCTGCCATGGGAGACAAACACCCTAAAAATCATGATGCATGTTTTCCCGGGTAAAGAATACGGGGCAGTAATCTACAGGCTGGGCACATGGCAGGGCTTAGAAGGGAAGGTGCGGTATGCGGCATGATGTATAAGCTGTGCGTCAGGGTAACAACAGGGTACTCTAAAAATCCAGGGATGTATGATAAATTCGGAAGCAATCTTTCATACATAACCCTGGTTTTTCTGGGCATGTCTCACAGTGATGAATGGTGTCCTTCCGAATGCCATTTTTGGAGCACACCCTGCACCTCTTTTGTGACCTTCCCTTGCTGGCTGTTTGGGGAACTACTCCTGGAAAGTGCTGCCCTGGTACAATACGTGATTTGGCCTCGCTTCCAGAAGTGCTGGCACTCCCCCCTTCCTGGTCTCCAAAAAGAAAGTACTTTATTACCACCTCTTGAAATTCCAGGAAAGTTCCCCTCTGGCCGGCATATCGATGCAGCACATAAGTATTATACAATGCCATCTGCATGATGTGCACGGCCAGCTTCTTGTACCACACCCTCGACTTCCGCATGCAGGGCCGCTTCTGCCATGAGGCGAGGTGAAGTCCCCGCCTCAGGCGGCAGATAGCGGACCCCATTTAAAAGCGGCACTTTGCCGCTGGTAGCACGGACTTGCCAATGGCTGGCAGGTCCGTGCCACCTGTAAAATAAAGTACATCGCCGCCTTCAAGGCGGTGATGTAATTTATAGGCAGAGCGGTGCAGCACATCGCGACTGTGTGCACCGCTCTGCAGGACACAGGTCGGCGTGATGACGTCACCACGTGCCCGTGCCGACCTGTGTCCCTTCACAGAGGGCTGCTGGCTGGAGGAGATGAGGGAGCTGCGTGGGAGCACGGAATGGTGAGTGCAGCAGGGGGATCGCTAGATCTTCCTTCCCTCTCTCATAACGATCTGTGTCCTCAGGACACAGATCGTTATGAGACCATGTACAGGGACTGCTTTCCCCAGCAGTTGCTTCACCCTCCGGGAGTAGAAGACTCCCGGAGGCTGAAGGCTGAAGGACCTTTGATGATGCAATGGTCACATGACCTGCCGGGGAAAGCAGTACACACACAGAGAGCTGCCTGAGTGAGGTAAGGGGGAGACATGACAGGGGCCGGGGAAGAACATGGGGGACTGTGTGTGGGCAAATTACTTACTGGGGGGCTTTGTGTGTGGGCACATTACTTACTGGGGGGGCTGTGTGTGAGGCACATTACTTACTGGGGGGGGGCTGTGTGTGTGGGCACATTACTTACTGGGGGGGCTGTGTGTGGGCACAGTACTTGCTGGGGGGGGGCTGTGTGTGGGCACAGTACTTGCTGGGGGGGCTGTGTGTGGGCACATTACTTACTGGGGGGGGGGCTGTGTGTGTGGGTACATTACTTACTGGGGGGGCTGTGTGTGTGGGCACATTACTTACTGGGGGGGCTGTGTGTGGGCACAGTACTTGCTGGGGGGCTGTGTGTGGGCACATTACTTACTAGGGGGGCTGTGTGTGGGCACAGTACTTGCTGGGGGGGCTGTGTGTGGGCACATTACTTACTGGGGGGGGGGCTGTGTGTGTGGGCACATTACTTACTGGGGGGGGCTGTGTGTGTGGGCACATTACTTACTGGGGGGGGCTGTGTGTGTGGGCACATTACTTACTGGGGGGGGCTGTGTGTGTGGGCACATTACTTACTGGGGGGGGCTGTGTGTGTGGGCACATTACTTACTGGGGGGGCTGTGGGGGTAATTACTGGGAGCAGGGCCGGTTCTAGACAAAGTGGGGCCCTGGGCAAAATTAAAAGTGGGGCCCCAAAATAAAACTATTTTATGACCAGTCACAGTCAGCAAGAGGCTCCTTTAGTATGGTAAAACATACTGTAATATGGGAGAATTTTATAGGAGATAGATGATAGGGAGATTTATGGGCAGCATGGTGGCTCCGTGATTAGCACTACAGCCTTGCAGCGCTGGTCAACATCTGCAAAGATTTTGTATGTTCTCTCTGTGTCTGCGTGGGTTTCCTCCGGGTCCTCCGGTTTCCTCCCACACTCCAAAAAATTACCGGTAGGTTGATTAGACTGTGAGGCCCATTGGGGAGAGGGGATATTTTCTGAAAGCAGACACTTGCCCCATTTTCAAAATTGCATCAAAGAGTTTATAGACATAGGCGCCTTCATGCAATTTTGATTCAAATTGAAACATTTTATTTAAAAAAATACTTAAAATTTGACTTTGATGGCAAAAAATTTGATCCAAACTGAAAATGTTTACCTTCACATCTCCTAAATGTAATGCATGGACATGTGTATAGTTCACAAATGTGCCCTATTGATATGTTCACATAAATAAATCCACATAATAGCACTAAAACTGTAATAACTAGATATCTGCTTTTCAGCTAGACATTTTTAGGCAGTCTAAACCTCTCTAATGAGATAATAAGTCACATTTAGATGTGCGCCATTGTATTAGCTGCACAATAACAGAACCCTCCGTGCTTCATAAGAATGAGAGTGAGAACGTCAGGTGTAAATAATGGAGGATGGTGTGAAATAAAAACTTTATTCCAGAACATGTGTGTGTTTGGTGTTACATATAACTTTATGGACATGTTCTGGTCGCGGTGTAGTCACATTAGGCGAAGAGGATTGAATGTTCATCGTATCAGTCAATTTTCCCAACAAGAAAAAACTATCACAAAATAAAAGGGAATAAGAGAGAAAGGGCCACATTTATCACTTTTGTGCGCCTAAGTGTAGTAGTTGCGCCTAAATTCTGGCGCACTGTTTTCCAGAATTATCACAAGCTACAACCATCTGTGATAAGGTAATTTCCTGCCTCTTATTAATCACTTTACTTTAACACAGTTTTGGTGCAGTTTCGGCGTAATGTTAGATTCGGGCACTTACATGTGATCCTGCTACAAGCTCCTCTCTTCTTCTCCCACATCCCAGAATGAAGATAACACTCACAGCAGCACCCAGGTGTGTGACACCCAGTGACCTCCTCAGCAGGGGCTTCTCCTGGAGGGGATCCCCCAGTGCTGATCTCCTGCTGCACCCCTGTAATTCTGTACAGTATCCCCCTCAGACACACTGGTGATACTGTGCAGAATTACATGGGGGACACTTGTCTGTAGTATCTGCAACATTCTGTAACGTTCTCTTCTGTCTTGCTTTGAGCTCAGGATTCTGCAGAAAGTTTTGTAAATAGAAGGTGATGAACTGTAAATAGAGTCTGCAGCTCCTGTCTGCAGAGCATCTAATGACTGTATTATCTGTACTAGTGTCTGCAGAGTATCTCATGTCTGTATTATATGTTCTAGTGTCTGCAGAGTATCTAATGTCTGTATGATCTGTTCTAGTGTCTGCAGTGTCTGGCTGAGCTTTGCTGCTAGAAATGAGCTGTTCTGCAAAGGGGCTCAGTGCTTTCTTCTCAGTTAACAACACCTTCGGGCTGGAGTGTTTTTGCGCCCATTTTTGCGCCTAAATGAAAAGTCGGAAGTGATGAATATCATAAGGGGCAGCAAAACATCTGGATTGCTAGGATAAATGAGGGAAAGCTGGTTATTTTTGCTGCGCAGCTAGTTTGGCAACAATGGCGCAAAAACGGCGCGCCTGAATGAAAAGGCCGAAAAACAACGGAAAAAAAACGATTGATACATGTGGCCCAAAGTGTGTTCTTCGATAGTTCTACATAGAGAAGGGTTAAAAACATGAATATTAGTTGATATTATCCATTCTCAAAATGTAGTAACATATAAAGTGAATATTTCCATTATCTGTGAGGTGCAGCAGCTCCTGTGTGCAGCAAATGCTCCCTGTAGCCTGATGGCTAAGAATCTGGAGGGGGGGGGGACACTTCAGGGGGCTATATCTCTGGCTCTGTGACACATAGAACCTCACTTCTTTTTTCCTATGAAAGAAGAGAGTCTCCTCTTTTGTATGAATTTAAATTTGTGTTTCTATGTTTTAGGAAAACGGAGATAATAACTGTTAAACTGCCGTTGGTAGTGATTTTTATATATATATAAAATGGCACCTGATATTCTCACTTTAAACCTGAATATCTCTGGATCCATGGCACCTAGAAACACAATTCAAGATTCATTTGAAAGAAGAGATTCTCCTCTTCCAGGGGGCAGGGGGCCCTGGGCAATTGCCACCTTTGCCTACCCATAGCGCCGGCCCTGACTGGGAGTCTGTGGGACACATTACATTGGGGTTGTATGGGGGAAATTTTGGGGGGTTGTATGGGAGACATTACTGGGGGTAATTGTGTGGGGCATGTATACAGCTGAGACTGGATACAGGTGGTGGGGGAGCTGAGACTGTATACGGGGTGTGGGGGGGTGTAGGCTGTGTATACAGGGGGGTAGAAGAAAGGCTGTGTATACAGGGGGATAGGGGAGAGGCTGTATATAAATGGTAGAGAGGAGAGACTATGTATACTCGGCTGTTCATTATTGGGGGAGGCTAAATTAGGGCACCTAATTGAATTGCTCTATATGCTCTAATTTGGGTGACTAAATGATGTTTTATGTTGAGAATAGTTTGTTCAGTCATGTTGTGAGGATAATATATATTGGAATCACAATTCATTATACTGTGACTGTGGTATTTTTAGGGGCGCCATGGGGAGTTGTGCTGCATGGAGTTGAAGACATTTCTTTGTGAATTCGGAGGAAAACCAAGGCCAGAAGAAAGCGTAAAGAAGTACCTTCCCGATGGAGTAGATGGTCACCTGTAAGGTACTAGAGGTCACTAATATCTGTGACTAATGACTACTAGTGTGTAAGGTAGCATCATCAGGGGCACGCACGTGCACGCGTACATGGGGGGGGGCAGCATTTTAAAATTTCGCCTCAGGCAGCAAAAAGGCTAGAATCGGCCCTGTCCGCATGGCATTGTACGGCTGAAGCACCTGGTCAGACAAGTCCACCCCTCCCATGTATTTGTTATAATCTAAAATACAGTCTGGCTTGGGGGTTTCTGTACTGGCACCTCGTACTGGGACAGGGGTGGTGGTGTGCTCATGTATTGTGGTTAATACTAGGACCTCTCTCTTGTCCTTGTACTTAACACACAATACAGAGTCGCTGCATAGTGCCCTGCTTTCGTGCCTTTTAAGTTTTTGCCCAAGCAGCGACTTAGGGAGACCTCTCTGATTTCTGTGTACAGTGCCGCATGCCGCAGTATTTCTGGAAGTGAGGCACTTGAACAGGGTGGTGCTGGTGTAGAAATTGTCCAGGTAGAGGTGGTAGCCCTGGTCCAGCAGTGGGTGCACTAAATCCCACACTATCTTCCCTGTAACACCCATGAAAGGGGGGCACTATAGTGGAGTCCTTCCCTTCATATACCCTGAACTTGTATGTGTACCCTGATGAACTTTCGCACAGCTTATACATTTTCACACCATATCTTGCCCTCTTATTGGGCAGGTACTGGCGGAATTGAAGTCTCCCTTTGAATTGTACCAGGGACTCATCTATGCTCACATGTTTGGCGGGGGTATATGCCTGGGCAAACTTGGCACTAAAATGATCTAATATGGGCCTGACCTTAAATAACCGATCATAACTGGGGTCACCTCTGGGTGGGCACTGTGTGTTGTCAGTGTAGTGCAAAAACTTATGGATGGCTTCAAAGCGCATCCTGCTCATTGCCATGCGGAACATGGGGGTGTGGTACAGTATATCTGTGCTCCAGTAGCCCCTGATTGAAGGCTTCTTTACTATCCCCATGAGGAGTATTATGCCCCAATACTTGTGCATCTCTGCTGCAGTGACAGGGGTCCACCTGTAGGGTTGTGCATAAAAGGAAGTGGGGTTTTGGGCAATATGCTGTGCAGCATAGAGATTTGTCTGAAATATAACAACATTCAGCAGCTCCTCATCAAAAAAAAACTTAAAAAAGTCCACAGCTCTGAGCCCTGCCGTGTCAAATTTAATTCCAGGATGGCTCAAAAAGTCAGGGACCTGAGGGGTATAATTATCTGGGGCTACCCATGTGGGGTCAGAGGAAGCCCCAGACGCTTCTCCTGCAGAAGTCCCAGGCACTTCTCCTGCAGAAGTCCCAGGCACTTCTCCTGCAGAAGTCCCAGGCACTTCTCCTGCAGAAGTCCCAGGCACTTCTCCTGCAGAAGTCCCAGGCACTTCAATTGCAGAAGTCCCAGGCACTTCAATTGCAGAAGTCCCTGGAACCCTACGGCGCCTTCTTGGAGGTCCTTCCAGGTCACTGGAAGATGAGCAGGAGGATGATGATAGGTAAAAGGGGACATCATCCCCACTAGCTGACTCGGTGTCAGAGGCAAGCATGTTATATGCCTCCAACACGGTGTATATCTTCTGAGACATTGCACACAAAAAAAATAGAGAACTAGAAAAATTAGATAATGTGCACCAAACTACACGGATAAAACGTCTAGCAGGCACACAAAAAAAAAATATAATGCACACCAAACTACACGGACAAGCCGCACAGATGGCACACACAAAAAATAATGTGCACTAAACTACACGGACAAGCCGCACAGATGGCACACAAAAAAAATAATGCGCACTAAACTACACGGACAAGCTGCACAGACAGCACACAAATAAAATAATGCGCACTAAACTACACGGACAAGCCACACAAATAGCACACAAAAAAAAAAAAAGATAATGCACACCAAACCACACGGACAAGCCGCACAGATGGAACCCACAAAAAAATAATGCGCACTAAACTACACGGACAAGCCGCACAGATAGCACACAAAAAAAATAATGTGCACTAAACTACACGGACAAGCCGCACAGATAGCACACACAAAAAAAAAGGTAATGCACACCAAACTACACGGACAAGCCGCACAGATGGCACACACAAAAAATAATGTGCACTAAACTACACGGACAAGCCGCACAGATAGCACACAAAAAAAATAATGTGCACTAAACTACACGGACAAGCCGCACAGATAGCACACAAAAAAAAAAAGATAATGCACACCAAACCACACGAACCAGCCGCACAGATGGCATACACAAAAAATAGCTAAGTGCACCCAACTACGGGTACATCTACGGCGCTCTGGAAAAAAATATTACCAGGCACCGAAAAAAAACCTATGTGCACCGCACAAAAAGGCGCTACAAATGCCCTAAATTGCCCTAAGACAAACTAACTACTGCTAAAGATTCTGTGCAGCGCTATTCACACGGCGCACTGAAAAGTGCGTCCAGTGCAGAACAACGCTAACACAGCGCACTGAAAAGTGCGTTTGGGTTCAGAAGGGACAGACAGGGAAAAACGGAAGACACGTGGGATCACACAAGGCGATCACACAGGGAACACACAGGACACAGGAAAAAACATATAGGGATAGGGATTTGTAGGGAACATTAGGGATCAAATAAGGATCAGAACACTATTTATAGTGTAAAAGTGTATTTTGGTGCACACAGTAACGCTCTTTCCTCTCTCCAGCGATACCAAACCAAAATGGTGCCGCTGGAGGAAGAGGAAAGGGATAAAACCAAGTTTTTTAGCCTAAAATCGCTGTAATTGGTCAGTCAGGTTTGACTGGCCAATCACGGCGATCGGCGGGCCCGATTTGATTGGTCGGGTGACGGAGACAGGAACTCCTCCTGCCTCTGTCACCCAAAACTCATCCCGATGTCACCATGTCTCGCGAGGTGGTGACAATTCTAAAATAGTATGCGCTCGCGCAGTACAGCTACGGCGCGGAGCGCTAAGGGGTTAAAGCAATGGGAGCTCTCCATAATGAATTAATCTGGGGGAGGAAGAGAGCCAGAATCAAAATGAGTTACTTATATAGACCCTTAGGAGAAGGGGGACTGGGTATACCCTTTCTGCAGGGCTATTTTCTTGTGACCCAGATGTTCCGTATAGTAGGATGGAAAGACAGGGACGAACCATTGAAAACTTGGATAATGGAAGACGGGAAAACCCTTACTGTGTATGAGGCACTGGAGAGAGGGGTAGTGCAGAACAAAAAGGGGTCAAACACAAGTATGGAGGCCATACATAAAGGCTGGAGTTTGGTGAGGAAAATAATTCATATGGATGGCATTTTAGAAGACACTCCTTTGTGGCACAACCACAAAAGTGGGTTTGAATAATGGGGATTTTTTTAGATACTCACAGTTAGCACCTGCAATTAAAGCAATTAGGATGCATAGAAGTATAAAATTAGAGTCACATCCATGTATAGACTTTATCAAAAACACTAAAAAGGAAAGGGGTTTTGTCGCTGGGGTATATAGACTATTGATTAAAGGTATGTTTTTAGGGGTTAAACACAAGTCACAAGAATGTTGGGAAAATGTGATAGGACAGATAACACTACACGAGTGGGAGGGGATCTATAGGAATGTGAAGGTAGGACTTATTAGCGAAAATCACAGGGCTATCCAGACAAAGTTATTGTATAGACTATACTACTCTCCAGATGTGTTGTACAAGATGAAAGTGAAGAGTTCATCTAAATGTTTCAAATGTGGAATAGAGGAGGCTGACTTTCTTCATACAATCTGGGCGTTCCCCAGACTTAAAGGTTTTTGGGACGGATTATTTCTGCAGATAAATAAAATTCTAGAGTTACCACTGACCCCTTCAATTAGTGTGGCAGTTATGGGACTGTTTAGGACTAGTGATAAATTGAATCAAAAAGAGAGGTTACTGGTACTAAAGCTTATGACAATAGCAAAGGTTCTTATAGTTCGGGAATGGGGGAGTAGTAGGATTCCCAATGTGGACCACTGGTCTGCTCTTACACAAAAGATTAAAAGATACGAACAAATCTATGCTGATAAGAGTGGAACCAGAGGGAAATGGGCAGAGATCTGGAGTAACTGGAAATAGGAATTTTTTTTTTTTTTTTTGTTTCTGGTGGATGGGAAAGGGTGGGGGGAGGTTGTCTTAGCATACTGTACAAGGTTAATAATGTATAAAAGAAGAAAATGTTTGGTTTCTTTTTTAATCATCCTTCGGGATGATAACTGTTTGTATTTTACACATTTTCTATGGTGTGAAGGGGGAGGGGAGGGAGAGTGAGGGAAAAAGGGAAGAGAGAAAGGTTGCGATAAGAAAACTGTTAGCCCATACCTGTTATAAGTTGGTATAAGACCTTGTTAACTGTTATAAATTGAATGCGTAACCGTATATAAATAGGCACAACTACAATAAAGAAAAAAAAAAAAAAAGAAACGCCAGTTCCATCAGAATAGCCTTCGGATACATCATCTCCGATAAAGGTCTACAGATGGATCCAACCAAGCGGTACTTCAGTGGCGTCGCCCAGTAGGACTTCGTGCCATACAGAGATTCCTGGGCTTTGCAAATTATTACCGGCAATTTATTCCACACTTCTCTTCTCTCGTATCTACCATTGTGGCCTTAACGAGAAAAGGCACTGATCCCAGACTCTGGTCTCTGAGGATGAAGAAGCATTCTCTAAATTGAAGTCTGCCTTTGCTTCTGCTCCTGTTCATGGCCAGATTTAGAGAAATTGTTCCAGGTTGAGGTTGACATCTCCTCAGGAGGTGCCCGAGCTATTCTCACTCAGAAAGGGCCCAAAGGCAGAGCGCTTGCCTGTCACTCATTGTCATGTTCAAGAAACCAGTCTGAGATGATTTCAGCTTTATGACATGGCGCATTATCCTGCTGAAAGTAGCCATCAGATGATGGGTACATTGTGGTCACAAAGGGATGGACATGGTCAGCAACAATACTCAGGTAGGCTGTGGCGTTGCAACGATGCTCAATTGGTACCAAGGGGCCCAAAGAGTGCCAAGAAAATATTCCCTACACCACCACCACCAGCCTGAACCGTTGATACAAGGAAGGATGGATCCATGCTTTCATGTTGTTGACGCCAAATTCTGACCCTACCATCCGAATGTCGCAGCAGAAATCGAGACTCATCAAACCAGGGAATGTTTTTCCAATCTTCCACTGTCCAATTTCGATGAGCTTGTGCAAATTGTAGCCTCAGTTACCTGTTCTTAGCTGAAAGGAGTGGCACCCGGTGTGGTCTTCTGCTGCTGTAGCCCATCTGCCTCAAAGTTCGACGTACTGTGCGTTCAGAGATGCTCTTCTGCCTACCTTGGTTGTAACGGGTGGCGATTTGAGTCATTGTTGCCTTTCTATCTGCTCGAACCAGTCTGCCCATTCTCATCTGACCTCTGGTATCAACAAGGCATTTCCGCCCTCAGAACTGCCGCTCACTGGATGTTTTTTCTTTTTCGGACCATTCTCTGTAAACCCTAGAGATGGTTGTGCGTGAAAATCCCAGTAGATCAGCAATTTCTGAAATACTCAGACCAGCCCTTCTGGCACCAACAACCATGCCACGTTCAAAGGCACTCAAATCACCTTTCTTCCCCATACTGATGCTCGGTTTGAATTGCAGGAGATTGTCTTGACCATGTCTACATGCCTAAATGCACTGAGTTGCTGCCATGTGATTGGCTGATTAGAAATTAAGTGTTAACGAGCAGTTGGACAGGTGTACCTAATAAAGTGGCCGGTGAGTGTATATGCCTGGTGTGTCAAGACGGGATTTGCACCCAGAATGATTTTTTACTATTGCTATGGTGCTGCTGGCAATGGCGGACCTGGAATTTGAAGTGGACCACCACCAGCCAGTCTGTCTACTGTATATAGCCAGCCAGTCCCCCGCAGTATATAGCAAGTCCCCTGTCCCTGTATATAGCCAGCCAGTCCCCCCAGTATATAGCCAGTCAGTCCCCTGTATATAGCCAGCCAACCAAGTATATAACCAGCTCCCCAGTATATAGCCAGCCAGTCCTTGTATATAGCCTGCTAGCCCCCCAGTATATAGCCAGCCCCCGCAGTATATAGCCAGTCAGTCCCCCCTAGTATATGATGAATGGTTAGCTAGATGTATAGATAGGAAATAGATAAATTATGGATAATAGGAGACAGATAGATGATAGACAGTAGGTAGATGATAAGTATCTTCGCCCGGTTATTCAACCATGGGGTATTAAAAGAAATACTGGGAAAATACAGGGAAAATGCCCAGTTTGCTGCCCTCCAATGCCGACCCTGACTATAACCTCCTACTATTTCCAGTGTGACCAAAAGGGAAGGGGGAATATGAATTGCTGGCGCACAAAGTGTCGAGCCAAAAGGGGAGATTGGGATTGAGTTTTGGGATTGCCAAAACAAGGACTGGTGATTTGAAATCTGCCCCATTACAAGCTATTTGATGCAATAGAATTCTGCTATTAATGTTTTAGCGAGGGAGGATAATTACAGAGCTACAGAACTGGGCGTTAATATGTGTGTAATTACAGTTTTGATAAAAAAATACATTAAAGCTTGCAACCTTCTTCACAAACTGGATCAATGACCTCTTTGAATAATCAACAGAGGGTAATTATACAATTCATAGATGAGGCAAATCTCTGCAGAATGGAGATAGGCCTAAATTTAATATCAGTCTAGAGCCGCTAGAGGGCAGCACTTTGTCAATGACACAATCCCCGAGGAGCTGGGAATAGAGACGGGCGGTGGAGATCGCGCTCACACTGTCATCCTGCTACAAGGAGACAGATCCATTGCGCAGGCGGCTCTGGCACAGGTCAATGGACAGCCCGGGCAGCCCCTGTCATCACTGCTACCATAGATGAGCTGGTGACATCTTCAGGATGGATCCAGATTATGCAGCATTTGAAAGCTCCCTGTACACTGACTTCAAAGACTTCTGCAAGAAAATCAGCGATGCTTACATGGAGCTGAAGGAGGACCTGACTCCATATAGGGATGATCGCTACTACAGGTACATGCGGCAATGACACTCCTTATGGTCATGTGTGAATGACTGCATTGTGGGCAGCCTGTCCACACTGATGTCACAGCATCTGCAGGTAGCTCACAGATCAGGCCCTTATACACTGTGTACCAATTCTGTACACCATCAGATGGTCTCTCTACACAGCATTCCCTATTTAGTTACGTCTCATTCATATGTGTTTCTATATTTTCCTTTATTTTATAATGTGTACTGTGTTCATATGTGTGGGCGGACCCAAGAGACCCATTATAGAGAATTTAAGAGAAATCATTATGTGTGTTCCCTTTAAAATGTGAAAATATCATAAATATATATAAATATTATACCAAGCAGTCCTCACCTCTCCACTCCCTTTGCAGTCCAGGCTCAGATCTGCCTGTGAACCATGAACCTGCTACATCACTGGCCACAGGATCAGTGAGAGAGGGGGGATAAAGAGAGGGGGTTTTTTTTAGCACAATGTAGCTATATATTAACACACACTTCTTTCCTACTAAGAGTATAAAGTGTATGTGCTTTATGGCAGTGAGTTGATGTTGATTGACAGGCTGTCATGGCATCCAGTCACCCCCCCCCCCCCCATAAAACCTAATGGGGATGCTTGACACAAATATGGTAACCCCATGTATCACCATCTTCTAAAAGCCATCACTTTTTTATACACAAGTACAAGTACAAGTGCTGTGTAAGACTAACAGAATGGTTCTTGGGCCGCAAAAAAATGATTCATGGTCCGTTCTTGCTTTCCGAGTGTAATTCGTGTGTAATTGATTTCTTAGCCAGATGAACGCAAAAAAAGTACATGTATCATTTGTATTGCATCTGTTTTTGTGGATGGGGTCACATGATTGTAAAAAACAGCAACAGCCCCACAAATGTGAACTGCATGCATAGTTGCCATCCACTATTTTTCCTAGTCCCATTGACTAAGCTTATTGGGTAGCAGAACAGCCTTGCGGTGCTGGGTTCAAGTCCCACCTCGGTCAACATCTGCAAAGAGTTTGTATGTTTACTGGGCCTGAGACATTGCATTTTTGACTGATATAACATGATTGATTTATACAATAAAATATATATGTATGTATTGCACTGTGTTAGATGAATAGGAGCTTGCTTGAACAAGTGATCAGAGGATTGATTGCTCAAGACAACCTGGAAGAAATAAAAAGTTTACAATTGATAGTTTAAAAAAAAAGTTAAAAAGTCACCTAAACACCATCATCCCCTATACACATGTAATAAAGTTAAAAAAAAAAAACTCCACCAAAAAAAATACTAAAGTTATATCTCTGAAAAGACGGCAATACTAAAACTATATTAGTTTTCTTATTTTATCAGTAAAATTGTAAAAGCAAAATATCCAAAACCAGAATTGATGATTTTCTTTTCTTCCATACATTCAATAGTTGATAAAATTTCATCAATAAGCTAAATACCCACTAAAATGAAGTATTTGTACAGTGCGTCTAACTTTGCAGAAAATTATCCCTATTATTATGTCCAAATCGCCAAATAAAATAAACAGCAAATCTGCTCCGAACGGTGTGCCTTTCCTTCATTGCCATGGTGTGTGCCTATTCAACAGTTTACCACCACAAATGGGATATTGGCATACACAGGAGAAATTGGGTGTCAAATATCGTGGAGCGTTTTGGCATTTTATCCACTGAAAATGTGTACATTTTTGGAAAAATAAATTCATTTAGCCAAAATAAATTAAAATTTCAAAATTGCAACCGATTTTATATTATGAGCAGGTCCCTCAAAAGTGATTTTGCGTTTATAAAATTGTAACACACAGCAGACCAAAGTAAATATGTTAACCCAGTCTACAAATTCAAACAAGTCGTCATAATTGGGATATTGAGGAGTGTTGTTAGTCAATGCTAAAACATAGCTTTTATTAAAGAATTTGCATAAAATCACACTAAAACCATTAGTGCAGAAAAAGTTAGAACCATAGGTAAAAAATTATACAATAAGGACTAGCTAGCAGAAGTGTGCAATCTAAAGTGTCTCCTAGAGCATAGTCGTCTGATAAAATGTATGCACCGATGGGTAAATGATGTCTCCTACCGTGGTTCAGACTTATTGAGCTACCTGGCTGGGTAGAGGGATTGTCTGGTACCTTACTCGACCCTATGACATCCCCTTTAACTACCACCCTTATAAGGGCAGTCCACAACTGTCCCTGTTATCAAGCGCATGCCCCCTGTAAATGTCACATTCCCTTTCATCTTTTGACTCCTCAGAGGGATTAGGTATAGCTGCTTTAACAAATAATGGGATGCAGGTATTTTAGGAGCTTGCTGTAAGCTACCGAATTCATCTGGTGCACCCTTCCACAGGATGAATATATCACCGATAAATCGAAAAAACATTTCCACATGTTCATTCCCCTCCGGTGGGTCATACCCGAAGATACACCGAAGATACACCAGCAGCCCAGGAGCAGATTGGCATATGAGGGAGATCAAGGGCTCCCCATTGCCGTGCCCCTGAGCTGGTGGTAGATCTGGTCGTTAACCCCTTAGCGCTCCGCGCCGTAGCTGTACTGCGCAGCTTCCCACTATTGGCGCTCAGCGCAGTACAGCTACTGCGCAAGCGCATACTATTTTAGAATTGTCACCACGTCGCGAGACGTGGTGACATCGGGATGAGATTTGGGTGACAGAGGCAGGAGGAGTTCCTGTCTCCGTCACCCGACCAATCAAATCGGTCCCGCCCGCCGATCGCCGTGATTGGCCAGTCAAACCTGACTGGCCAATTACAGCGATTTTAGGCTAAAAAACGTGCTTTTAGCACTTTCCTCTTCCTCCAGCGGCACCATTTTGGTTTGGTATCGCTGGAGAGAGGAAAGAGCGTTACTGTGTGCACCAAAATACACTTTTACACTATAAATAGTGTTCTGATCCTTATCTGATCCCTATTGTTCCCTACAAATTCCCATCCCTATCTGTTTTTTCCTGTGTCCTGTGTGTTCCCTGTGTGATCGCCTTGTGTGATCCCACGTGTCTTCCGTTTTTCCCTGTCTGTCCCTTCTGAACCCAAACGCACTTTTTAGTGTGCTGTGTTAGCGTTGTTCTGCACTGGACGCACTTTTCAGTGCGCCGTGTGAATAGCAGTGCACAGAATCTTTAGCAGTCTTAGCGGTAGTTAGTTTGTCTTAGGGCAAGCTAGGTGCATTTGTAGCGCCTTTTTGTGCGGTGCACATAGGTTTTTTTTCGTTGCCTGGTAATATTTTTTTCCAGAACGCCGTAGGTGTACCCGTACTTAGCTATTTTTTGTGTGTGCCATCTGTGCGGCTTGTCCGTGTGGTTTGGTGTGCATTATCTTTTTTTTTTGTGTGCTATCTGTGCGGCTTGTCCGTGTAGTTTAGTGCACATTATTTTTTTTGTGTGCTATCTGTGCGGCTTGTCCGTGTAGTTTAGTGCGCATTATTTTTTGTGTGTGCCATCTGTGCGGCTTGTCCTTGTAGTTTGGTGTGCATTACCTTTTTTTTTGTGTGCTATCTGTGCGGCTTGTCCGTGTAGTTTAGTGCGCATTATTTTTTGTGTGTGCCATCTGTGCGGCTTGTCCGTGTAGTTTAGTGCGCATTATTTTTTTTGTGTGCTATCTGTGCGGCTTGTCCGTGTAGTTTAGTGCGCATTATTTTTTTTGTGTGCTATCTGTGCGGCTTGTCCGTGTAGTTTAGTGCGCATTATTTTTTGTGTGCCATCTGTGCGGCTGGTCCGTGTAGCTTGGTGTGCATTATCTTTTTTTTTTTGTGTGCTATCTGTGCGGCTTGTCCGTGTAGTTTGGTGCGCATTATATATTTTTTTTTTTTGTGTGCCTGCTAGACGGTTTATCCGTGTAGTTTGGTGCACATTATCTAATTTTTCTTGTTCTCTATTTTTTTTGTGTGCAATGTCTCAGAAGACATACACTGTGTTGGAGGCATATAACATGCTTGCCTCTGACACCGAGTCAGCTAGTGGGGATGATGGTCCCTTTTACCTATCATCATCCTCCTGCTCATCTTCCAGTGACCTGGAAGGACCCCCAAGAAGGCGCCGTAGGGTTCCAGGGACTTCTGCAGGAGAAGTGCCTGGGACTTCTGCAGGAGAAGTGCCTGGGACTTCTGCAGGAGAAGTGCCTGGGACTTCTGCAGGAGAAGTGCCTGGGACTTCTGCAGGAGAAGTGCCTGGGACTTCTGCAGGAGAAGTGCCTGGGACTTCTGCAGGAGAAGTGCCTGGGACTTCTGCAGGAGAAGTGCCTGGGACTTCTGCAGGAGAAGTGCCTGGGACTTCTGCAGGAGAAGTTTCTGGGACTTCTGCAGGAGAAGTTTCTGGGGCTTCCACTGACCCCACATGGGTAGCCCCAGATAATTATACCCCTCAGGTCCCTGACTTTTTGGGCCATCCTGGCATTAACTTTGACACGACAGGGCTCAGAGCTGTAGACTTTTTTAAGTTTTTTTTTTTATGAGGAGCTGCTGAATATTATTATATTTCAGACAAATCTCTACACTGCACAACATATTGCCCAAAACCCCACGTCCTTTTATGCACAACCCTACAGGTGGACCCCTGTCACTGCAGCAGAGATGCACAAGTATTGGGGCATAATACTCCTTATGGGGATAGTAAAGAAGCCTTCAATCAGGGACTACTGGAGCACAGATATACTGTACCACACCCCCATGTTCCGCATGGCAATGAGCAGGATGCGCTTTGAAGCCATCCATAAGTTTTTGCACTACACTGACAACACACAGTGCCCACCCAGAGGTGACCCCAGTTATGATCGGTTATTTAAGGTCAGGCCCATATTAGATCATTTTAGTGCCAAGTTTGCCCAGGCATATACTCCCGCCAAACATGTGAGCATAGACGAGTCCCTGGTACAATTCAAAGGGAGACTTCAATTCCGCCAGTACCTGCCCAATAAGAGGGCAAGATATGGTGTGAAAATGTATAAGCTGTGCGAAAGTTCATCCGGGTACACATACAAGTTTAGGGTATATGAAGGGAAGGACTCCACTATAGTGCCCCCAGAATGACCCCCCTTCCTGGGTGTTACAGGGAAGATAGTGTGGGATTTAGTGCACCCACTGCTGGACCAGGGCTACCACCTCTACCTGGACAATTTCTACACCAGCACCACCCTGTTCAAGTGCCTCACTTCCAGAAATACTGCGGCATGCGGCACTGTACGCAGAAATCAGAGAGGTCTCCCTAAGTCGCTGCTTGGGCAAAAACTTAAAAGGCACGAAAGCAGGGCACTATGCAGCGACTCTGTATTGTGTGTTAAGTACAAGGACAAGAGAGAGGTCCTTGTATTAACCACAATACATGAACACACCACCACCCCTGTCCCAGTACGAAGTGCCAGTACAGAAACCCCCAAGCCAGACTGTATTTTAGATTATAACAAATACATGGGAGGGGTGGACTTGTCTGACCAGGTGCTTCAGCCGTACAATGCCATGCGGAAGTCGAGGGTGTGGTACAAGAAGCTGGCCGTGCACATCATGCAGATGGCATTGTATAATGCTTTCGTGCTGCATCGATATGCCGGCCAGAGGGGAACTTTCCTGGAATTTCAAGAGATGGTAATAAAGTACTTTCTTTTTGGAGACCAGGAAGGGGGGAGTGCTAGCACATCTGGAAGTGAGGCCACATCACGTATTGTACCAGGGCAGCACTTTCCAGGAGTAGTTCCCCAAACAGCCAGCAAGGGAAGGTCACAAAAGAGGTGCAGGGTGTGCTCCAAAAATGGCATTCGGAAGGACACCATTCATCACTGTGAGACATGCCCAGAAAAACCAGGGTTATGTAGGAAAGATTGCTTCCGAATTTATCATACATCCCTGGATTTTTAGAGTACCCTGTTGTTACCCTGACGCACAGCTTATACATCATGCCGCACCTTCCCTTCTAAGCCCTGCCATGTGCCCAGCCTGTAGATTACTGTCCCGTATGCTTTACCCGGGAAAACATGCATCATGATTTTTAGGGTGTTTGTCTCCCATGGCAGCAGCTGGGCACAAAATGACAAAATGGATATTTTTTACTATGCACTATCCATTTTGCACTTTTTCAGGGGTCCACCTGTGGGGTTAAAATGCTAACTATACCCCTAGATTAATTCATGGAGGGGTGTAGTTTCCAAAATAGGGTCAGTTCTTAGGGGTTTCTACTGTACTGGCCCCTATTGGCATCTACAAATCTTTCATGATGCCAAAAAGAAAAATAAATGTACAATGTCTGTGCTCCAACAAGTTATTTCCTTTTGAGCCCTGCCGTGTCTCCATCCTAGAGATTATTGCCTCCTATAGGGTATTGCCCTAACCGGGGTAACCCACAGAATGATTTTTGATGTGTTTTTCCCCAGTGGCATGAGTTGGGCAAAAAACTTTTGTCACTTCAATGGCATATTTGATAAATTGCAATACAATTGTTTCTCTGCACTACTCACTTTGTATTACATTTGAGCCAGCACCTTAGGGGTTAAAATGCTCATACAAGCCTACATACATTCTTTGAGGGGTGCCCTTTCCAAAATGGGTTCACTACTTGGGGGTTTTTATTGTACTGGTACCCCGGGGGTACCCCCCCATTACCAATCTAGTGAAAACGAAGCTTGAAAACCTAAATTGTGCTTCTTTCTTCCTGACCCCTGCCGTGTGCCCAGCCTGTAAATTATTGGTACATGTGTGGTATTGCCGTACTCGGGACAACCCGCAGAATGATTTTTGGGGTGTTTGTCTGAAGTGGCATGGGTTGGGCACAGTATATGAGGCACTAAAATGACATTTTTGAGATAAAAACGCAATTTTTACTCTGCACCATTTACTTTGCATTCAATTTTGACCAGCGTGTCGGGGGTTAAAATGCTCACCACAACCACCGATAAATTCTTTGAGGGGTCTAGTTTCCGTAATGGTATCATTTATTGGGGGTTTCTATTGCACTGGCACCTCACGGGCCCTGCCAACATGACATGGCACTCCAAATCCAAACGTGCGAAAACGGAGATGGAAAATCAAAATTTCACTCCTGCCGTTCTCATCCCTTCTGTGTGCCCAGCCTGTAAATTATTGGCACATGTGTGGTATTGCCGTACTCGGGACAGCCCGCAGAATGATTTTTGGGGTGTTTGTCTGAAGTGGCATGGGTTGGGCACAGTATATGAGGCACTAATATGACATTTTTGAGATAAAAACGCAATTTTTACTCTGCACCATTTACTTTGCATTCAATTTTGACCAGCGTGTCGGGGGTTAAAATGCTCACCACAACCACCGATAAATTCTTTGAGGGGTCTAGTTTCCGTAATGGTATCATTTATTGGGGGTTTCTATTGCACTGGCACCTCACGGGCCCTGCCAACATGACATGGCACTCCAAATCCAAACGTGTGAAAACGGAGATGGAAAATCAAAATTTCACTCCTTCCGTTCTCATCCCTTCTGTGTGCCCAGTCTGTAAATTATTGGCACATGTGTGGTATTGCTGTACTCGGGACAACCCGCAGAATGATTTTTGGGGTGTTTGTCTAAAGTGGCATGGGTTGGGCACAGTATATGAGGCACTAAAATGACTTTGAGATAAAAACGCAATTTTTACTCTGCACCATTTACTTTGCATTAAATTTTGACCAGCGTGTTGGGGGTTAAAATGCTCACCACAACCACCGATAAATTCTTTGAGGGGTCTAGTTTCCGAAATGGTGACATTTTGGGGGGTTTTGTATTGTACTTTTACTTCAGGGGCTCTTCAATTACACTGTGGCACCACAAAATATTTGCAGCCAAATTGGCTTTCCAAATTCCCAGTATCGCTAACTCTGTTCTGGACATCGCTGTGCGGGGAAACAGCAGCTGACATCCACATGTCTGGTATTGCCGTACTCGGAAGAAGCAGGGCAAGAAATTAGGAATATATATTTACCTCAAATTCCTTCTGAATGTATCCATTTTAGGGCTAAATTGGAAAGATTGAAATCCAAAATTGAAATTTCAAAATTTCCACTCCATTTTCATATGCTTCCGGAAAAATAATTAAAGGGTTAACAGACTTCTTAAATGCTGATTTGAATAGGTTGAGATGTTAGGTTCATAAAATGGTGTTACTTGTGGGGGTATATAGTACATAAGCCTTTATAGGGCACTTCCAAACTGAATTGATCACCAAAAAGTTAGCATTTTTCAAATTTCAAGAAAATCTGAGAAGTTGCTACTAAAACTTCAAACCTTCTCACATCCATAAAAAAATGGAAACTTAAAACAAATAATGGATATAAAAAGAAGACCAATGGCAAAAGGTTTCTATCAAAAAAAATTGTGGTATCACTTTTTGTCTAAAAAGTATAACATTTGAAACTTTGAAAATAGTCATTTTTTTCAAAATTTTCCTAAATTTTTGAATTTTTACCCCCCAAAAAAGGAACGGATCACCGAAATGACACTACTAACATAAACTACAATGTCTCACGAGAAAACAATCTCAAAATCACAGAGATATCTTAAAGCGTTGAAAAGTTATTACCACAGGAAGAGACACTGGTCAAATTTCAAAAAAAAGTTGCGAGCCTTAACCTGCAAACAGGCTGCGTCCTTAAGGGGTTAAATAAGATGTTTCTAGTCAGGGTAAAACGTAAGAGATCCTGAATGAATCTGTTGTGTGCTCGGTACTGAGTGCCCCTAGTTGAAAGAAAGAACTCCACTGCCTCCAGCCCCTTATCATGGGGGATGGAGGAGTAAAGAGCCTCCACGTCTACCTAGCAGAGTATTCTTTTCTACTGTGATCCCCTCTATGTGGCTTAGTAGGTCAGCAGTGTCCCTCAGGTAAGATGGTAGTGAGCGGACAAATGGGTGCAGAATTCTGTCGATGTATATAGCAATGTTTTAACAAATTGAGCTGACCCCTGATACAATTGGTCTTCCCTTTAGAGGTGTAACCCCCTTATGCACTTTTGGGAGGCAGTAGAATGTTGCCGTGACAGGGGTCAGAAACTTGAATTCACCATCACTGATCAATCGTTGCATCTTGGCTTCTGCAAGGATATTCTGTTATTCCAGCACATAATCCCCTGTTGGGTTGGACTCCAGAACTTTGTAGCCTGTCCTATCGTCCAACAGATCCTTACATAGTTGGGCATATTTTGGTGTGTCCATCACTACAATATTCCCGCCTTTGTCTGATGGTTTTATCGTGACTCCGCAATCTTTTTCAAGACTGCAGAGGGCCAATATTTCTTCCTTAGTACAGTTGTGTACAGTATTAGTTGGTTTAAGGTCAGCACAAACCATTTCAATGAACACGTCAATGCAAGAAAAGTCACCTGATGGGGGCAGTTTTGTTCTTTTGTTTTTAAAGGAAACCTACCACTTCCGATGGTGGTTATAAGCTACAAATGCCGTGCACCAGCTCACCTGAGCTGGTGCACGGCATTTGCAGCTTATAACCACCATCGGAAGTGGTAGGTTTTCTTTAAGTGTGGTGAATGGACCATGTCCCTCCTGTCTAGAGTCTGATTGTTCCAGGTTGGCAAGTAGCCTCACAATCTCAACTATCTCTGGGGGTACACCCAGTTCCCTGCTGGATTTGTCATTCTTTCTATAAAATATTTAGCCAATTCAATTTTCGGGTGAAAAGGTGAATATCCTTCGTCCACGTGAAGGCATCATAGTCAGAGGTGGGGACAAATGCTAGGCCCTTGGAAGGATTTGCCATCTCCTCTCTACTCAATGTCCTCTGTGATAGATTTATGAAAATACCTGCATGCCATTATTTGTTAAAGCAGCTATACCTAATCCCTCTGAGATGTCAAAAGATGAAACGCGTCAGGGAATGTGGCATTTACAGTGGGCAACCCAGCCAGGTAGCTCAATATGTCTGAACCATGGTAGGAGACATCATTTACCCCGCGGTGCATACATTTTATCAGACGACTATGCTCTAGGAGACACTTTAGATTGCACACTTCTGCTAGGTAATCCTTATTATATAATTTTTTACCTATGGTTCTAACTTTTTCTGGTTTTAGTGTGATTTTATGCAAATTGTTTAATAAAAGCTATGTTTTAGCATTAACAACACTCCTCAATATCCTCATTATGCTGACTTGTTTATAAAATTGTGAAAAATTGCAGCAAAACTTCTAAACCTCATAACATCCTACAAAAATGAGACGATGCATTAAATACCATGTCAACATAAAGCATACATTCGGAAAATGTTATCAAGTTATTCTAGTGTTATGACCGTGTTGAAAAAGTAGAAAATTCAGAATTTCTAAAATGGAGAATTTATCAAAATTTTTGCCAAATATCTGTTTTTTTCATAAATAAACGCAAAACATAACACCAAAATATTTCAATTAACATGAAGTACAATATGACACAAGAAAACAAACTCAAAATCACATGGATATGTTAAAACGTTCTGAAGTTATAACCACTTCTAGTGACACAGGGCAGATTTGATAAAAATGGGCCGTGTCAGGAAGGTGAAAAGGTGGCTTTGGCAGCAAGGGGTTAAATAAAAGTCCTGAGGAATAGAAAAATATCAAACCTGGTCCTCCTGTTCAGCGCTGTGCTTCCCATCACCACCAGTGTTTGTTTGTATATAGAGAGAGTGGTGGTGACAGGCAGTGTTGCACCAAAGCACCAGAGAATAATAGATTTGTTCTCAGAAGTCACGGGTCACATGACTGCCAGCAGCAGGACTAGGGGCTTCCTGTGGTGTCCATTGTCCTGCATACTTACAGTGGATAATGGAGTTCCTGCACACCACACCTGTGTCAGTAGTTGGAAAGATTTGCAACAACATGTATCCACATGCAGATGTCCTTGGCACACCCCTCCAACCACTGACACCGAGGGGTGTTCACAGAGTGGGAGTGCATACAGTAATGCAGGGGTCCAAAACTTTTAACATAGGGGGCCGTTTACTGTCCCCTTCAGACTGCTGGAGGGCCGGACTAAAGTTTAAAAATAAAAAAAATACGAACTTCCTTTAAAGCACAGCGTTAGCAGTACATATGACCGCATCTGTAATACACTGGGTCCCCCATAGTAATTATTTAACATAATGCACCCCCTTGTGAACTATTTTATATATTGGCCCAATTAGCTCCTCTCCATTAATTATTGAATATGCTGCCCTCCATCCATTAACTACTAGACTGCCCCTCATAATTAATTATTTCCAAAGTCCCCCCCACCATTAATTATTTCCTCTGCTGCCCCTCCACCATTAATTATTTCCTATGCTGCCCCCCACCATGAACTTTTTTCTATACTGCCCCTCATAATTAATTATTTCAGTTAATGACCGTTATAATTATTTCCTATGCTGCCCCCCACCATTAATTATAGCCTATGCTGCCTCTCCACCATTAATTGTTTCCTATGCTGCCCCTCTACCATTAATTATTTCCTATGCTTCCCCTTATAATTAATTATTTCAGATACTGCCTGTCACGAACCCGACTGACTGGAGTTCATACACGGGGATACCTACTCTATGGAGACCCAGAATTTAGCCCTTAAGCTCCGCTCACTTCCACAAAATGGCGTCTTAGCACTAAATTTACTCCACTCAATCTCGGCACCCCGTCAATCCACACTGCCACCACCCACGAGTTACTTACGCAAAGAAGGTCGTAGGCACCTCAACCACATAGACAATGCACCCTGATGATAACTCAACACATGCACTCACTACTTATACGATTTTACAATGAGAAATTCACACAGAACATGCAAACACTTACTACATGGACTTACTACAGTGTGCTTACAATAACCTCTGGTAACGTGATTCCCTTCAGAGACTTAGATTCTTCAAGGCTACAAGCAGAGGCTTATTAAAGTTAACACTTTAATTTACATAAAAAATGCAGTACACTCAAAGAATAAAATAGTCAGATAAATTGAAAAAAGATTAAAAACAATACACATACGATACTTACAAATAGTTAGGGAAGAAGGAAACAAAAAATTCTGATTTAGAACCTACCGGTAAATCAGTTTCCACTAGTCCACCATGACGGCCACCTGGAGCATGCCCTTTGACCTCTGTGGGAATAGGAAGGAGAGAGGTTTTCGGGAGGGAATATATAGGCCGTCATGGTGAACTAGTGGAAACTGATTTACCAGTAGGTTCTAATTCTGAATTTCCACCACGGCCACCTGGAGACTTATCAAATGAAATGATCAGTTAGGGTGGGATAACCGATTGGAGCACCTTCCTTCCGAAGGCCAGATCTTTATTTTTTGGAATGTCCAGTCTGTAGTGTTTTGAAAACGTATTTTGGGAAGCCCAAGTTGCTGCCCTGCAGATTTGGTCTAGTGTAGCTCCCCCCTTCTTTCTTCCCACGAAGTGGACATGGCTCTTGTGGAGTGAGCCCTTATGTTCGATGGTACTGGCGTATTCTGAAGACTGTAACATTTTGAAATTGCCATCTAGCGATAGTGATCTTAGATGCCTTTTTTCCCTTGTTGGGTCTCTGGAATTGAATGAAGAGGTTATTATCTACTCGCCATTTTTCGGTGGATTGAAGGTATTTTAATAAAATGCGCCTTACATCAAGCGTGTGCCATACAGCCTCCTTGGAGGATTTTGGATTATTGCAGAATGATGGCAGGACAATTTTCGGATTTCTGTGGAAATCCGAGACCACCTTAGGAAGAAAAGCAGAGTCAAGAGTTATAACAATTCTGTCATCTAGAATTCTTAGGTAAGGCTTTTTTACATATCGGTTTTTTATGTATATCAGGTAGCTTGCTAATGCACATATTACGTCTTCTGTAACTCTGAACATCAGATGATCTAGATTTAGGTTTTGCCACTTTTCCCCCTTTCTCCTGCTTCTCCTCCTTGCTGTGACTGCAGGGAAACAATAACACACAGCTGCACGAGTGTCCAGAACAAACTTTGAACTTAGACCTCAGATCAACGTGTACCCGCAATATTATGAGCTTAAATACCTTCTAGGGGAGCCCATCCCCCTGTTGAAGGCTACAGCCGGCGCTCATGTTCCGAGACCAGGAATCGGAGCGTCACTTCCAGTCGTCATCCGCCTCCGCGCAAACACCGTGGAATGATTTAAGGCGCAAGGAGCGCCACGGATCTCCCTTAGGCGCCGGATGCCAGCGGGACAAGCTGTGTTTTCCAGGCCGGACAGGGTAGTCCAGGGAGGGCCCTAGCCGTCCATGGACCCGACCTGCGTAGCTTGGTCGAGGACCGCATGAGTGTTACCCCCCCCCCCTCACACCTGGATGATGCAAGGAAGAGACCTTTCTCTCCATCCTGACCCTGTGGGAACAGGAAGAACACTGGTGGGAGGATGCTGGGAGGGGACTTTTAACCTCTCTCCTTCCTGTTCCCACAGAGGTCAAAGGGCATCCTCCAGGTGGCCGTCATGGGGGACGTGGTGCAAACTCTTGCTAGTGAAATAGGAAGAAATTCTTTGGCCCGAGGACTGGGCATAGACATCGATCCAGTCTTCTAGTGTGTTAGAGCCCTCCGAACTGAACAACACCATGTGGCTGTTTCACTAATTTAAACCCAGTGGCATTTTGACCCCCACCCCTAGCTGGGGTTTTCTATCCCCCTCCCATCAGTGAGGTACTTTTTGAGTTTGGGTTTTTATCAAAACCCCATAACTTTTGATTGGAAGATGGCACAATTGTGGCATTGCTTCCAACCAAACGGGTAGGTTATTCCCATTAACCACGTACCAAACTCGGGGTCTATTAGCCTAATATTAGGGGTGTTCTGATATTGGCTGCCTTCCCCTCGAGATAACATTCTGATTTTCGCTCCAGGAGTGTGTCTAGACCCCAACTGTCCTGTGTAACTGGGGACCCATAATTATGAATTATGCCCCAGTTATGGACAGCTATGATATTCCCATTGTCGAGGTTTTGGAGGGCAAACCAAAGTCAGCTGGTTCTTTCACACATCTCAAACCCCCCCCCCCCCGCCCTTCGTGAACCACTCTGGCCTAAGGTGTTAATTTTGCACCTGGGGAAGTGCATGTTTCTCTGATCAAACAGACTCCCTGGAGTGCCCTCTTCCTGGCTGGTCATAAAACTGGTCAAATGGAGTCTAATGACTCAGAACAGGACAGAATGAAACACCACAAAAGAAAGAAAAAATAAAAATAAAAAAAATAAAACAAACTGTAGAGTGGTAAGATTATTATCACACTGCCCCTTATAATTAATTATTCCATATGCTGCCCCCAACATTAATTATTTCCTATGCTGCCCCTCATAATTAATTATTTCAGATACTGCCCCTTATAATTAATTATTTCCTATGCTGCCCCACCACCATTATTTGCTATGCTGCCCCCACCATTATTTCCCATGATACCCCTTATAATTACTTCCTATGCTGCCCCTTATAATTATTTCCTATGCTGCCCCTCATAATTAATTATTTCTTATGCTGCCCCTCAAAATTAATTATTTCTTATACTGCCCCTCTTATTTCAGATACTGACTCTCATAATTAATTATTTTAGATACTGACCCTCATAAGTAATTATTTCAGATACTGCCCCTCATTATTAATTATTTCAGATACTGCCCCTTATAATTAATTATTCCCTATACTGCCCCTCCACCATTATTTCATATTTTGCCCCTCATTAATTATTCCCTACGCTGCCCCCCACCATTATTTCCTATGCTGCCCCTCCACCATTAATTATTTTCTATAATGCCCCCATAATTCATTATTTCATATATCGGGCCCCCGGCCGCCACAATCTTTTTACTGCTGTTTTTTTTAAAACCCTGTACTCACCTCTGGCTCCTGCTGCTTCTTTCTTCTGGCTGCTGCCGGACAGGAAGGGGTGACATCATCACACGGCCACACATCCAGGTTCAAGGAGTGTTGTGTGCCGGGGTTGTCTTCCGGCCACATAGCTCCACCTGCAATAAAAGTGCTCGAGCGGCCGTTTCTGGCCGCATCAAGCAATATACTGTAACGGGCAGGAGCTTCCTGTCTGGACGGATGGAGTCCCCTGCCCGGCGCCTAATAGACCCATAGGCCGCGGCCTAATCATTGACACTTTTGGAGTGTCAACCCGGGGGCACCCAAATAATAAATCCGGAGGCTCAGCGCTGGCGCTCCAAGCGCTCGATGTGACCGGGGCCGGATAGAAACGGTCCGCGGGACGTAGTTTGGGGAACCCTGCAGTGATGAGTACACAGGCCTCCTTCACCTGCCAGAAGTATGCAGGGCACTGGACATCACAGATTTTGTCAGCTACTTACTTAAAACTCACGCTGGAAAAAATGCCCTAATGCTGTCAGTTTTTTTGTTTGCATTGACTTCAATGGAAGTTTTTCTCACAGGACTTGCAACAGAATAGGACATACTGGGGCACTTTTATTTACAGGGTCATAGAAGTTCACAGAAAGTTCATTATCCAACTATAATGCACCGTGCGATTCACTAAGATCGTGTGCCCAATATCATGCATGGGTCGCTTACCCGCTCAGGTCCGACAAGACTTCTCCATTTTTCTAGCATCTAAGTGCTTGGGATTGCGACACAATTTGGAAGTTAAATCCTGCGCTCAGTCCGAATCAGTCGGATCATCCGACAGCACGCCCCAGTGCCCAGCTCTGTAATGCACACCTCCTCCTCTCAGTGATATCAGAGTCAGGGGTGAGTGCTAAAATCCAACTGGGTTTTAAATGAGTGAATCCCAGTCTACCCCTTGTGTGTGTCAGTCTAGGCAAACCCATCATCACTGGAAGGCTGCCTGAATTCTCTTTGCTGCTTTCCCCAGCCAAAGTAATTCTAATTATTCAATAGTAAGGTTATTTTGTTTGGTGGGCGGGACTTTATGGTGTAAATTACAGGACTTCCTAGTGTAAGTGTACCCCTTGATTGAACTCGAGAGTGAGGGTTCATCGCAATGCATATACACTGTAAAAAAAAAAGGAATGAAAAAATATTGGGCAAAGTTTACTTAGAAAGTCATAAACTTCACTGAAAGTGCTCTGCCCGTGTATAATGCAGACTGCAATCGATTCATTAAGAATCATGAATCTGTCGCTTCCCTGCACTGGCCCGACAGAGTTCACCAACTTTTTTGTAGTACACAAAACTTGAATGGCATTTGGGCATAGCATCTGTCTCCCATTGTCTGATATAGCCTCCACTGAATGTACCCTTTTTTTTCCAGCAGGAGAAAAAAAAGTACAGTCTTATTATTATTTTATCTTGTGCTTCCTGGAAATTCTGTATGCTGAGAAAACACAGTTATCAGCCTGTCAGTATATGTCTGTTGACACAATGACGGAGGTTTATCATGTGCCAGCATATGTAGTGGCCACCAGGGTCGACTCCAGGTTTCAGTAGGTCCCTTGGCGACAGAGCCTCAGTTGGCCCCTTTGCAGTGAACTCATGTGGCAGCATCAAAAATTCAGAAACTAAAACATACTCCTGTTCCTTAAAATATTCCCTAGTTTATCATATGAAACAGCTTCCTCATGGGTATTTTATATAATGCCCCCTCACCCCATGGATTGATTAGATACAGCCCCCCTTAACCCATGGATTCCTAATATACAGCCTTACAGCAGCTCTGGGTTTGGCACTTGTGCTAGTAAGCCCAGTGCTGGCCCTGGCGGTCACCTTCTCTCCCAATATACCACCAGATAGTTTTGACACTGCTGGTCCAAACTACGGCATGTCCGACCGGGTGTATTTTTGCATAAAAATCTGCAAATAAAAGTTTGCAGGCTTTTAAAAATTCCACCTACTTTGCCAGCCGCGCACCCCTCTATGTTTCCTCCATCCTTATTTCACTGCTTCTATGCCAATAAACGTAGCAGTACAAAATCTCCACCATTCAGTGTATACATCAGGAACTTTCATTATGTACCGACAGAACTTGTCCAAATGACAAGGTGTGAACAACATTTCAACGACCTTATTAATAAAATTCGTATTCATAAAAAGCTGGAGACTTGAAAGTTGCAAATCCCTGCAAAGAGTGATCATTTTCTGTACAGACATTTATATGGTGCCCAACATATGGGATGCTTTCTCATGAATTGCCACTGGGGTAAATTCCATAGGCATTCTGCTTTTTGTGCAGCTGGCCGAACAGCAAACTTTATCTAATGTGGTAAAGATATTCTGTCTGCGTCTTCTTCTCTAGCCCTTTATGTCTCTTATATCACTACATTCTCCTCCCAATGAAGAAACGGACAAATGGACCGTATTGAGCTTATCCTACTTCATAAAAAGTGCCTCAAATTAGCCTGCATTCACCTTAACGGTCGGCAGTGGAGCATTGTCAGAGAACCTGCAGACAGAGTCTGAGCTGAATGGTTCAAATAAGCCTCAGCTCTGTAAAGTGCGGGTTCGCGGCGCTCTTGTAATACAGAGCACAGGGCTGTGAAGTGTTCCCGTGAGGTGAATGTTATTCTGTTGTAACCTGAGGAGATTCCACCTCAGAAAGCATCGGGGCCGCGCAGTCACGTCAGGATGTTGGAGGCGGCGGGAGAGGGTGACGTACACGGAACAGGGCGTGTCCTAAACAATCGTGGTGGCGCCGCTGTGAGCAGTGAGTTGGCAGCAGCGGTGGACGGGACGTTGAGGGGGATCCCGGCAGTGTGGAGGTGTCATGGAGCCGTGAGTACAGGGAGGGGCGAAGCATTGTAATGGCTGATATAGGCAGCGGTGTCCATACATACCAGGCTGCTTGTCTTACAGTATACAAAGTCTGGGGTGATAGTGAGTGCTATGTGGGTAGGAACCCAGAGCCATGTATGTTATGTCATGCTCTGCTCTTGTGGTACCACACTGATTGAATTGCCTGTGATAAGTGACTGGTGCTGTGCAGGGCTTTGCTTTTCCATTGCATTATTATACAACTCAGAGTCTGCATGTCTCTGAATCATATTGTTTGGCATTTTGCTTTTAGAGATCTCATTACTAGCCTTGGGTGTCGTGCAGAGCATGTGGTATCAGCAGTCAGGCCTGTCATATATCCAGCATATGTACATTGCCATAGGAGTAATAATACAGGGCGGTATTCCCTCTGTGCATAGTAATTCAGCTACTGACCAGTCAAAAGAAACAGTCAGCTGTCAGGGAATTGTCCGAATATAGTCAGCATGAAACCCTTAAAGGGGTGTTCCCACAAAACAAGTTAGTGATGAGACCCCCACAGATCACGAGAGCATGGGGTCCCTGGTACCTCCGTCCGACCCCTCATCGCTCCCTGAGGTTAATGGAGCAGACAGCCACTCCACACCGTTCTCTGCTTCATTCATCTCTTTGGAGAACTCGGAGCGGGGGTTACAGAGTTAAACGCTGGGAATAACTGTAATTATATTTTTATAGGACATTTTGGGACTCCGCGATACCTAACATGTTTATGATTTTAACTATTTATTTATTTTTATATCAGTCCTAGAGAATGGGTGGTGATTTGAATTTTTATGGTTTTTTTTCAGACCCCCTAGGGTTCTTTAGCCCCAGGTTGTCTGATCCTACCTTATGCTGCCATACTACAGTATTATGTATTACACTGGCATATTGTAACAAATGATCAAAAACTGTCCAGTATCCACTAACAGCGGCAGCTTTACTGGTGGTGATCAAAGGAGTAACGCCTGTGAACAATGCAAGCAATATGCAGCAAACGCCCACCTTGTCGACGTGTGATCTACTTACCTACATCGGTAAGGGGTTAACATCTGTAGAAATCTCCAAAAACTATGGGAGGAATTTATCAAACATTATCTGCATAATGATAATGTAAGTCACACTTCTGACAGTTGTGTTGCACAGATACTTTTGTACAAAAATTTGCGACTTCTGACATATTCTCTGCAAACCACTTTATCAAAATGTGGGCATGTCATGATTTGGGGTCTTACAGGATCAAAAATTTACACGGGGTGCAGGAGAGGCATAACTTTTCAAGAGGCATAAGATTATCTGCCACGGCTGTGGAGTTTGTAAATCAAGCCTCCGACTCCCACATACATGGGGCATGTTTAAGTGACAAATGTATAGTAATAATAAGATTTATTATCACAGTTATAATACAATAACCAAGTCATTTAGGTAGAACATAAATATGATTGGAATACAACCACAATATTCTAACTTTAATAAATTGCAATTATGCAAAACACAATGTGGGAAAAAAAAGTTTTCAACAAAAATGCACTTTTTGTTTAGTCTATGAATTTGTTCTTAAAAACCGTACCATCACTATAAGATCCTCCTTCATAGATGACCTCAGGTCTGACCTAATTAATTTTAAGGTGACAGGCCTCGATCCGATCGCATATGCGTTTCCATGCCATGGGTAACCAGCACCTGATGTCTTGCATTTAAACAGGGCAAGACACCAGGTGCTGGCTAACGATCACATGCATTTCCAAGGAAAAGCATATGCGATTGTGCCGAGACCCACCGCTGTTCACTTGAGTTGCGTTTGTCACCGCACCACAAGTGCCACGAATTACTGCACCATCAGGCTAATAAACAGCCTCTATACATTGACTTGGAATGGTGGCAATGCAGTAACCACACATTACAGGCAACATCTCTTACAATTTCTGGTTATAGAGGAATTGCCTCATGAATAGTCAGTTTTGATGATGGGTTGAAGTTTTAATATCAGGCTTTTCTCTGGGAACAGCTCACTAAGTGTTTCACATTATAATGCTGCACAGTCTAGCAGTGCTAGATAACATTAATGATTGGCTTCTATACCCATAGCACTTTTCCATGTATATGTTCTGTATTTCTTCATATGTCATGTTAGAAAATGGTTTTGCCCTCATATTCTTTGTACAGGCGGTCCTCGAATTAAGGACACCCGACTTACAGACAACCCCTACTTACAGATGTACAACTGCTCACTGTGACCTCTGGTAAAGCTCTCTGGATGCTTTACTTTAGTCCCAGGTTGCAATGATCCGTTGTAAGGTGTCTGTAATGAAGCTTTATTAATAATCCTTGTTCCCATGACGGCACAAAATTTAGAAAATTCATTTGCCACTGAGATAAAAACATTTTTAAGTACAAACCTAAAGAATGTATATTGTACGTAACCCAGGGACTACCTGTACTGTATAGTGCAGTGGTGGCTAACCTATGGCACTAGTGTCAGAGGTGGCACTCAGAGCCCTCTTAATGGGCACCTGTGCCATCACCCCACCGCAGACTCCGCCAGACAGGACTCAAGGCCTCTTGCAGTCCCAGGCAGCCCAGGAACCTGGAAGAAAGCTACAATGATAACCTAAGCTTTGTCTCCTTCTTTCTAGTGTATTGGTGTCCTCAGGTGCCTATACAATTTAAACATGTTACAGAGCAGGGCGTAATAAGTTATTGTTTAAATTGTCGCATCGGCACTTTGCGAAAAATAAATGTGGGTTTTGGATGTAACTTGGGCATTCGGTATTGCCATCACTGGTATAGTGTATAGAATCCATCAAGCAGCTAACCTCTACAAACATGAACTCAAGGGAAAAGCAGACTAAAATATTAAAGAATATACACTGGATAATCCTGCATTTTCTACTCAAAGTTTTAAGATGAGTGCAGACATTCCTCCCCCTCTGATCTGTATGGTTGGAGCTTCACTACTGAGCACGTACATACAGTGTACGTCTTTCCATTGCTTAGCAGAGGCAATGGACGGCTATGGGGAGTGGATGCAGCGTATTGCCTCTCTCCCCACAGCCCTGCCGAACGCTTATGGCAGGAGGGAGGACCCATGATGTCGCTGTTCATATTAGCTGGACATTAGGTGGAATTCACACGATGCAGTTTAATTCACATTAAAATAGCACTTTAAAATATGTGGCCTTCTTATCTCCCCTTCTGTCTTTAAAATTAGTCTTTAGTTGTTAATATAAAGTTACGGGGTATTCCCAGCCTGAACAGAGTCTAGAACAAGAATTTCCAGTCTCTGCACTGTGCACCTGCTAAACCTGATGGCTTACATAACGCTATTGCTTATGGAGGCGTCATTACTAGTGGAGATATAGAGAAACCTAGTCTAAGATCTGGTGAATTGTGAGGATCTCACAATAAGTGGTCTATCCCTACTCTCAATCTTCTGTCTACTTATTCCTAGCAAGTTAGAATCCTGATGTAGTGGACATCTTTTTATTACATTTTACCATGTTTTACATTATAATAAAGTCTGGACCAGAAACATTTTTCTTTATTTGAACTAGAACTTCAATGGATATTCATCCAAATCATTCCATTTATTCAAGATTCACAAATATGGGGGAATCATGTGAGCATATACATCCATTTGATTTGCTCTTCTTGGTTATGGCTCTTATGGCTACAGAAACCAACCAGGGGAGCTGCTTTGATATTGGACTAGAAACATATGTGTAGTGTGCAGTCCTGATATTACAATAGCGGTCATCGGTGAAAGTGCACAGACGGGTTTCTCTAAGAACAGTGATGTCTCTTGTGAGTGACCTTTGTTATATGATGTGTGCTTCCTGCTCAGAACCTTCATTTCCACATGCTGCACTGCTAAGCCTCTGTACTGAGTGCCTTTCTTATTACCTCTTATGCCAGACTAAATATTAGTCTTGTAGGTTTCCACCTACAGCAATACAATGTTATACATATTTACACTATGTACCTGCTATAATACCTTGTAATATGTTCATTTCTTTAATCTATTAAGAACTGTTTGTTTTTGTATTGTTTTTTTTTTTCAGACCAAAAATTATGTAATTTTCAATTTTTCATTCCATATTTTTTAACCCCTTCACCACATAAATATTTTATTTCTTAGAATTCTGTGTGGGATTGCTTTTTGCGTAACAAATTGTTCATTCTAGTGACTATTAAAAATTCCATGCCATGGAAAAATAATTCCAAATGTGTTGAAATTGGTGCAGAAAATGCATTTGCGACACTTTCTTGTGGACTCTGTATTTACATCTTTCATTTTTTGTTCCGAATGAAACCTCCCCTTTATTCTTTGTGATAGTCCGATCACAGGCATACCACATTTGTATGGGTTTTAATAGATTTTAAAAATGATAACCTTTTTTGTATGGAAAAAAAAAAATCTTCATTTCACCATCTTCTGACCTAATAACTTTTTCATACTACAGTGTACAGATCTTTATATGGCCTCATTTTTTGTGGGATAAGATGACATTTTCATGGCTACCATTTTGTATGTCCCTTTGATCACTTTTTAAAAATAATGTTATGAGTTGGAAAATGGCGAATAAGCAGCGGTTCGTACATTTGGGCGCTATTTTCTGTTATGTAGTTCGACACACGGAATAATCATTTTTATTATTATCTAGCATCTACTCATGGCTATCCTAGTAACCGAACGCTGCCCCCGATGACCTCACGTGGCCCAGCGATCAAATCCAGTAGGGTGGCGCACATAATGCAAAATGCAGCAAATGCCCACATTATATGGAGAGGGCTCAACAAGTGAGCCCTCTCCATCCAAGCGTTCCGATGCACGCTGGGCGTAGAGAGAATACTCCTTGTGTGGCAGTGTGGAGGCTAAGGGGGAAGTTTACCATGAGATAGCAGGTTGTCTGCACAGGTTATATTTCTTCAAAGGGAGAGCACGTTGAAAATAGGAGAATGTTCCTCCTGACGCTCACATGTACTCTGTGCCAGGTAATCAGGCCTTCGTAGGGTGTTGTGACTCCATTGCTTTGTTCACATGATGTTGATGCTGTGTAAATAGCCACAATATAAATATGCTTCAGTCAAAGGAGGAGCAGATGTTTAAGCAGTTCACCTTGTGCTCTGTGCTTGTTTCTATAGTGGATCAGTGTGAATAAGTAATGCTTTGTTGTGGAAAAAATCAGTGTATGAAACAAATGTATGAAATATATCCGCACCATGTCAATTTAGGTCATAGTATTCTACAGTAAGTACACCCTTTGAAATATAAATGGAAAGTCTGCATTAAAACATAAGCATGTTTTTACTGCTTTTACTGCACTTTTAACCCGCAAATCAGGAAGCAAAATTTTTATATTGTAGGTCATATAACTGTACCTTGAAATATCTATTGTAGATTCATCTTTATGATATGTGGATTTCACTTGGTATGCTGCTTTTTGTTATTGGCTTGGCCTGTCTAATTTTGTGTTTCATACCCTGATACAAACAAATTCTGAATGTGTATAAGGCCATGACTACATTTCCCTTTCCACCTTCTTAAAGAGAACCCGTCATGCAAAATAACCCCCCTAAACTAAATATATTTTCATAAACTGCCATTAGAGAGCATTGCCTCTATCCCTTCATTGTCCCTCTACATGACTGTAAACCTAAGCAATGAGGTCCTAAAGCTGTATGCAAATGACCTGTGAAATGTCCAATGAAGCATTAGCATATTCAAGCTGTCCAACTTATTCATGAGTGGGAGGCACAGCCACACCCCCAGTGCTTGACTGACAGCCTGTGTAATGATGTGAGGCTGTATAATGATGTGCTTCCTGGTGCTGGCGGCCATACCCCCTGCAGCCTGTGTGTGCATGTGTGTGTGTATAGGAGAGATACAGCAGCTCCAGGCAGCCATGTTACAGCAGAACATGTCAGATTCATGTGTAGCTGATGTCTGTGTCTCTCACCTGTATATTGGAGGATGCAGCATGTCAGCAGATGCAACACACACTAGCCATGCTTTACTATACATTACACACACACACATGAGCAGGGGGAGGAGAGGGGAGGGGTAACAGGGGTGACATCACTGCCTCTGACCATGTGACCAGCCTCATTTACATGATAAAAAATAGATGATTTTACAATGAATAATGTATGAAATAACTAGATAAAGGCTGTGATGGGATCCTTGTGATCTACTCCAACAGGTAGTAGTGACAGGACTAGTGACACAGACCTGATGACAGGTGTCCTTTAACAATTGCACCTTTTAAAGATGGGGATGCTATTGTAGCTGTCATAAAGGTATTTAAGGGGTATAACAGAAAACATTAAAGCACATATACATTGTTTTTGTTGGAAAACCACTAAGTTTATTAACCCCTTAGTGCTCTGTGTCCAATATATCAGACTCAGAGCTGATGCCGGTTCATCTCCCTGAGCCGAACCGGCATCTGGGTACACGGGATGCCGGCTGGAACTAATAGCCCACACCCTAGTGTAACCAACGGCGACCGCGACATTGGCATTTAAACCTGCCTTTGGGGGAAGTTATCTTATTTCTAAGGGACTACATGGCTAGATTTATGAGAAAATATCTTCACACAGGAACATCCAATTGAAAAAATGTTTACATAGGGCGGTCATTAAGGGGTTAATTTGCCATATCGGTAATCTACATCGGTCATTAAGGGTACTTCTTCTGACGCGACGCCTTTCTACGGCACCGCGTCAGAAGAAGATTTCCGGACATCGGGTCAGAATAGTGCCTGTGTCGGCTGTGATATCACAGCCCAGGCCCGGCACTAACGCCCAGGATCGGAAAAACTCAGATCCCGGGTGTTTAACCCCTTACACGCCGCGGTCAAGTATGACCGCGGTGTGCAAGTGTGTCCCACGTGGATCGGACCCCCCGGTGTGCTTACCGGGGGATCCGATCCCTCCGGCCGCTGCCCCCGGGTCCGGCGAGTGACCCGGGGCTTCCTGCTCCTCTTCTCGCCGGGTTCTGCCTTCCTGGCAGGCTGCGCATGCTCATTTACTTACACTATACACTGCAATACAAGTCTATTGCAGTGTAGAGGCTTGATCAAGCGATCGGATGATCGCTTGGTCAAGCCAAACGGTGGGAAATGTATGAAAGTAAAGAAAAAAGAGTATTTTATTTATTTAATTATTATTATAAAATGATTTAAAATCCCATAATCTCCCCAGTTACACATATAATGCAAATACAGTATATAAAACACACGAAAAATGTACATATTTGGTATCACCGCGTCTGTATTAACCCTTTCAGGACCTGGCCCTTTTTTGTTTTTTCATTTTCATTTTTTACTCCCCATGATCAAAAATCCATAACTTTTTTATTTTTCCATGTACAGAGCTGTGTGATGGCTTATTTTCTGCGTAACAAATTGCACTTCATAGAGATGGTATTGAATATTCCATGCCGTGTACTAGGAAGCGGGAAAAAAATTCCAAATGCAGTGAAATTGGTAAAAAAAACGCATTTGTGCCGCCTTCTTGTGGGCTTGGATCTTACGGATTTCACTGTGCGCCCCAAATGACATGTCTACTTTATTCTTTGGGTCGGTACGATTACGGCGATACCAAATTTGTATAGGTTTTATAATGTTTTCATACATTTAAAAAAATTAAAACCTCCTGTACAAAAATTTTTTTTGGGATTTTGCCATCTTCTGGCGCTAATAACTTTTTTATACTTTGGTGTACTGAGCTGTGGGTGGTGTTGTTTTTTGCGGATTTTGATGACGTTTACATTGTTATCAATTTTAGGACTGTACGACCTTGTGATCACTTTTTATAGAATTTTAAAAAATTTTTAAATGACAAAAAAAGTGCCATTTTCGAATTTGGGCGCGATTTTCCGTTACGGGATTAAACGCAGTGAAAAACCGTTATCATATTTTGATAGATCGGGCATTTTCGGACGCGGCGATACCTAATGTGTCTATGATTTTTACTGTTTATTTATATTTATATCAGTTCTAGGGAAAGGGGGGTGATTTGAGTTTTTAGGGTTTTTTATTATAATTTTTTTTTTTTTAACTTTTTTTTATTTTTAGTACTTTTCAGACTCCCTAGGGTACTTTAACCCTAGGGGGTCTGCACGATCCTATCATATACTGCCATACTACTACCGGGTGTTACCGGTAAGCCTTTGCTGCAATATGCAGCAAAGACTTACCGGCTATGGAGAGGGCTCAGCGCGTGAGCCCTCTCCATGCACCCGCGGCCGACCCGTGACGTGCTATTACGTCACGGGTCGTGAAAGGGTTAATCTAAATCAATATTGAACCCGCTTGGTGAACGACGGAAAAAAAACTACAAAAAACTTCCCGTAATATACAATTTTTCATCAAACACCATCACAAAAAATGTTCTAAAAAGTGATCAAAAAAAGTTACGTTCCCTAATATGATACGACTGAATAGAACAACTCTTTTCACAAAAAATAAGCCCTCAACCAGAACTGACAACAGAAAAATACAAAAGTTATGGCCCTGAAAAGTTGTCAATAGTAAAAACTATGTGATTTTCTCCAGTATTGGTTTTGCTCAGTAAAATTGAGCAAAGATAAGAAAAACGATATAAATGAGGTATCACCGCAGTCGTAGTGAACCAGAGAATAAAGATAAAATATTATTTTTACGTTGCGGTGAGCGGGGAAAAAGTGCTAAAAATCCGAAATAAAAATTGATGATTTTGTTTGTCACCCTTGAAATAGTTAATAAAATCTCATGAATAAGCTATAGACCCCCAAAATGAATTATCTATACATTGTAACTCACCACGCAAATAATAAGCCCTCATATGTTCGCATTACCAAAAAAAATTTAAAATTTATAGCTTGTACAATGAGACGATACAAATCTGCTGTGAATAGCGCTGCTTTGATCCTATGCTCGGCCGTGCGCCTGTACAGCAGTTTACCACCAAGTATGGGGTATCAGTACAATCGGGAGAAATTGGGCATTAGACTTTGCAGAGCATTTCATCATTTTATTTATTATGAAACTGTCAATTTTGGCCTAAATTAATGTATTTTCCAAAAAAATCCAAAAGTTTCTAAATCGCAAGTCCATAATGTTTTAACCCATGTGAAACACTTAAAGGGTTAATGGACTTAATAGAAGTTGTTTTACATACGTTGAGGGGTGAAGTTTCTATAGTGGGGTAATTTATGGGGTTTTACTATTATTTAGGCCTCTCAAAGTCACTTGAAAGCTGAGTTGTCCCTCAAAATGTGAGTTTTAGCAATTTTCATGAAAATGAGAAAAATCGCACCTAAAGTTCTGCACCTCATAACATCCTAGAAAAATTAAAGGACGCATAAAATATCATCCCAACATAAAGAAGACATTCCGTAAATGTTAATTATCAAACTTTTTGGGAAGTCTTCCTTCCTGTCTGGAAAGCAGAACATTTCAAACTTGGAAAATGAAGAATTTTTAGAAACTTTTGCCAAATTTTCATTTTTTTTCAAAACAAAATGCAAAACTTATCACTTAAATTTAGAACTAACATGAAGTACAGTGTGTCACGAGAAAATATCTCAAAATCACCTCGATATGTTAAAGCGTTCCGAAGTTATAACCAATTATCATAATACATGTCAGATTTGAAAAATCGAGTCTGGTCATTGAGCTGAAAACTAGTGTCGGTGATATGGGGTTAAATGTGAATGCCTAGATGGGAATACCCCTTTAAGGTTCTGACATCCAGGGACAACAAAATCATGAGAACTTGAGGCATTGAGCCAGTTCCTTTGCTGCTTTTATTCTAAAGAGCTGAATAAAGAGGCAACATACATGCCTGCACAAACACTACTCCTTTCAGAGAAGGGGGATTCAAGGGACCTCAGTTCTGGTTATTGTTGTTGGACCAAGGAGTAACTGGGGTATAAGTTGTTATTGTGATCCCAATTAACATTTGGAAGATAAGGTTGAATAACATCACATTGTGGTTTGGTTATTTCTGATGTTTTTTTTTTTTTTTTGTAGGTTGGCCCCCATGCGCCTTTACACGCTCTCAAAGCGTTATTTTGTACTGGTCTTTGTTGTATTTTTCCTATGCTTTGGATTAACTCTTTTTATTGGAATAGCAGGTAAGTTTTCAGTCTTACTTGCTGTGTAAGAGTGAGCAAATGAGGACTGTCCTTTAGAATGGTCTCCTGCCATGAAGCTTTTCTCATTGTCTTAGCAAGTTTGTTTCCCTCATTTCCACCATGAGGAATGGCATCTCTTTTTATAAACATAAAGGGCCAAAATGTACTTCGAAAATTTACTGTTATCGTTGTCAAATAGGGCAGATTTATTGATCTGTTTATAACAGAGATCTGTTGTAATTTGCACCAAAGAAATGCTTTGGCTACATTTTATCAGGGGTTTAAGATGGTGTTTTAACACACTTATTACTACTTTGACAAAACGGCACAGCCTTGGGGTGAATGTTTTCATAGAAAATTGCTGTGCCCAAAAACCATGCAAAAGCGCCTCAATTTTGGTGCATTTTTCGGTTGTAAAATAAACCAACTAATATAGTTAGACTACCCTTGCTCATACTAGATTTTTTCATCCAGCATCAGACACTAATATAAATAGCACTTTTTTGCTTTAAGACATTTTTGATAAATCTGCTCCGTGTCAATGTTTGCTTGGGGTAGAATGCGGCTCATAAGCAGACACATACTTTTTTGTCTAAATGTTTTGTTATACATTACACTTTGTTCTGTGTTACAGGACCAAATGTTATTGAAGCCAAACAATATCGATCTGAAGCATCTAATTCATCTAAGGTATGAGACTATTTTTACAGTTAACATTTTATCCCATTGTTTCCCAGCTGCAAACAAGGGAACCTGTTGTTTGGGACCAGTAAAACATTGTTCAGTAATGTTCAGGGCATGTGGATCACAAACTTGTTTAACCATCTCCTAAATTTGTCAAAATAGCAAAAATGCTAGTCCACGGTAGTATTAGAGGTATAGATATCAAGGACCAACAGCTGACCTTCCAAGTATAGATTTAAAGTAGCAAAATGCTCAATGAGAAAACAATTCACTTACCACTTCAAGCTCACTGCAGAAGACATAGTGCATAATGGTGAAGAAAAGGTTTGGTCTCACCAATCTTCAAACTGACGTTCCGGGAACAGAATCCGAGTAGGGAGTCGCCTATTAATCACTATTATAGCTTTTTCCTAGCCCCATAAAGTGACTCCCAGCCCTGACAAGGGCGGTTCCAGAACTTTCCCTGCCAGTGACTATTAAGCCCTATGGCTGAGGATAAGGTGTTAAATCTATCCCTATGTTTCATGCACAATTAAATGCACTCATCAGGGGAATACATAAATACTTTTTTAATTTTTAATGATGACTACAAGCTAGGTAAGCAATAGCCCAACTACTAGTGATCACGAAACGGGCAGTGGCCGGTCGGACTAACAATCATGTGCGCCTGATCACCAGGCTTAACAAACAGTGTTGGCGCTTTGTCCCTTCATGTAGGCTTGAAGTGATAAGTGAATTTGCTTTCTAGTGTTCTAAGTGTTTGTTTGTTCTTACTCACTGAGATTTTGGTGACTTGTGAGTACTGTATCTATTTAATGTGAATATTGATTTTATTTGAGCTTAGTAAAAGTTATGTTTTAATCTCATTGAGCATTTTGCTACTTTTTATCTCCTAAATTTGGATATAAGCAATGTGAATTTTCCCAAGGTTTCACTCATCTGACTCTTCTTCATGTCTCCTCTCCATTGCATGTACCTTACAACAGGTACAGCCAAAGCTGAACACTTTGGGGCAGATTTATCAAGTGTCTGAAAGTCAGAATATTTCCAATTGCCCATGGCAACCAATCACAGCTCCCCTTTAAAATATTCATGAGCACTGGTGAAATGAAAGCTGAGCTGTGATTGATTGCCATGGGCAACTGGAAATATTCTGACTTTCAGACTGCTTGATAAATCTGCCCCTTTGTTTCACAGAGTGTGTACCCTTATGCAGTGAAGTGGGTTGCACTGAGTTTGGCTTCTCTGGATATGACTGACATGACTCGCCAGGGGGCTGACGCAGATTCTGATGGGTAGACCCCTAGCAACTGTGGTCACCCCCAGATTCAAATTATTCAGTGATAAAATGCCTCCAAAATGCATTCTGTGAACATGAATGTGGAAAATCTTCCATTACAAGTAACCCTTTAACTTTGCTATTATGTCACAGGTTGGTTGCGGTTGCATGGAGAGGGCTCACGGGCTGAGCTCTCTCCATTGCCGCTAAGTGTTTACTGCATATTGCCGCAAACGCTTACCTGTAATACCGATCGCGGGTGTTATCCCATCCATCGATGCTGGCAAAGCTGGCTTCCAAAAAGATGGCAGTATATGGTAGGATCAATCAGACAACCTAGGGTTAAAGTACCCTAGGGGGCTGAAAAATTAAAAATTACAAAAAAATTATATTAAAAAACCTAAAAATTCTAATCACCCCCTTTCCCTAGAAGTCATATAAATAAACAGTAAAAAAGCATACATCTTTAGGTATCACCGCGTCCGAAAATGCCCGATCAGAAGGTGGTACAGTCCTATAATTAGAAGCATTGAAAACGTCATCGAAATTTGTAAAAAATGACACCACCCGCATCTCTGTACACCAAAGTATGGAAGTTATTCGCGCCAGAAGATGGCAAAATAAAAAAAATAATATTTTGTACAGGAGGTTTTAATTTTTGTAAATGTATGAAAACTTTATAAAACCTTTACAAATTTGTTATCCCCGTGATTGCACTGACCCAAAGAATAGAGTAGACATGTCATTTAGGGCACACAGTGAAAGCCATAAAATCTGAACCCACAAGAAAATGGCGCAAATGCGGTTTTTCACCAATTTCACTGCACTTGGAATTGTTTCCCCGCTTCCCAGTACACGGCATGGAATATTAAATACCGTCACTATGAAGTGCAATTTGTTACGCAGAAAACAAGTCAGCACAGAGCTCTTTACGTGTAAGGGTACATTCAAAGAAAAGAAAAAGATTATTCTCAGCTCACCCTATAGCCACGAGTTTGTAGGAGCCGGTGCACGGATATACTGAGCCGAGTCAGGAGTAGATGCAGCAAAGGGAAATGTTGGAATCCAGCAACCAGGCAGGCATGAGTTCAGGCAATGATAGAATAAAACTTCACGTTTATTTAATCTTATAAAAAAGGTACCATGGTGGAAAGAACTGACGCGTTTCAAACTATAACATGCTCTTAATCATAGTCTAAATTTCAATATGACAATGGTGAACATATGAAGAAAAACGGAAGTGGGAGGTACACGCGTCATAGATTAAGAGGCGGGGACTGGGTTAAAGCTCTCCGCAATAGAGAGGCTTACTGGATACTCACCATGAAAACCAGAAGTCCCCATGGTTTAAATCTTAAAAATGATTTGATGTACTTGTATTAACATTGTTCTTGACATTCTTGCAGCCTTTATTGTGTTTTTGTTTTTCCTTTTTTTGACCAATCAGTATCGGATGTAATCTATGACGTGTGTACCTCCGTTTTCTTCATATGTTCACCATTGTCATATTGAAATTAAGACTATGATTAAGAGCATGTTCTAGCTCGAAACGCGTCAGTTCTTTCCACCTTGGTACCTTTTTTAACTTTTTTATAAGATTAAATAAACGTGAATTTTTATTCTATCATTGCCTGAACTCATGCCTGCCTGGTTGCTGGATTCCAACGTTTCCCTTTGCTGCATCTAAGGGTACATTCAGACGCCCATCTATGGGGACGTATATGTGGCCTCAAGTTTGCGGCCGCATATAGGTCCCCGTAGACGGCGGTGGCACCGCCCGTACACTGGGAAAAGATAGAACCTTAAAGTGAATGCACCCTAAAAATAAGAAAGTTGAAGATTTTTGATGGTGGGAAGTGAAAAATGGAAATTAAAAAAACAATAAAGAGCCAGGTCGTTAAGGGGTTAAGAATGATAAACCAGGGACACTTGCTCATAGATCCAGGCGTTGTGACTGTGGTAAAAGGCTTATATTTGTTATTCCTTCTAAAATCAACTTTTAAAGTTATGTTAACCGGTCAGAAAGGCTACAGTTATGTTATCAGAGTCCCTCGTGGTGCAGTTTTACTGGTTGTTGGATTGTAAATGAGCACTCCCTTCCCCCATCTCACTGCTGCTGAGATTACAGGAAGTGCAGGAGGGGGAGGGAGACTGTAGTGTAACAACAGTTTGTGAAGCCAGAGCACAGAGGGCTTCTGTAACATGACCATAGCCCTTCGGCCTCATTAGCATAATATTGAAAGTTGATTTTAGAAGGAAGGAGGCCATGCATAACAAATATAAGAAGATCACCACACTTTTGGTAACTGGATTGTGAACTTATTATACCTTCTTTTTTTTTTTTTTTTTTTTTTTTTTGTCATACCCATCTATGCATGCTGTAGTACTCGTTTTATGTATCTAAATAGACATAATTAAGTGAGGGTAAAAAAAAAAAGATTTAAAGATTAAAAAAAAAATTATTAACATATAAACTTAAAAATCTCCATAACAAATATATTTATTATACTTGAAGGAATTTTGTAGATGTTAACATGCATGGCATATGTTTTACATTGACTATCAATGTTTGAATTGTGAGAATCTGAGCTCTAGGTCCTTGATGATCAGAACAGTGAACTGGGGGCATTTCTAATGTGAGCACCAACTACAAAACATTGTAGCTAACACCCACCTGTAACACCCATGGTCGGTGCTGACCTTGGTGGGAAGGGGTTAACAGTAGCTGCAAGTTGTTTGGTAAATCAAACACCCTGCTGTGTCTTGAGAGGGCTTGATTTCATTATCATGAATCCAAGCCATGGTCAGATGTTGCGTGAGGATCTGACTCTCTAGAACAGTGATGGCGAACCTATGACACGCGTGTCAGTGCTGACACGCTTAGCCCTTTCCACTGACACGCGGCCGCCAGAGAGTTACTATAAATTTCATCGTACACGGTGCAGTAGCGGGAGGCTGAGAGATTGCACTGAGCTCCCAGCACTCCCTCCTCCTCCTCCCCACCCCCCTGTGTGAGCTGTGCCTCCTGTCTCCAGGTATCAGCACGGGGCACAGCAGGGCACCATAGGAGACTCATCTGCAGCTAGTAGTTGTTCCCCCTCCTTTTCCTCCCCCTGTGTGAGCTGTGCCTCGGGTGTCATCACGGGGCAGGGCAGGAGAGGTGACCCGGCCATAAACACATGGAGACTCCTCTGTTGCTCCTGATTGCTGCCACCCTACCCCTCCACAGCTCAGTCAGAGGCCACATTGCTGCTGCTGCCTTGTATGATGTCCCAGAAGCTGCCACCTCTACACTGACCAGCTCCACAGCAGAGACCAGGGAGGACAACCACTCCCATCATACAGTGAGTAAGGTCAGTGACTGTATGATAGAAGACATTTATCAGGGCTTGTGTGTCAGTTTTGTGACGTACAAGCCCTGAAATAATTATTTTGCTCCTCACACCTTCTCCATGCCAAGAGGGCATGAAGAAAATGCTCACAGCGGCACCTGAGCCTTTGCTATAACTTGTGAACTTTCATGACTGAAAGTTTGCAGGTTACTAAGCATTTCCACACGTGTCTGATTGTAACCGATTACAATGTGCAAATTGCACATAGTAATAGATGATGTGGAAAATCCCCATATGCTGCCATACTGTAGTATGGCAACATATGGTAGTATCAATCACACATTCCTAGGGTAAAGTACCCTAGAACAGTGATGGCAATCCTTTTCGACGCCGAGTGCCCAAACTACAAAACCCACATATTTTTCACAAAGTGCCGATGCGACAATTTAAACAACTCCCTGCTCTGTCACATGTTTAGATTGAATAGGCACCTGAGGACACCAATACAGTAGAAAGAAGGAGAAAAAGCTTTGATTATCATAGTAGCTTCCTTCTAGAGTCCTGGGCTGCCTGGAACTGGAACAGGCCTTGAGTCCTGTCTGGCGAAGTCTGCAGTGGGGTGATGGTGCGGGTGCCCATAGAGAGGGCTCTGAGTGCCACATCTGGCACCCGTGCCATAGGTTCGCCACCACTGCCCTAGAAGTTTAAATAATATGCATATTTGTTATTTAAACTATAAATATCACAAAATTATGTTTTTTTTTGTCAAGGTGACACACCACCCGAGTTATGCTCGGTTTTTTGGCGAATTTTGACACGCCAAGCTCAAAAGGTTGCCCATCACTGCTCTAGAAACTGAGAAAGTTACCCCGAGTTGAGCGTACTTCACTGCGTTCTCATTTTCTCTGGATAACCCCTTAAATTGGATTTCCAGGATTATAAATACCGTATGTACTCGAGTATAAGCTGACCTGAGTATAAGCCAAGACCCCTAATTTTAACACAAAAAAAGCTGGAAAAACCTATTGCGTCAAGTATAAGCCGAAATTGAGAAATGCACTGGCCTCAGCCCCACCAGTATATAGCCTGCGTGCAGTCCCTGCCCCCAATATAATGCCTTTTGGGAAAAAAACAAAAAGCGTACTTGCCTCCTGAATCCCCCGCAGGTCCTCTTCTATATATCCCGACTCCATGTCCCCTGCGGTTCGTCGCCGCTCGCTGACATCATAGTGTGTGCCGATATCGGTGATATTATAATGCCTGCGATGGACCGTGCGCTGACACGGAGCCGATGCCAGGGCTGCGATGGATAGTATTGGAACTGCCGGGGGCGTTGGAAGGTGAGTACACTTTTTTGTTTTTTTCCTTGTCTCGTGTACAAGCCAAGTTATGGTTTTTCAGCACATTTTTTGTGCAGAAAAACTCGGCTTATCCTCGATTATATACGGTACATGGCTACGAACAAATACAGCTGCCAGACCTGTGTGAAGGATAGCTTCATATTGCAGCACAGCCGTTAAGTATGTCCAGGAATGGTTTTTCTAATCCTTCAAATAGCCACAGTGGTTCCTCCCAACAAGTGGCTTAGTCCGCTACTGATCCTTGTCACAGTAAAGGGTGAACCACCTTGTAAATATAAACTACTAGTGTCTGAAAATTCCTTAAACGAAATGATGTAGGGTTAGGGAAAAATGTATGCTGCTTATCACTTTTGTGTAAAAGAGGCTAAAATACATTGTCAAACATATCGCATTGACTAATCATATTGCCAACTCCTTCAAGAGTGAGTTTCTGCCTATTGATAAACTGCAACGTTCTTGTTTCATAACCTCACTTGAACTGTGCACCATTTTAATTTTGCCGTTAATGTTGCAGGTGAACCAATACACCTTACAGTCACCAGTTATGTCAACATACAACCAACAACTGTGGCTGATGTGTCGGATTGAACTTGACAAATCAGATGGTAAGCAGATTACTTAGAAATGACTAGCTGGCTGCATCTGAAAATGTCTTCTCTACTAACTCGTATGCGCTCAATGGAGAGAGCTCCTTTGGATACATCTGCTATCAGTGTCGCCAGAAAGTGAAAGATCTTTGTAAGGCTGGATTCACACTATCGTTTCCCCGCCGTACCGTAGCACGGCAGGCACACGGCAGTGCGGGGAGAGGAGGAGGGGGAGAGCGCTGCTCACCCCCGCCCCTCTCCCTAGGGATACATGGCGCACCGCGCCGTATGCTGTGAAAAAATAGGACATGTCCTATTTTTTTCACTGGGTACGGAGCGGTACGGTGCCGTGCGTGTGCTGCACTGTACCGCTCCCGTATGGCGCCGTGCGCCCATTGCCGTCAGTGGGGGAGATATATCGGCCGTACATATGTTGGCCGTATATACGTCCCCCATGCGGCAGTGTGAATGAGGCCTAAAACACATGAACCTGTTTGGCCCGTGAATCCAGGGCTGCATTTACAGCTCACTTGATATGTTTTATAATTTACTGCGTGGCACGTTTGCTGTGCGGTGAGACGCTGTGCATGCCCCGGACCTGGACAGTGCTGTAGAAGCTAATTTAAGCATGCTAACGGCACACATTTGCATTCATGTGCCTGAGGCCTATGGCTGATAAAAATTGACACATAGTGGGGAGAAATTCCTGTACAACTCCAAATATGGTAGTCAGAACATATCCCATATCAAGACACTAGTTCCCATAACATGATGTTTTGGATTTGTACCCTTTAACACAAGCTAAATGTTTCTGTGTGGTGCCAGCCCAAGGCTGCGTTCACATTTTGCGTTTAAATTATGTTTTGAACCGCTATTGAAGCAAAGAAGGGGAGGAGCTGCTCCTGAATGGAGACGTTTTGCTAGTCCTCGGGAACAAGTTTGTAGGGCTAAGTATATTTAAAATCAGGAGGTCCTTATTACCCTGTTTAAAAAGAAATGGTTTGTTTTGTTTTATCTAGCCAATTCACACATTAATCATTGTAAAATCATCTTTTCTTTATTATGTAAATGAGGCTGGTCACATGATCAGAGGCAGTGATGTCACCCCTGTTACCCCTTCCCCTCTCTTCCCCCTGCTTATGTCTGTGTGTAATGTATAGTAAAGCATTGCTAGTGTCTGTGCTTTATCTGCTGGCATGCTGTCTCCTCTTATACATATGTAAGAGACACAGACATCAGCTACACAAGTACCTGACAGGTTCTGCTATAACATGGCTGCATCCTGGAGCTGTTGTACCTTTCACATACACACACAGGCTGCAGGGGACGCCAGCACCAGAAAGTACATGGAGGAGACATTACACCATTATACAGGCTGTCAGTCAAGCACTGGGGGTGTGGCTGTGCCTCCCACTCATGAATAAGCTGGACAGCTTGAATATGATAATGACTCATTGGACATCTCACAGGTCTTTTGCATACTGCTTTAGGACCTCATTGCTTAAGTTTACAGGCATATAGAGGGACAATGAAGGGATAGAGGCAATGCTTTCTAATGGCAGTTTATGAAAATATATTTAGGTTAGGGCAGTGATGGTGAACCTTTTACAGACCGAGTGCCGAAGCGACAACTAAAATCCACTTATTTACCATGAAGTGCCAACAGGGCATTTTATGCAGTAACTTATTGCTACCTGTTTTTACACATCTTTCAATTGTATCGGCCCCTGAGCCCACCAATACAGTTGAAATTCAGACTGTCATTGTAGCTTCTCTCCAGGGTCTCTCTGTACAGGTAGAATGGTGGGTCCAGCAGAAGGACCTCCAAAGATAATGAAGTTCTGTCCAAACCTTTTAACTTTTCCTGCAGTTCCAAATGGCCAATGTAGTGTCGCTTTAAAATAGCGCTGAGAGCAGCATCTCTTAAGTTGCCTGGCACTGCAGGAAGATTTGGTGGATTTGTTCCGGTTTGGTGAACTCTGTTCTAGGGTGACAACCTGAGTGCCCACAGAAAGGGCTCTGAGTGCCACCTCCGGCACCCGTGCCATAGGTTCGCCACCACTGGGTTAGGGGATTATTTTGCCTGACGGGTTCTCTTTAAAGGCTTACTAATAGTTTTATTTATTTATATTTTTGCTATTATGATTATATTTGCTTTCTCTTCCTAATTGTGTGGTCATTCTATAGACTTGAGCTTCCAGAACAATTTTACGATATCTGTTAAAATACATGGTGTGTCTTCTGATGCAACCGTGTCCTATGTGGATAACAAGGAGCACTCCCGGCCTAGGACACTTAGTTGTGCACAGGTACGTGCAGCTATTGGCATTTAATAGGATGCTGTTATGTTTTTGTGTTAAAAAATGCATTTATTTATAAATTATATCTACAGTTCCTTGTGAAAGTATTTGCAAGTGGGACACAGTTGTGAGGTGGAACAAAATTTTATTAGATATTTTAAACTTTTGAAAAACATAATAAACTGAAAAGTGGGGGCGTGCAATATTATTCGTCCTCCTTTATTTTCAGTGCAGCAAACTCCCTCCAGAAGTTCAGCGAGGATCTCCAATAAATATATTATAGTAAATATAATCCACCTGTGTGTTATCAAGTCTCCATATAAATACACCTGCTCTGTGATAGTCTCAGGGTTCTGTAGCATTAAGACCAAGGAACACACCAGGCAGGTCCGTGTTACTGTTGTGGAGAAGTTTAAAGCCGGATTTGGATACAAAAAGATTTCACAAACTGTAAACATCCCAAGAACCACTGTGCAAGTGATATTGAAATGGAAGAAGTGTCAGACCACTGCAAATATACCAAGACCCTCCAGTACCTCTAAACTTTCATCTTATACAAGGGGAATACTTATCAGAGATGCAGCCAAGAGGCCCATGTTCACTCTGGATAAACTGAAGAGATCTACAGCTGAGGTGGGAGAGTATTTCCACCGGACAACAATCAGTCGTGCACTGTACAAATCTGGCCTTTAGGGAAGAGTGGCAGGAAGTAAGCCATTCTCAAAGATAAGTCTTGTTTAAAGCCACCTGGGAGACGCCAAACATGTGGAAGAAGGTTCTCTGATCAGATGAAACCAAAATCTAACTTTTTGGCCACAATGCCAAACGATATGTTTTTCGTAAAAGCAACACAGCTCATCACCCTGCGCTCTCCATCCCCATTGTCACACACTGCAGCATCATGGTTTGGGCCTGCTTTTCTTCAGCAGGGCAGAGAAGATGGTTAAAATTGATGGAAAGATGGATAGGCGAAATACAGGACCATTGTGGAAAAAAAACCTGTTGGAGTCTGCAAAAGACCTGGACATATAATTATCTTGTAACAAGAAAATGATCCCAAAATTAAAGCAAAATCTACAATGGAATGGTTAAAAAATTAAAGTATTCATTTGTTAGAATGGCCAAATGAAAGTCCAGACCTGAACCCAATCGAGAATCTGTGGAAAGAGCTGAAAACTGCTTTTCACAAAGGCTCTCCATCCAACCGCACTGAGCTTGAGTTGTTTTCCAGTAAAGAATGGGCAAGAATTAGTCTCTCAATGTGCAAAACTGATAGAGACCTGATACCCCAAGCGACTTGCAGCTGCAGCCAAAGGTTGCGCTACAAAGTTAACTTGAGGTGGCCAAATATTATGGCAAGCACCACTTCTCAGTTTATTATTTTTTATAAAAGTTTAAAATATGCAATACATTTCGTTCCATTACACAATTGTGTCCCTCTTGTTGTTGATTCTTCACCCAAAAAAATTACAATTTTATATCTTTGTTTGAATCCTGAAATATGTTCAAGGGGGCGAATACTATAACAAGGCACTGTGTGCAGAAATACAGTTTATATCTATAGCACTTGGCTCTGGAAATGTTACAGGTTTTCATTGAAAGTATGATAACCTGCGTTCCATAGACGTGGCATGTATCGGGTAGTGCACCCAGTATTTCTTTGTGATGGCTGTTGGACTCTCATCTGTTTTTAATGTTTACCATTTCCCATAACTACTGCACTACAGGAATGTGGTTTCAAAAACATATATCAAATCTTTAGTTGTAAACTATTCAAAACAGAATCAAAAACACAAGGCACCTGTCAACATATTTTCACTAACAAAAGTAATGGATGGTTACCATAGCACTGTGGTAACTATTGCCCATGCTGTTTTTAGCTAAAAAATAAAATGGGGGGTAACTTCCTATCCCCTGAAAATGAACTTTTTAGCCTCCCTGACACAATGCTAGAAGGAGCAGTGAGTCATAAGGGGTGTGTTATTCATGTGACTCAGTTTCTGGCATCTCCCTCTTCCCCCTCTCTTCAGCAGAGCAGATGATACGTCAGCTAAAGGGAGGGAAGAATGAGGGAAATACCGGAGACGCACTTACTCACATGATTAACACATGACCCCATGATACTTGCGGATAGTTTGTTTTCTGGCGATAAAAAGTATGCATTTTTAGCTAAAAATTGTGTGGGCAATAGTTAGCACAGTGCTATAGGAAGCTGTCAGTAGATTTATTATTGAAAATCTGATGACTGGTTCCCTTCAAGAGTTTATACCCTTTGAAGATATAAATTATTGTTTTTTGTTTGTTTCTTTTTCTTATTTTCTATAGGGATCCTCCATATTTATGTCTTTCCCAATCTTATCCACTTATGTTTTGTGTTAATTCACATGTGGAGCAACATTTATACATAAACAATTGTGTAATTCAGTACTCTTATCTCATACTCACATGTTCTCTCTCTGTTTTTTTTTTTTCAGAAATGCGATGAAATTATTGTGGTCCATCTTGGATATTTAAACTATACGCAGTATAATCTGGATGTTCGCTTTGAGAATCTAAACCTGCTTAAGTACCCCATTACAGCTGTAACATTTACAGTGAGTACACCCAGAGCATAAGAAGAAATTACTTGTTCAACATAAGAAATATGTTTTATGGGGCATCAGAATGGATGGAAGTAATAGTAACTGATAAACAGTGCTAATAATAGTGAAACCCTGGTGTCCACTAAAGATCCACTGAAAGAATTGTCCTGAACAAATGCAAAACTCTTCTCCAAAAGTCACTTAATTTCTCACGTTGCCATACCAGAAGCATCAGATGGTGAAAATAAGGGCAACCCCTCCAGAATCTCCGCCCATTAGGAGTCAGGTATAAGTCCACCATCTGTTTCCCATTTCTTCCAGTGGATAATGGATAGCTTTAGTCTCCAGGCAGAGCATTGTATGTTCCAGAAATAAGTCCTTGGGTAGTACCCCCTGACACCTCCATCTCAAGAGCAAACTTATTCACAATGTGGATCACTTACAGTTTTCTCATTAGCATGCCTTAACTGCAAACGTTTATAAAACTGTGTGTGGGGCAGTTCAAATTCCTCTCTTAGCTGTTCAAATGGCTTAAAGTTCTTCTAGCAGTCAAAAATCCTCTCCTCCCAGGACGAATATCCCACCAACTGGGACATTTCAGGAACTTTGGGTTACGCCAAAAAGGAAAGTATACAGTGTGGCCTTCCACATCTTACATCCCTTTCATTTTGGGGCTTACATTATATTTTAAAAAGGTCAGTCACCTTACTGCAGACAATGTTTCCGTGATTCTTGTTTCAATAGCTGCTATAGGGGGTCGCATACCCATCATAAAAGTTACTATACGTCTACTAGGTCTTGTCTGTGAAGATGTCTCTGCCTACCCCCTTAAATATTGCACCTGGGCCACTAAAATGTAATGCAGTTTTGGCACGCTGTAATATTTCCATTTTCCATGGCGTCCCCCATGACGGCCCCAACTGGAGGATGGCCCTTGACCTCTGTAGGGACAGGAAGCAGAGAGGTTAAAAGCCCCTCCCCCGCACCCACACTCCAGTGGCTTCCTGTCCCTACACAGGGCAGGGAGTAGAGAGAAGTTTCTCTCCTCGCTTCCCATTAGTTGGGACAGTGAGGGGGGACTCCATGGCGCGGGACCTATCCCTTACCCAGCACAGTTCCGGGCCTCGATCGGGTTGCGGCCCTTTCCTCTGCCCGCGGGGAACTGCATTTTCTTCCGGCTCTGCCCGCAGCTCCTGGAGCCTACGACACCCGGAACATGCGATCCTTGCGCTCCCGCGCACTTCCGGTCGACCCCAGCGTCAACTTCCGGTGGAGTGACGAAACCGGAAGTGACGTCAAAGCCGCGCGACCCGGAAGCAGGATCGCGGGGCGGTAAGTTTAAATTGCTCTAGCGTGGTAATCGCGTTGATCTGAGGTCTAATCTTCATTCCGGAGCACACCTCTAACCTGCGGCTTACGAGTTAAAGGTTCCCTTTGGCGTTTTTCAGGTCAGGTCTTTGGCTTCAAACACCCTGATATGTACACCTGTGTATTATGCTGGCACATACTATGTTTTATTGCACTATATTCTGACATGGGCCACGTTTACCTTATAGACCCTGGTGGATCTCTCCTGGCTTACCGGTACCAGGTAAAATCCTACCCTTTAACCATTGCAGTGCTGATTTACAAGCCTTCAATTGTTATTATTACATTCTAGGCTGGCTGGTTACTGTAGTTCCTCTAGGAGCATGGAACCCTGCAATTTGGAGGCCTCAGGTCTGGACCTCATATCCCCACCTCCTGTGAGTAGGGGTTAAAGGGATAGGGTGGTGGGTCACTCGCACCTCCCGTTTATAGCAGTTCCTTATCTGGGCTCTCCTTTCCTTGATAGGATTCCAAGGAAAAGGAAAAAGGCCGTGCTAAGGAGCAATCCTCCTCTGAGAGGAAGAAAACGGCTCATAAAAAGTGCAACATGTGCTTTGAAAAATTACCTAGTGCATATATAACCTGTGTGCAAAAAATGCCTGGATAATTTGATTCGTGAGGAAAGGACCTCATTCATGGATGAGATGCGCAGCTTTATCCAGGAGGAAGTCAGATCATCTGTGTCTTCATCCTTGGCTGCCTTTGCCCCCCAGGAACCACCTCAAAAGCGCCAGAAAATAGTGGATTCATCTTCTGACCCCGCTTCAGACTCTGAAGGTGCTACGGTCAAGGATTCTTTGGAGTCTGATACGTTCCCTTCCACCTCTGCAAATAGGATGGAATCAAGATATCTGCTGGCCTCTGAAGACCTGGAGCCCCTCTTAAAGGCGGTGCGAGATACCCTGAAGATAGAGGAGGTAGAAGAGACGCAGTCCATTCAGGATGAACTCTTTGGTCTGCTCAAAGTCAAGAAGCGGCGCGTGTTCCCAGTCAATAATACTCTCAGGGATCTGATTCTGGAAGAATGGAGGGATCCGGAAAACAAAATTTCTCTTTCAAAAGAATTCAGAAATCGCCTTTCTTTTGATGAAGAAGAAGCCAGGCTATGGAACTCGGCTCCTAAGATGCACATCCAGGTCACTAAAATGACCAAGAAGACCGACTTGCCTTTTGAGGATGCTACCCAGTTGAAAGATCCGCTGGATAGAAAGGCAGACAGCTTATTAAAAAAGAGCTGGGAATGTTCCATGCTGAACCTTAAATCCAACATTGCTACAACGTCCGTAGCTCGCACACTGTTCCACTGGGTAATGGAGTTGGAAAAGGATGGAAGGGATGGAACCCCAAGGGAGCTGTTACTTAATACCTTCCCGACCCTGAAAGCAGCCACAGCCTTCATTGCAGACGCCTCGGCGGAGTGAGGATTAGTGCTAAAGAAGGGGCTCTTTCCAACTCCGTAAGAAGATCCCTCTGGTTGCGCCAGTGGAGCGGAGACTTCAGGTCGTAGTCTAAATTGTGCGGCATCCCGTTCGAGGGGGAGTATGTGTTTGGGTCCGAATTGGACACCATCCTGGAGAGGGCGGCGGTTAAGAAAAAGGGCTTCCCAGAATCCAGGACCAGTCTGAGGAAACCTTCCTTTCGTGACCCCAAAGACAGGAGACCATCCTTTAGGGGCAAGGGTAAACAAGGAAGGTGGAGCTACCCTAAAGGTGGAAGAGGCAGGGGGTTTCTGCTCAACCCCAGTAACTCCGCTACGAGTTTCAGGAAGCAATGACGCCAAGGTGGGAGGAAGACTGTTGAATTTTCATCAGCAATGGAGCCGGATAACATCAAACCCCTGGATTCTGTCCATCCTCCAGGACGGCTACAAGATAGAATTGACCGCTCTTCCTCCCACAAATTTCGTCCTTACCAGACAACCCTCTCGGGAGCTGTCGCGCCAACTCTGGTAAGAAGTGCAGAAGTTATTAGAGCTGGATGTGATTATCCCTGTACCCCAGGAACATCAGAGAAGAGGACATTACTCTCCATTGTTCCTCATAAAGAAACCAAACGGGAAGGCCAGGATGATCTGCAACGTGAAAGGGCTAAACAGGTTCGTCCTCTACAGAAAATTCAAGATGGAGACCGTCTCTTCCGCTTCAGCTCCAATCCATCGTCAGGCGTTCATGTGTACAATAGACCTGAAGGACGCCTACTACCACGTCCCAATATACCCCAACTCGCAGAAGTTTCTCAGGTTCGCAGTCCTGTCACCAGAAGGCGAGGAAGCTCACTTTCAATACAAAGCCCTTCCCTTCGGGATATCTTCTGCACCGAGAACCTTTTCAAAGATTATGGTCGAGGTAGTAGCGTTTCTGAGGAAAGAAGGAATATCCATCATTCCGTACCTAGACGACCTTCTGGTAGTAAGTGCCTCAAGTCAGGAGCTGATTCTTCACAGGGATATCACCATGAAGACTCTTCAACGGCTAGGCTGGATCATCAATACAGAAAAATCCAACCTAGAACCGAGCATGAACGTGGTATTCCTGGGAGTTCTAGTAGACTCCACACAACAGATGTCTTTTCTCCCACCAACAAAGAGAGAAAATTTAATTCTCCAGGTAAACACGTTCAAGAAAAAGAAGTGCTGCTCCATAAGAGAAGCAATGAGGATCCTTGGGCTCATGACTGCATGCATCCAGTGCGTGCAATGGAGTCAAAGTCTCCTACAAGGACACTACAGAACTGGGTGCTGTCCTCTTGGGACAAAGATCCTCGTCACCTAAACCAAAAGGTGGAAATTCCCCTCTGTCTTACGATCCATAGACTGGTGGACAGATCCAGCAAACCTGGAAAAAGGAGTACCCCGGCATCCGTGGCCAGTGACACCTATACAGACGGACGCAAGTCAGTCGGGTTGGGGAGCGATTGTCGCAGGTCATCCTGTCCAAGGCCTGTGGCCAGATTCCGTGAAAACCCGTTCCTCAAATCATCGGGAGTTAAGAGCTGTTCTGGAAACCGTGAGGTCCAGCACACAAATGCTGAGAGGAAAGCATGTCAGGATTTTTTCGGACAACGTCACTACGGTGGCCTACCTACGTCACCAAGGGGGAACCAAAAACCCGAGTCTCCTGGCACTCTCAAACAAAATCTTCGCCTGGGCAGAAGAAAACCTTCAATCCCTCTCCTCCATCCACCTCAAGGGGGAACAAAATCAGGCAGCAGACTTCCTCAGTCGGAGGAAGATAGATCAAAACGAGTGGTGTCTTCACGAAGATGTCTTCCTTCAGTTAACAGGGAGGTGGGGACATCCGTCAATAGACCTGTTTGCCTCCAGCAAGAACGCGAAGCTCCCGCGTTTCTTTTCCCTGGAACCTACAGTTCCCTTCAACCAAAGGGACGCATTCAGCCAGTCCTGGGGGGACTGTTACTGTATGCCTTTCCTCCGATACCTCTTGTGTCCCGGGTCATACAAAAGATCAGGGAAGACCAGGCGGAAGTTATACTAGTAGTGCCCTGGTGGCCAAAAAAGAACTAGTTTCCTTGGCTAAAAAAGATGGCAATGGCGGATCCATTCCTGTTACCACCTCGTCCAGATCTCCTGTTCCAGGGTCCAGTCCTTCATCCCAATCCACAGGCTCTCCAGCTCGCTGCATGGATCCTGAAAGGAAGATACTGACAGCCCAGGGGCTATCCGACAAAGTGATCTCCACGATGAAGGCTAGTCGTAAGGTGGTCACCCACATAATTTACTCCAGAATATGGAAGAAATTTGTGTCTTTCTGTGGCTCAGTCCCTCCTAACCAGTTGTCTCCCAACATCTCGCAGATATTGGATTTCCTGCAAGCAGGTTTTGATAAAGGGCTGAAGACGAGTACACTCAAGGTCCAGGTATCAGCCCTTAGTGCCTTCTTTGATACTTCCTTGGCGGAGCACAAGTGGATCCAGAGGTTCGTAAAAGCTACCTCCAGATTGAGACCTCACTTAAAACAAAATATCCCAAACTGGGATTTGTCTCTGGTGTTGAATCACCTGACAGGTCCTCCATTTGAGCCCTTAGAGACTACGGACCTTAGAAGCCTAACCCTCAAGCTGACCTTCCTTATAGCCATAACCACAGCTAGACGGTTAGGAGAAATCCAGGCTCTCCCTTAGAGAACCTTACCTTAGAGTTCTGGAAGATAGAGTAATTCTAACTCTAGATAAGACTTTCGCTCCCAAAGTGTCTTCCAGTTTTCATCGCAATCAAGAAATTGTGTTACCTTCTTTTTGCCAGAACCCTAAGAACAGTAAGGAGTCAGCATGGCATACTCTGGACGTGAGGAGATGTCTTCTCCACTACCTGGACATCTCTAGACCTTGGAGAAAGGACGACAACATCCTGCTGCAGTATACAGAGAAGAATAAGGGGAAGAAAGCTTCCAAAGCATCTATTGCCCGTTGGATCCGGACTACCATCAAAGAGGCATATGATGCCGAAAATATGGACATTCCTGGGACTGTCAGGACCCACTCAACCAGGGGGGTGGCAGTCTCATGGGCTGAAAAACGTGGGGCCTCTCGTCGATATCTGTAAAGCAGCTACCTGGTCTATCCAGTTAACATTCGCTAGACACTACAGATTAGATATCTAAAGCGCCAGGGACCAGGCCTTCGGTAGGAAAGTCTTGCAGGCAGTTGTCCCACCCTAAGGTACTGGTAATCTGGTACATCTCCAGTTGGGGCCGTCATGGGGGACGCCATGGAAAAGGAGAATTATTCTCAGTTAATTCGGTTTCCATTAGTCCACCATGACGGCCCATATATTTTCCCCGTCCCCTTTTATTTTTATAAGACAGAGTAGTCTTAGTTTTTATTATTTAACCTGTTGTATCTGACTATAACATACAATAAATGGGTTGCATCCACAGCCGGTGTAGTTATTTGGTAGCCACTGGAGTGTGGGTGCGGGGGAGGGGCTTTTAACCTCTCTGCTCCCTGTCCCTACAGAGGTCAAGGGCCATCCTCCAGTTGGGGCCGTCATGGTGGACTAATGGAAACCGAATTAACGGTGAGAATAATTCTCCTTTTTATCCGCAGTTGCCTCTTTTTCCATAACAGCTCTCGAAATAGCCCCTGCATGCTGTAAAACAATCTAAAAGGTAACAAAATTGGGACATTGTGTAGGACACAAAGATGGTGCTCATGCTTCAACTACTCTTTCGGGTTGCCCCTTCCCATCAAACACAGCGGAAGCCTACACAACGCATTCACTTTATCTAAATTTATTTAAATTCCGTTAAACCATTGTAGTGTCTAATGGACAACGGATTCAGGCTTCTCAGGGTCAGGATAAAAGATTTTTCCCAGTTGATTCTCAATCAAAAGCTATCCAGGAATGTCTGTGTTAGTTTCTTGACTGTGCCAATTATGTCACCGAGGTACAATTAACTCTAGGGTAACCCCTTCTCCAATAAAGATTAGCTTCTTACTTATATCCAAAATGTGCTGTTTGTGAGTTACTATAAATGGGATATCTGGGCGTTACATTTTTTTATAGAGTGGCATGTGGTTTTGAGAACTTATGAGAATTATTTTCACTGCCTCATACTTGTTTCTATCAGTTTCTCCAGCTACAGCACGCGTTTTGCTCCCAAAACATATTAGACTGGTCCGAAAGGACTGCTCTCAAAATGGTGGCTAAGGATGGAGATACTGGAGGAGTTATTTACATTCATTATAGTTCTCTATTATACACACAGATTACAAAGATACCTTTGACAGTACACTCTTAATAAGAGAATGATTTGGGCAATATTTGCGATGATTGGTGTGATGTTCTAGGATGAATGACTAAAGTCACTGTGATTGTGATGCTTTGTCTCTTTGATCCTTATCTCTTTCACGTTGTCTATTTTACGCCATCGAGCCAATTTAGAATGGGTTATAGGACAAATGATATGCGTCCAAGATGTCAGCTTTCTAGTGATAGTTTTATTCACTTAATGTGGAATAGTGAAATTTGGTTCTAGAGCTCCTCAATAAAGTGTATGATACTTTGATATCCTGTAGTGCTATTATATGTCTACTGGGATGTGTATCTGTCTTTAAAGGACCTTATAAAGCAGCCTTAAAGAGGTAACAAAATAACACATTCTCTAATTCCCTGTTCTTAACAAAAATACAGCATTTAACAGATACCCTGTATCTTCTGACTTTAGGGTTGGCAGCCATCTTGCCTGACAATGTGAGCTAGATTTCTCTCTGCAGAGGCCCCTCCCCCCTGCATTCCAGGACGAGCTCACATTGACACACATACACTGACTTCCTGCAGGCAAACAACAGCAGCACTGAGAGGAGAGCTATAGACAGATAAGTTCTTTATCCGGGGAGGGGGATAGTTTAGAACAATGATGTAGCAGTGCTGACTGTGTCATTGTGTGTAATATGCATCTCATCATCTCCTCTCTGATGTCTCATCTTTTTCTATGTTTCAGATACTAGTAGACTAATCGGAAGCTAAATGAAAGTGTATATAAACCTGTACCCTGATAATCTAACCACATTGTCAGCACACAGAACTAGTGCGAACAGTCTGGGATTTTACACTGACCATCACTGTGAGTGATGGGAGCTAAAACACTGAGCAAAACTGAGTAAAAATTTAAAGTAAAGGATTAAAAATTATCTTTAGTGTGTAAACATCACTAGGGGATTGTAATTTGAGAAATTTCTTTTGTGGGCAAACTCTCAAACCTGTCATCGGGTCTCTGTAACTACCTGTTGGAGGAGCACACAAGGATTCCATCCCAGCCTTAATCATCTTAATCCATACATTTATCATTGTAAATTCATAAAATCATATTTTCTTTATTATGTAAATGAGGGTGGGCACATGAAGAAAGTTATTTCACCCCGATTACCCCTCCTCCCTGTGTGTAATGTATAGTAAAGCATTGCTAGTGCATATGCTTTATCTGCTGACTTGCTCTCTTCTCCTCTACTCATGAGACAGACATCAGGTAAATAATAGCCTGAAATGCTGTGTCTTCCACACATAGCTGTATCTTGAGCAGTTGTATCTCGTACACTCAGGCACTAGGGGACATGGCTGCCAGAACCAGGAGGCACATGGAAGCAGCACCAGGATTGTCACATCATTTATGCAGGCTGTCAGTCATGTGTATAGGAGTTTCTCATACACACGCAGGCTGCAGGGGGCGTGGCCTCCAGCATCAGGTGGCACATAGAGGAGCTGGCAACAGGAGTGTCACATCATTATACCGGCTGTCAGTCAACCACTGGTAGGTGTGGCTGTTTTTCACACTCATGAATAAGCTGGACAGCTGAATATGATAATGATTCATTGGACACCTTTCAGGTCATTTGCATACTGCTTTAGGACCTGATAATTTGAGTTTACAGGCATGCTGAGGGACAATGTAGAGATAGGGGCAATGCTTTCTAATGACAGTTTATGGAAATATATGTAGTTTTGGGAGTTAATTTGACTGACAGGTTCTCTTTAATGATCAAATCTACTTTGTACCATGATGCAGCATCTGGCCCTGTGTTAGAAAAAGGAGACCATAAAAACCTAAAAAAATATCTGTTTAAAAATATAATGACCTGCAAGGTCTCTGGAGGGTATCACCAAAAGCCCTCCAGCTGGACACTCAATTACTATGGTATTTCCATGTTGATGTAACAACTGTGTTATATTGGTTTGTATGATCAGTGTACCATTGCTGTACCAAATACTTATGTATGTTTTTGCCTTTTTTTATCTATTATGGAATGCTGTGCTCATTGAATGGGGGGAGGGATTGGTGGTGGGAAATGGAGGGGTCTCCTTTTTGGTTGTATTTTTGCTGCGTTGAAAATTGAATAAAAACTATTTGTTAAAAAAGAGTGGTGTGAAGGGGGAGCTGTAAAAACAAAATATAAGCTACACTTATCACCTCCAGTCTCTGTATGTGTATAGAGGCACTAAAATGACTTTATGACCTCTGTGTGCCCCCACTCCAGCCTCTCCCTGCAACCAGTGTACGTTTACACAGGCCAGAGCCATTACATGGAGCGGGTGCATGCTGTGGTCATATTGTCTTCCCACAAGATGATGGCACCTTACTGTAATTTTGTTTTGAGCGTGTGTCTCATAAGCTGAACATGTTTGTGTAAGTAAGCCTTTAAACCTAATTGTAGAAACAGAAATGTAATCTTCTTCTAAGCACTGTTATCCACATAGTGGTGTCATTAAATTTCTACCCTTAAAGAGAACCTGTCGCCACATTTTCACTGACACCCTTCTTTTTGGTAAAAATAGTTTCCCTTACATCCCCTTTAATCAACTGTATCTTATGTTACCTTGCATCAGAGTGGGCATGACCTTCTCGGCTAGCACCCCCATCTACCCATTTCCCATGCCTCTTCTAAGTATTCAGCACTTCATGTCATGCGACTATGGTGATGTCATCTAAGGTACTGATACATCGGGCAACGTCTATCCCATCTATGTATCTGATTACATGAAATCACAAAATGCCGCTATGGAGGCATGACCAGATAAATATATGGGGTAAACGTTGCAGATGTAACAGGACCATATGACATCACCCTAGCCACACTCTCTCAATGATCCATAAAGTAGCATGTTCTGTAGCAGTGATATGTCATTTTTTTTTTTTTTTTTTTTTACAATGTAGTCATGGAAAGGAACCATTTAGGGATGAGGGCAATGCTTTTATTTTGTGTGTGTTAATTTTGATGGCAGGTTTTCTTTAAGGAGACCTGTGGCATATCATACATCAGTGTCACATAGTATTGGCAGCTGTGCAGCATTAAATATTTTATTATATTATGTTTTTATGGGATCATTCGGATCTGTTATGGTCTGCTATTGAAACACAACATGTTTTGCTTTACTTTTAGTGGAAGACCTACAATCCAATATTTTCTCAAGTGGAAATCTGGTTTCGTTTTGTATTTGTCGTGCTTACTTTTATGGTGACTGTAAGTAAATATAATTTTATTATTGCTACCAACTTTTTTGTGTTTCTATTAAATAAAGTTGGCAAAAAATCTTGAACATTTTAGCTTTTTATGGATAGATTGAAAATCAAAAGATCCTCAACTGTGATGTATTAGGAATAAAAAAAATTAAATGATATACTAAGAAAGTGCTTCAGATAATGTTCTTAGGAATTATTTCTTTAACCCCATAGCGCAAAAAGACATACCTGTACGTCTTGTTGCATAGGAAAGAGTATGAAGAGTGTGCGTCTCAGCTCGCGGGCAGTAAAAATCCACACCCACAAGAAATGGCTCAAATGCGTTTTTTCATCTTTCACTGCTTTCAGAATTTTTTTCCCGCTTCCCAGTATACGGCATAGAATATTAAATACCATCACTATGAAGTGCAATTTGTTACACAGAAAACAATCCCATACATAGCTCTTTACATGGAAAAATAAAAAAGTTGTACATTTTTGAAGGTGGGGAATGAAAAATAAAGACGCAAAAACGAAAAAGGGCCTGGTGCTTAAAGGGTTAATACCTGCTGAGATCGGTCTGGCACACTATACCTTGTGACATCATCAGTTGGTGTCAATTAGTGGCCATGACCTAAACAGCCTCTAAGAATCTCCCAGGCCTGTAACTTTCTATTACGGTATATTCACAATCAGTTACAGTACATTCGCAATATACTACAATAATGTTGTACTACAGTATATTCACAATACAGGCAGTCCTCTACTTAAGGACACCCGACTTACAGACGACCCCCAGTTAAAGACGGACCCCTCTGCCCACTGTGACCTCTGGTGAAGCTCTCTGAATGCTTTACTATAGTCCCAGACTGCAATGATCAGCTGTAAGGTGTCTGTAATGAAGCTTTATTGATAATTCTTGGTCCAATTACCTGGGGACTGCCCATATATTGCAATACAGTTTTATTGCAGTATATTGTATTATAGTATATATGGCTGGAAAAAGATGCAAGTCCATTAAGCCCAAACTTTTTTCCCCATAACCCCTGATATTTTTGCTCTCCAGAAAGTCATCCAGGCCTATCTCGAGCATATACAGAGTCTGCCATAACAACCCCCTGCGGCAGAGGCTTACAGTAATGATTCCATGTCCAGGGGTATGGTAGAACCTCCTCTCAGCGTAGAGGATGCCACCTTGTTTTGGTCACAGGTCCTAGGTATAAAAAGATCTTTGGTGCGATCATTGTACTGCCTGTTGAGGTATTTGTACATTGTAATGAGGTCTCCTTCCAGACATCTTTTTTCTGAACTGAATAACCCCAAATTTTGTAACCTGTCATTGTATTCTAGTCCCCCCATTTTTCCAATAATACTCTCCTCTGCAACCATTACAGTTCTACCATGTCCTTTTTTTACACTAGTGCCCAAAACTGTACACAATATTCCATGTGTGGTCTAACCTTTGATTTGTATAAAGTCTAAACTATGTCCCTTTCATATAATTATATTCTATTGAAATTGTTAACCCTCAACGAGATCATTTATAAAAAAAAATATAAAAAAATGAATACTGACCCCTGTGGCACTCCACTGGTAACGTCAACCCAATCTGAGAATGTGCCGTTAACGATGACCCTCTGTTTACTATCACTAAGCCAATTTCTTACCCAAATACACAGGTTTTCCCCTATTTAAAGCAGTCACATTTTATGTACTTATCTTTTATGCGGCACATGCCTTGGGAAAAGTCCAGATATACAACATCCACAGCCCCCTCCAGGTCCAGTATGGAACTTACTTCCTGATAGGATCCAATCAGATTAGTGTGACAGGACCTATCCCTCACATTTGCTATGCGCCAGTCATGTGGAACAGAACCAGTCCTCAAGGAATCTTCAAATATTAAAATAATGGTCTGTCTATCATGGTACAAAGTTCATGCAGTACCCGGGGGTGTGTGCCATCTGGGGCCGGTGATTTGTCTCTGGTTGCGAGGCAGTGCCGCACCTCTATCGGGGTTATACATTACATAGAGAATTTAAATTATTTCTCATCATGTCTCCCACCATGGGATTTTCCTGGGTGAAGACAGTTGAGAAGGCAACATTCCATAGATTGGCCCTTTCCTCATCTCCCTTCACCATGACCCAGAGGTTATTCATCAGCGGGCCCACACTCTGTTTTTAGGTTCTTATCATTTATATACTTGAAAATTTTTCTTTAAAAGTTGGGCCCGAAAAAGTAGCTAAAGAAAATTAAAAAAAAGTTTAAAATGAAAAAAGATTACAGAAGCAAAAAAGTCGATTCCACACCCCGCCCCCAAACCCCCAACTTTCACTGTTGAGTCCCCTATATTCTTAAGGTCACTACAATTGGAAATAATTCTTAAAAAAAAAAAAAAGATTAAATTTTTGGGATATTTGGATGTTCTTTTCCTGTTATGGGATAATTATTGTTATTCTTTGATCTGGCATAATGATTGTTTTTAATTTCTCTATGCATTTTACAGCAAAAAAGGCAAGTCCCCCCCCCCCCCCCTCCGGTTCATAGTACATTACACAGGAAAAAAAAGCTGCTTACTTAATTATGACTTGAGTTGGACTTTGAAATATTGAACTTCTGACTTTGCTTCTGCACCAAATATGGTCCAGTGTAATTAAGAATACCCTTCTCGGATTGCATTTACCAGGAATGAGGCCAATGTTCTTAAAGTAGTAGAATGCCAGGGTAGCATTTATTCTATGGACCTGGATCCAGTATTTATTTTCCATCTTGGGGATTGGGAGAATACAATACAATTTCTATAGTGTATGAGCTTTGATGTGTTTGGGGATAGCATGAACTCATTATGAATTCAGCATATTGGCCTGAGGACTGCTTTTGGTTTCTCTCAAGTTTTCAGGACCATGGCAAGTAGTAGTGATTTATACATAAATCCTAGTCTCTGTACATGCCTTCTTTTTTGTAAACTACTTTTTATTGGGTTTTTTCAAAGATAAATTTACAAACATTTTTTAGTCATCAAAATGAACAGTTGTACAATTCACATGTTTGGGATTTGACAGGTGTTTGCTAAATGTTATATATATATACATAGTACATCGTTTTCCTTCCAGTATCTTCCCTTCTTTCTCTATTTGAGACTTTGTGAACCCAAAGTTGATGTTGTGTTTAACTATATCTCAACTTTATTTAACAACGACGTTTAAACTGTAACCTTTGTCACAAGAGGAGGTTTCAAAGAGATTATCTGACAACTCTCTTTTTTAAGTGTAGAGTAGGGTTCATGTTGAGGAGCATGTACTATATTGCTGCCACGGTTCCCACACTTCATTCACCTGTTGGTGCTTCAGAAACCCGTAGGCCAAGGTTTTTTCAAAGTTATATGTTTTATGTATTGCTGCTTCTAGCTCATTAAGTTTAGGGCTAACATTTGTTTTCCTGTACATGCCTTCTGAATCGCAGAGCACTGTTGTACTTCATTTATTTGTTATGGTAATGGAATCATTTATGGACTGGCATTGATTGGGGTACCACAAACCAGTGTTTTAAGGGCAAACTGGCTGTTGATTGGTCAGCATACCCCACTGCAGGATGTGGGTGTGGCTTTAATCAGATATTTATATTTTGATATTTTCTTCCCTAGTACTTCACATTGTTCATACAGTATTACTACCATTTTATTTTATTATAAGGAATAGGCCACTTTTGGCCTATTTTCTCACTGGTCGATATGGTGATACTGTGAATGCCATTTGATATTATTATGACATTTTTCGATTATACGAATAAAGATTAGATAGAATTAAATCTTTTTGGTTCATTTTATTTTATTAACAGAAATATACTTAATATAATTTTGTACAATACTTTTTTGTTACAAGTGACGAAAAATTTCCTTCAGTAATGCTATTTTTTTTTTCCAGTGTTTATTTGCACATTCTCTTCGAAAATTTTCCATGAGAGATTGGGGTATAGAACAAAAATGGATGTCTGTCCTTTTACCTTTGCTGCTTCTCTATAATGGTAAGAATATCACAGTTATTTGGCAGTAAGGGGTTAAAAATGTATGTGGTTCATAGGCGCAGGTGTGGTGGTATAGAAGTATAGACCATTTCCTACCAGTCTTCAGCTACTAGAGACTATACTTTCAATAACTTGCAGACAGACATATTTTACTTATCAATGTGGCCATCTGAATATTTATTTCTGCTGATCTCCTAAAGCTTCTTCTTGTCTGTGTGTATAATGTCCACTGGAATAAAGTGGCCTCCTGGGCAAATCATTCTGGATGTTTATAAAAAAAAAAAAAGTAATAAAACATTGTGTAGAGTACCTGTACGCGGAGTCTCTTGGATCCTGTCCATTAATGTATATAATATGTACGCCAGTAGATCTACGGTTTATATCTATTCAGCACCATATATGTTCTGTGCCCCAGTGTTTGCCTATGGTCCTTGTCATATATTTTCTTTTTTTAATAAATGGAAGCTGAAATAGTATAATTCTTTTGTCTTTAGTAGCTGTACCTTCATGCAGAACCCTGTGGCTTTCATATGCAGGGCCGGTTCTGGGCAAAACTAAAAGTGGGGCCCCAAAATAAAACTATTTTACGACCAGTCACAGTCAGTAAGAGGCTCCCTTTAGTATGGTAAAACAAATTGTAATATGGGGGAATATTATAGGAGTTTGGTGTGCAGCACGGTGGCTCATTGGTTAGCACTACAGCATTGCAGCACTGGTCAACATCTGCAAAGAGTTTGTATGTTCTCTCTGTGTTTGCATGGGTTTCCTCCGGTTTCCTCCCACACTCCAAAAAATTACTGATAGGTTGAATAGATTGTGAGCCCTATTGGGGACAGGGACTGATCCGGCAAGCACAGTGCGGCTCTGCGTAATCTGTGTACACTATATAAAAAAAAAAAGGAATTATTATTTATAATTATTATGATAGAAGATATATATGAAAGATGATAGAGATTTCTAGATGCAGAACTATAAAGTAGATTATGTATACAGTAGATGGATATGAGAGAAATACAGTAGAAGAGAGAGAAGATTGATAGAGAAAGCGAGATATATAAATGGTCAGATTATATGAGATGGATAACTAGACAGCTAGATATATTGACAGGAGGATAAATGATAGCATCTTCACCCGGGAATTCAACCAAGGGGTATTTACCCTTTCACCGCCAGGCATTCCTGGATATGTTGTCGCGTTACTGGCCAGAGCAATTTTTAAAATACAGCAAAAATAATTAAAGTAACCTGCAACAAACCACATATTTTCTGCAAGCAGACAATTGCCCCATTTTCAAAATTGCATTAAAGAGTTTATAGACATAGGCGCCATCATGCAATTTTGATTCAAACTGAAACATTTTATAAAAAATACTTTGACTTTGGAGCACATTTTTTGCCATCAAACAGAAAATATTTTCCTTCACATCTCCTAAATAACTAGATATCTCCTTTTCAGCTACAAATTTTAAGACTGTCACAACCTGCAAAATATATCAATGAAATAGAATAAAAAGTCTTAAAACCTATATAATTTTGAAAGCAGACAGCCAGGTGATACATTTGGCAATTAACATTCAATATTTCCTCTCAAATATGTACAAATCCAGAATACTTGTATAAGAAAATAAACTTTCCAAAAACAGCAAGATGTGAGGAGATCATACAGACCCCACATGTGTATATTCACCAAAATATGCAGCAAAGGGAACGTTAAATCCACAGGGGACACCGAACTTTTTTTTTGCAGAAAATTGCACTGAGCGTCACACAGATCTATCATTGTATTCTCCCTTACACAATGGTAACCGAAATAACTATATATCCATAAACCAAACTAATGAGATAATAATAGTCACTTTTAGATGTGTGCCATTGTATTAGTCGCACAATAACAGAAGCCTCCGCGCTTCATAAGAATTTGAATGAGAATTTCATAACATAGATGTAAATCAGGGGTCCTCAAACTTTTTACATAGGAGGCCGTTCACAGTCCCTCTCAAACCGTTGGAGGGCCGGGCTAAAGTTTAAAAATAAGTAAGCGGTACATGTGACCTGCATCCGTAACACACTGGGACCCCCTGCAATTAATTAATATACTGCATATATATTTTTTATATATTGGCCTGATTAATTAATTAATTAATTGGGTCAATTAATTATTAAATATACTGGGACCCTTCTCCATGAATTATTTTCAATGCTGCTCCCCCCATTAATTATTTCCTATGACGCCATCACGCGGCCGCGCATCCAGGTTCAAGAAGCGATGTGCGCCGGGTTTGTCTTCCGGCCACATCGCTCCACCTGTAATAATAGTGCTCGAGCGGCCACATTGAGCACTATTCAGTGACGGGCAGGAGCTTCCTGTCCGTACGGACAGAGGCCCCTGTCCGACTGCCGCTACCTGCCGAGCGCCTCAGCAGGAGCCGCTAGCGCTCCTGGATGAGGCGGGGGCCAGACCACTCGTGTAAATAATGGAGGATGGTCTGCAATAAAAACTTTATTACAGGACATGTGTGTGTTTTTGGTGTAACATGTAGCTTTATGGACACATTCTGGGTCGCCGTGTTAATATATAATAGCGACATTAGGCGAAGAGGATCGAATGTTCATCGTATCTGTCAATTTTCCCCCCAAAAAACTATCACGAAATAAAAGGTAATAAGAGAGAAAGTGTGTTCTTAGATAGTTCTGTAAAGAGAGGGGGGTACATACACTTCAGGGGGTCATATCTCTGGCTCTGTGACACATAGAACCTCGCTTCTTTTTTTCCTATGATAGAAGAGAGTCTCCTCTTTTATAAGTTATGATATTAACTGTTAAACAGCTGTTGGGAGTAATTTTTAATCTAAAAATGGCACCTGATATTCTCACTTTAAACCTGAATATCTTTGGATCCATGGCACCTAGAAATTCAATATTCATTTGAAAGAAGAGATTTTCCCCTTTTAGTGGGGCCCTGGCCAATTGCCCACTTTGCCTACACATAGCGCCGGCCCTGTTCATATGTGATCACTGAAGTTAGATGATCTGGTGTAGCAGGTATAATTGGTACCGTCCATTTCCTGTCAGACAATGTTTCTCTTGTTTTGTTGCAGACCCATTCTTCCCTCTCACGTTCCTAGTTAATAGTTGGTTCCCTGGCATGCTGGATGACCTCTTCCAGTCACTATTTCTTTGTGCTCTCCTGCTCTTTTGGCTTTGTGTCTACCATGGCATCCGTGTGCAGGTAAGTAATTTATATACATTTTCACATAATTTGAAGTAAAATATTTGGTGCAGTTAATGTTTTGTTATTTTATGTTGAAATAATTAATTTGCTGCTAATTACAGATTTATGAAGTAATATGGCGACAGAGTTACAAATAGAATAAATGCACAATATTTAAAGGGGTTCTTCAGTGCCAAAGGTTGACTTGACTATACCTGATCTCCCCACAATTATCACTTAAAGGGAACCTACCACCACAAATCTACCTATAAAGGTAGATTGGGTGGTAGGTGGATTAATGGGACGTGAGGATAGCCCTTTTAAGGGCTAATCCTCACGTCCCTGCACTTTTTTAATAACTTTAATTTGGTATTTATTCAAATTTACTTATGCGGCTACCGGGGCGTGGAGTAGCCGCATATGAGATTACACGAGGCGGCTACTCCACGCCCCGGTAGCCATTTTACCACTCCTACTCACCCATCTTCGGCGCGCAGCTCCGTGTAGCTGCGCGCCCTCGTCCGGCGATCCTGCCGTCTGCGCATGTGCAGAAGAGCAGGCCCGCGCCTGTCTCGGAGTTGTGACCGCGCAGGCGCGGGCCTGCTCTTCTGCGCATGCGCAGACGGCAGGATCGCCGGACGAGGGCGCGCAGCTACGCGGAGCTGCGCGCCGAAGATGGGTGAGTAGGAGGGGTAAAATGGCTACCGGGGCGTGGAGTAGCCGCCTCGTGTAATCTCATATGCGGCTACTCCACGCCCCGGTAGCCGCATAAGTAAATTTGAATAAATACCAAATTAAAGTTATTAAAAAAAAGTGCAGGGACGTGAGGATTAGCCCTTAAAAGGGCTATCCTCACGTCCCATTAATCCACCTACCACCCAATCTACCTTTATAGGTAGATTTGTGGTGGTAGGTGCCCTTTAACTAATTCATGAAATCAAGTTCATCCCTGTGGACTGGTAGCTCCTGCTACACTTACAGGTTTCACAGAAATTACCTGTATACCTTCTCTACTCTCCAGTGGGGCATGTGCAGTCAGTTCCCTGTCCCCTGCTGTGGGGGTGTTGCTGCAGGTTCCAATGTATGACAACATTTAGCTTCTTTTGTGGTTGATTTATTTTGCAGAATATAGGACTCATTTATTGAGATATTCGTTTGGTTTGCATTGCCATGTTCGAAGAGGCCTAATATTATATATTGTGCAGCGCTGTTTTAGGGCTTGGTTTTTTTGGCGGGGCAAGCTGTCTTTATGGGTATCATGTTTGGGCAAATGTTACTTTTTGATCACTTTGATCAACTATTTGATCACGATTTTATTTTTTACAGCATTCACTGTACGGGTTCAGTAGTAAGTTTATTGCCTTGCACGGGTTGTTAAGGATGTTGGGTCCAATATGTGGTGTTTTTTTGGTGATTTATTTCATTTTATTTATTTTTTTTATTTTAATTTGGACTTGGCTTGTCACATGGTGGGCCATGAACAAGTGATCATTTGATCACTTGTTCAGTGTAATATACTGCAATACTAGTGTTGGAGCACTGTTCGACCGTGCTGACCTCAGAAAACACAGACCTCAGGGCTGCCATGGAAGTGATCGGCATTCACGGTGGATGCCAACCTGTCATATGAGTACCCGGCACTGCTTGATAGTGACCATACGTCTATAGGGCTAAACAACCGGGATCACAATCCCAACTGTTTGGGCAAGGACCCGGGTGTCATAAACATCCGCGCTCCCATAGTAATTACACTGGCTCTGCTTCTGAGCCTGGCCGATCACTGAGACATTCATGTACGTCAGGAAGAGGCAATGGACCACATTTCCCAATGTACATCTTATTGCGTTAAGGGGTTAAAGACTATCTTTCTTGAGATTTTCAGACTTTGATTTAACTGCTGAATGTGGATTTTTTTTTTAGGTGAGAGTTAAGTGCTCTCTAAATTTGCATAATGTATTATGGCAGTTTGGCATTTGCATTTTCCATTGTGACACTGATTTCTCTTTCATGAGTGTTTGGTTGGAGTGGAAAGCAACCTGGCTTAGGAGGTTTGCAGGTTACTGGAGTTGTGGGTATGACAATGTTATAATAACTATGCCCTCTATTATACCTGCTCTCCTGTGTAAGCCATATTGTTTGTAATTGTAAAAGGTTTAACAAAAAATTTTTATAACAAAAGCTGTAGTTTAAAAGTCATGGATATATATTATATTCGTAAATGTCTCCTTTTATGTATAGGGTGAAAGGAAGTGTGCAACATTTTATTTGCCCAAATTTTTAATAGTTGGAATGCTTTGGCTCGCCTCTGTGACACTAGGAATTTGGCAAACGTAAGTATTTGCATTTATTTCTTATGTTATTTTCATTACTGTTGCAGTTCATCATATTGCATCCAGCTGTAACATTCACTTTCCTTTACATAGGGATTGCTGTAACACCTTAAGCCACCATGACATTGGGGAACGTCATGGTGAGCTTGTGTACGGCCACCATGACATTCCCCAAAATCATGGAGATCGCACAGGTTCAGAAGCAGAGCCTGTGCGATAGTCGCAAACCCGTCTGTTTAACCCTTTAGGAATTAAATCAGCAGCATCTACAGGGGTAACACAGCGATTTCCCACCCTCTCCCCCCAAAGTGCTGAGTATGGGGTTGCAAATCGTCTCCATGGTAGCCTTCGGGTCCAATGAAAGACCCCAGAGCTGCCTAACTTGACTGCCTGTTTGGTCGGACCTAGCAGTACCAGTGTCAGCCTGTGCATTTGCTATGGGATCCATTGTCAGAACCAGAATCAGAACATATTGGTTATTGCCACGTCAAACCCATACAATAAAATGAAATCTTTACTGGACCAGTATGGGTCCACTCTTTGGAGGTTTTTACTGCCCTAATATCTTGGCAAAATCCGCCAATAGAGCCAATAAACCCTTCAAAAAAAATTAAAATTTAATTTTAGGAAGCTTAGCAAGGTTTTTTTGGAAAAAGATTTTCTCTTGCATGAGCCAAAGTAAATACTTTCTATAAAACATCTATGGTGTAAAAAAGCTCATTTAAAAAGCTCATTTATAGGGGGAATTAACTGTTCTTGTATCTCAGGAACTTTTCAAATGTGTAATGACACCTGAAAACAGCATCATCAAAATCTGCCCTCTAAAAGCTCAATGGCTCATCACGTTCTGTGACCTGCCTAGGCTCCTAAAGTAGTTTACATTGACATGTGGGGTATTGCCCTATTCGTAAGAAACTGCACAACAAAATGTGACATGTTTTCTCATTTTATCCTGCATGAAAGGGTAAATTGTAGGACTAAATAATCATTATATTGTCAAAATTTTAAAATTACGAATAGAACCTCCATTTTGTTTTAATTCTTGTGAGATGCTTATGGTTTTAACAATCTTAACAAAGGCTGTTTTTAATAGTTTGAGAGGTGCAGTTTTAAAAATGTGGCAACATGTGGGGAGTTTCTAATAAAAACAGAAATTTAAAACCCTTATGAAGATGAATTGTCCATGAGAATTTTTAACCTGAAATTTACTTTGGAAAATTGCTGTTTGAACTTTTTAACTGTAAGCCTCCTAAATTGCTAATAAAATAACATATAAAAATGTCATCATAAAACATGTCATGAAAAAACATCTGAAAATAAACTCGATAAGATAAAGCATTCCAAAGTTAACTGCATAAAAAAAAATTAAGGGATTAAAGATATTTATGCATTCCATCCTTTTTACACAGTTTATAAACTATAAAGCTATTTATTATCTTATTTTTACTTGTCTCTTTCTTACAGTGTAAATGAGTTGCATGATCCAACCTACCAATACAGAGTAGATACCGGCAATTTTCAGGCAAGTATTTGTCAGTAATAAAATATGTCTGTCATATGTAAGGTTTATGAATCTCCTTTTTTTTAACTAGTAGTATTCCCTAGGTTCATCACTACTCTCTATCATGCAGTTTTTGTGTTGGCCAAGTCCCAAGGGTTGGCTTAAAGGAAACCTACCATCGCGGATCTACCTATTAAGGTAGATTGGGTGGTAGGTACCTCTATTGTACATGAAGATAGCCCTCTTAAGGGATAATCCTCACATCCCCTGTATCGTTTTATAACTTTTATTCCCCTAATATGATAATTTTCTAAAGAGGCTACTGGGGCGTGGAGTAGCTGGAGCTGAGACTACACGGCGTGGCTACTCCATGCCCCAGTAGCCTCTTTGATCCTCCTACCAGATATTTTCGGCACACAGCTACAAGGAGCTGCGCACCCTCATCCGCGAAGCTGGCGTTCTGCGCTTGTTGCGCTCACTGTAATCAAGCCTGTGAACCATAGCCATCTGTGGGGGACATGTGAACGGCCGCAAGCTTGCTTAATCTCTTGTTGAAGATGAAAATACTTAATATATTATTCATTTGTTATATTTTTAGGGCATGAAAATTTTCTTTCTAATAGTGTCGATTTTGTACATCCTCTACCTCTTGTTTCTTGTTATACGGGCATGTTCTGAATTGAGAAATATGCCATATGTTGGTAAGTAGTCATTTGGATAATATGAAGTGTTGTTGAAATCTGAATGAAGGCTCTTTTATCTATGATTGATAAAATGTACAGTATATACTAGAAGTTTGGACACGCCTTCTCATTCAAAAGGTTTTCTGTAATTTCCGGACTATAAAAATTGTAGATTCACACGGAAGGCATCAAAACTATGAATTAACACGTGTAGTTTTATACTTAACAAAAAAGTGTGAAACAGCTAGATGGCTATATAAGACTTTCAGTTATCTTTTGCTTTGATTACTGCTTTGCACGCTTTTGGTATTCGTTTGATGAACTTCAAGAGGTAGTTACCTGAAATGGTCTTCCAACAGTCTTGAAGGAGTTCCCAGAGATGCTTAGCACTTGTTTGCCCTTTTGCCCTTCCCCATCACTTTCCTTCTTGGTCAAACAACCCTTACATAGGCTGGAGGTGTCCGTACAAAGCAATCATAGAGTGGCACTATCCCTGCACCGTTATGCACCCTCTTATTGGGAAACCGGTTCCTTGATGGGATTTGGAAGTCCGACCAGACTATTTAAAACAAAATATAGTCCAACTGTCATACCAAATATTTGGAGAAGAATGTGGCACTCACCAATTTAAAAACGTCAATCTTCTTTACTGTATTCCTTAAAACAGTGATTTTCAACCTTTTTTGAGCCGCGGCACACTTTTTATACTTAGAAAATCTTGGGGCACACCACCAACCAAAATAGCACAAAATGACACTAAAGCAGTCATATTATACATATAGTTAATAATATAGATTCTAAATTTATTTTACTCACTCAGTGAGAAACCTGGGCCTGTTTCGATAAACACAAAAGGGATATCCTGGCAGGGATGGTGGAAAGACGCACACGAAGCTCTTCCTCAACAGTTCTCAGTTTCTCACTGTTTTTAGTATATGGTGCTGATTATTATGTGGCTCATATACTGCAAAATAAAGGGGTACAATGAAAAGTACTATGGCCATGAGGCCAGAGTACAAGTGCCAGCTCATATACTCAGCATATGAGCTGGTACTTGTAGTACTCCAGCCTCATGACTATAGTATTTCTCATTGTTATATGCAGTATACTGCTGAAGTACTAAAAGTACCAGCTCATATGCTGAGTATTCTGCCAATAGTTCATATACTCAGGCAAAAGCTCATATAGTTAGCATTATTGGTGGGCATTACCCTGGCAGCGGGCAAATGCGAGAGTCTCTCCGCTCTCAGGATAATGCGCCGGCCTCGGTGACGTCATTTTGTCGCGCGAGGTTCAAAGCTTGCGCATGTGTTATTGTACATATCTCCTACATTGTAAGAAGCCGTGACTGTGCAACGCTGCGCATTGCCAGGAAACAAAACACAGGGGGCACCATAGTTTGGGGAACTTTCCCCGCGGCACACCCGACCATGTGTCGCGGCACACTAGTGTTCCATGGCACACTGGTTGAAAATCACTGCCTTAAAACATGGAAATTTTTTAAAACATAGAGAGCGCATTTACTGCGCAAAATGCCTGTCTGCCCCCTGCTCCTATCCTGCAAGGTAGTTCACATGTTTTAAGGAATACAGTAAAGAAGATTGAAGTATGACAGCCTGGAGGTGTGTCGGGGTCATTATCCTTTTGAAAAATAAGTGATGGTCCAACTAAATGCAAACAGGATGGAATAGCATGCAGCTACATGATGCTGTGGTAACCATGCTTGTTCAGTATACCTTCAATGTTGAATAGCTCCCCAACAGTGTCACCAGCAAAGCACCCCCACACCATCATTTTGTCGCACGCCATTGGATTAAGATACGACAGAACTCGGGGGGGGGGGGGTGGCATCGGACGTACTGAGCACGGGATTTAACACTAAAATTGTGTCACAAGATCAAGCACTTAGATGCACCAGGAAGAAGATGGTGAACTTCAGCGGACCGGAGTGGAAGGATATGCAGGATATCGGGCGCACAATATTAGTGAATCGTGACACCGTCCGGAGCAGTTCACCGGAAGTGCGTTGTCCAACCACAGTTGGACAATGCACTTCCGGTGAACTCCTCCGGACGGTTAAGTGAACATGCTCCATTGTGGTTGGAACCAAAGATCTCAAATTTGGACTCATCAGACCAAAGCACAAATGTCCATTCCTTGTGTCCTTTAGTGTAAACAAGTCTCTTCTGCTTGTTGCCTGTCCTTAGCAGTGGTTTCATGCTGCACACAGTCTCCTCTTGACAGTTATTGTAGAGATGGTCTCTAATCTAAGCTGCTGTTAACTCGGAAAAACTTATCCTCAGCAACAGTGGTGACTCTCGGTCTTCCTTTCCTAGCGCGGTCCTCATGTGAACCAGTTTCTTTGTAGCGCTTGATGGTTTTTGCAACTGCACTTGGGGACACTTTCAAGGTTCTTCCAATTATTCAGTGTATTCACCTGACTTCTGCACAACACAACTGATGATCCCAACCCCATTTATAAGAAAAGAAATCCTGCTTATAAAACCTGACAGGGCACACCTGTGATGTGAAAACCTTTTCTGGTGACTACCTCTTAAAGCTCATCAAGAGAACGCCAAGAGTGTGCAAAGCAGTAATCAAAGCAAAAGGTGGCTACTTTGAAGAACCTAGAACAGTGGTGGCGAACCTATGGCGCGGGTGCCAGAGGTGGCACTCAGAGCCCCTTCTGTGGACACCCAGGCCTTCACTCCAGCACAGAATTAATGTGACTCAAGGCTTCCTCCTGTAGCCCAAGACAGCCATGGACAAGCAATGCTCAGCGCTATTTTAAAGCGACACCTCCTTGGCTGTCAGGACTACATGAGAAGCGAGAAGGTGTAGACAGAGATGGATTATCATTGAAGCTCCTACTCTTCAGGGGACCCTGGAAGGAAGCTATAATCCAAATTTCTCCATCTTTCTATTGTATTGGTGTCCTCAGGATGCCAACACGATTGATACAGCAGGGATCAATAGGTTACTGCATAAATTGTTATGTTGGCACTTTGAGACATAAAAATAGGTTTTGGTTGTAGATTGGGCACTCTGTCTCTAAAAGGTTCGCCATCACTGACCTAGAATATAAGACAAATTTTCAGTTGTTTCACACTTTTTTGTTAAGTATATAATTCCACGTGTTAATTCACAGTTAAGATGCCTGCAGTATGAATCTACAATTTTTATAGTCATGAATATACAGAAAACCGAATGAGAAGGCTTTCGGTCTGTACTGTACAAAAGATTTTTTCTGAGGGCATAATGCTCTCCACTTAGTTGTCATAAATGTTCTGTCCAGAGGCCTGCTGTCTATAGTGTGTTATCTGTAGGGGATGTTCTATATATATATATTCTATATACAGTCCAAATACTGCCACTTCACACTTAGTGATTCCTTCTTAGTTTGTCAATTTAAGGGCCATTTCACACCTCCTTTACTTCATAAGGTTTTTTTTGCATCAGTTATTGTCTGCTAATATGAGGTGAAGACTATAACAGAGAGATTGACACAAGTTTTGTGTTTGGCCACATAACTGATGCAAAAAAAAGAGAGCCCCTAAATGCTTGTGAGAATATTTCTGAGATATATTGATATCCTATATCCTTTTGGGCAATAGTGGGATTATTCCATAGTCAAGAGCTGCATTCACTGTTATTCAGGCTTGAGAACCAGTCTTTTTATTCTCTTGCCTCTTAAATCAGGTGCACCAGTGGTATATTATACCAAACCTACAAAGAGGCGCACATTTATATACAAATCAATTTTACTAAATACATTGAATACAATATGTAAATATACAAACTTTATTATAACCATAAATACTGGGACAATTTATTGAAAATGAGGGCCTAGAATGAAAATAGGCGCTCACAGGATACAGAGAATGAAAAAATTACAAATGGTTTACAAATATAAATCATAACATTGATGGGTACATATAAAAATACAATGTTAAAGGAAACCTACCACTTTATGATGCCAGACCATATTTTGACTAGTTGCAGAAACCGCTGTATTCCGTGAAAAACTGTTTTATTTTGATATAAAATTTTATTTTTTATGGTGTGTTTGATACGTGTCTGATGTATCATGTGCTTGCTCCAGGGAAGGTGCTACAAGGAGACACGTTTCCATGGCAGCACTTTCCCAGGTCAACTTGTGGATCGGACTCGCACTGTCCTGTGACGAGCTTACAGATTTTTATGGCGGGGGCATTCTTGTATCATTATCTAGTAGTGTTCTAGTATAGCTGACCACCAGCAACAGTGAATATGGATTTGGGCTTATTTATTTGTAGATCTACAGTACAGATTCTGTTCTAAATATCAACAATAAACATACTATATACAGAACTTGTAATATGTTGTTTTAGGATACCCCATTCACATGATTCAGAAAAAGTCATCTAATTTTATTGTGCAGTTTTTATAAGCTATACAGTATACACTCTATCGCAAGTCTCAGTCACCCTGACTTATTGAATAACACTGGCTGGAACTTTTATATAATAAGAGTTCAGGAGTCAATCCACACAAATGCTCAATATGTTCCGTAGATTATAAATGCTATATAAGCTAAGGATGCTATCGTTGTTTTATTAGAATTCTATTGTAGAATTCGATTTGATCTATGTAGACATGTACACAATAGGTGTAGATTTTTTATTTTCTGGTTACAGTAGTGCCCTTTATTTTCATATTAAGACGTCATACGTTGTATTCCTTTTCAGATCTGCGATTAAAGTTTCTGACAGCATTAACGTTTGTAGTGCTTGTTATCAGGTATGTTAATAATAGGATATTTACATGAAAATACATGTGTTATAAAGGGAAGTAACATATAACTTTTGCTATTAGTGGTGTCCCCACTGAAACCACCCATGTTGTTAATTTCTGGGTATAAGGCCTCATTCCCACGGCCGTGTGCTTGTTCTGGGTTAGGAGGAGGAGTTTCTTCTAAACGCAAGTTAGAACCTATTAGATCCTATGTTGTGACACACAGAATGGAGTCTTATTAGCCTTACGGCCATCCTTTATTAGTTTTACCAAGTTATTCTTAGGCCTCATTCACACGGCAGTTGGGGGACCTGTATACAGCTGACATATATACGTCGGATATGCACCCCCCATAGACCAGCAATGGGCGCAGGGCGCTTTATGGAGAGGTATGGTGCAGCTCATGTGCGGTACCGTTCCATATCCGGGAGAGAGATGGGACATGTCCTATCTTTCCCCAGAATATGGCGTGGTGCCCCATGTTTCTCTATGGAGAGGGGCGAACGCGCTACGGTACTGTGCTACGGTACGGCGGCCACATGTTAGTGTGAATTTTGCCTTCATGTATGGATTTAGTTGATTCCTTCACCTTTATTTCCCAGATAGTATTACAATTACCAGCATAATGACATTTAAGATGTGAAAGTAAATATCTTTATGTGCCTGCTAATTATTTCTATTCTTGCATGTTTCATGTCTGCATCTTCTCATTTATTAGATTACACGAATTAGTTGATGCTACTATGCCAGATTGTATTAATAAATGTAACATTTTAGAAAATTGCACCCATCTGTGAAAAGTCAGCACTGTCAGCATCTGTAAAGTCAGCACTTTATTTTAGGAGAAGTTGTAGGTTATCGCTAACTATTTTTCTCCTTTGTCTTTCAGCATAGTCATCCTATATTTAAGGTTTGGGTCACAAGTTTTGCAAGATAATTTTGTTGCAGAGCTGACAACACATTATCAAAATTATATCCTTTTACCTGTCAATAACTTAATAATTCTTTAAATTTCAAAATGTGGAATTTTCTGCACAATTTTACTGATGTGCAGTAGTGGCAGAACAAGGTAATTAAGTCCCATTCACTCCTGCATTCAAACCTCTGGTATTACCTTCTGTCACTAAAGGCCTGTGCACACAAATATGTGCATTTTGCAGGCCACCAGCGGGGTACAACGTTCAGTGCTGCTCACCCTGCCAATGTCCATCGAGAATGACTGCCCAGGCCTGGAAAAATGGGCACGAATAGGAACTGTGCAGCACAGGCAGCTGACAAGTTCATGACGTGTTCATGCATACACCGCACCTTGTGTATGCATGAACACGTCCCCAATAGAAACAAAAATTGGCCATTAGTTAGCCATTGTTTTTGTGACTAGCTCACATCTTAACCACACAGTCATGTGCATTACGCACCAAAATGATAATATCTAATCTTAAGCTTCCATTATTTCAGTTGTTCTGCAGTTTGTCCAATTTTCTTCTCAAATAAGAAAAAAAAATTACTTGAAATCAAGTAGGAAGGGATTTAACAGATCCCTTCCTACCGTTTTAGTGACATAGCAGAGGTCCGAACACAGGTTTTAACTGGGCCTGCAGTTGCCTCATTGTGTGCATGGGATCTGGCTATTTCTGTAAGTTATAGTAGTAAATATTACTATTATTACATGTTTTTCCTTAATCTATAACACCAGCTGAGTTTTTGTCATTTTATGGCCTGCTGAACTTCTATCTTTACACTTTAGCATTTGTGTATTCCCCATCCAAAAATGCTCTTTATGGTAAGTGATTTGATTGCGGAATGGGTGACTTGTCAGGAATAGGTAGTAGTTCATTTACATGACATTTACAGTGGCCACGAAAAGTATTTCGTTGTTTTGTTTGTTTTTTTTGCTCGTTAATGTACACTCTGTGCCCCTTCTTGGCAGGAAAAAAAAAAAAAGAAATATAGCTATTTTTTCATGTAAAGGACTGTATGATGGTTTGTTTTCTGTGTTACAAGTTGCCCTTCATATTGAAAGTATTTAATTTTCTACGTTGTGTACAAATGACATGTCTGCTTTATTGTTTGGGTCGGTACGATCACGGTGATACCAATTTTGTAAAGTTCTAATATATTTACAAACATTTAAACCTATACAAAAATTCTTCATTTTGCCATGTTCTGGCAATAATAGCTTTTTCATACTTTAGTATACGAAGATGACGTTTCAATGCTACCATTTTGAAGACTGTCCAACTTTTTGATCACTTTTTAATTTAAAATTTTTTTATATTTTGCGGAATGGCAAATAAGTAGCATTTTTCGACTTTGGGCGTTATTTTCCATTACAGTTTTTACAGTTTTTTTTAAAATTAATTTCTTTGCTGCTATTTTTAAGACACCATAGCAGTGATGGTGAACCTATGGCATGGGTGCCAGAGGTGGCACTCGGAGCCCTCTTTTTGGGCACCGAAGTCATCAACACAGAATTAGTTTGTCAGACAGGACTCAAAGAATCATCCTGCAGTCCCAGGCAACTCAAGAAATGCAGATCTGTACTATTTCACTTGTGGAAAGGACGGATTATCTTTAGAGATCCTGTTGGCCCCACGTTTCTTCTTGTACAGGGGGACCATGACGAGATGCTACAACGATAGTCCAAATTTGCATTCTTCTTTCAACTGTTTTGTTGCGCTCAAGAGGCCGATATGATTGAAAGTTATTGTAGAACAGATAGTAATAAATTACTACTTAAATTGCCGTGCCGGCACTTTGCAACAAATAAGTGGGGTTTGGTTGGGCTCCAAAAGGTTCGCCATCACTGCCCCATACTTTAACCCTTTAGGTTGTCTGACCCTACCAAATACTGCCATACTACAGTGTTTCAGTATATGGGGATTTTCCACATCCTCTATTACAATGTGCAAATCGGTGTGAAACGAAACGACCTCAGGACTTTGTGTGACCGGGGGCTTCCTGATGACATCACAGGGAGTGACAATCTAAGCCAACATGGCGGTGCCCAAGTGCTGCTGGCTTTTTTAATGCCGCCGGCAGCTTTGCACCTATCGCAGGTGTTTGCTGCAAGATGCAGAAAACACTTGACGGCTATGAAAGGGCTCAACCTGTGAGCCTTCTCCAAAAACATGCAGCATCGCACCTCATCAAGAGGTTAAACAAGAAAAACTGAAATATCACATGAGTATTCAGACCCTTTGCTGTGACACTTATATTTAACTTGCATGCTTTCCATTTCCTTCTTGGTTCTACTCCTTCATTGGAGTCCGGCTGTATTTAAACTGATTGGATTTGATTAGGAAATGCAAACATCTGTCTATATAAGACCTCAAAGTGCATGTCAGAGCAAGTGAGAATCATGAGGTCTAAGTAATTGCCCAAGGAGCTCAGAGACAGAATTGTGGCAAGGCACAGATCTGGCCGAGTTTACAAAAGAATTTCTTCAGAACTCAACAACTGAGGAGCACAGCGGCCTCCATAATCCTTAAAAGGAAGAAGTTTGGGACAACCACAACTCTTCCTCGACCTCACCATCCAGCTAAACTAAGAAATCGTGCAAGAGTTAAACAAGAACCCCAAGATCACTGTGGTTGAGCTTCAGGGATGCAGTAGGGAGATGGGAGAAAGTTCCACAAAGTCAACTATCACTGCAGCCCTCCACCAGTCAGGGCTTTATGGCAGAGTGTGCTGACAAAAGCCTCTCCTCAGTACAAGACATATGAAAACCCACATACAATTTGCGAAAAGCACATGAAGGACTCCCAGACTATGAGAAAGAAGATGCTCTAGTCCAGTATGGTGAACCTTTTTGAGACAGAGTGCCCAAGCTACAACCAAAACCAACGCATATGTCGCAAAGTGCCAACATGACATTTAAGCAGTAACTTATTGGACCATGATGTGTCACAGGTTTTAGTTGTATTGCCGTCCTGAGTTCACCAATACAATTGAAAGGTGATAGAGAAATTTGGATTGTAGCTTCCCGCCAGGGTCCCCCGAAGAGGGGAAGAATCAATATCTATACACACCTTCTTGCTTTTCCTGTAGTCCTTGGAGCCAAGGATGTTGCTTTAAAATAGCGCTGAGCATGGCATGTCCTGGGCTCCATTGGATCACAGGGGAAAGTCTTGAGTCCTATCCTGCGAACTCTAAATTGGGGTGAAGGCATGAGTGCCCTCAGAAAGGGCTCCAAGTGCCACCTTTGGCACCTGTGCCATAGGTTCGCCACCAATGCTCTAGTCTGAGATGAAGACTGAAGTTTTTGGTGTTAAATCTAAGCGGTATGTGTGAAAAAAACAGACGCTAACCATCACCTAGGGCGGCACACTCCAAAACATACTGTTAGGTTGTTTAGATTGTGAGCCCCATTGGGGACAGGCACCGATTTGACATGCTTTGTGCAGCGCTGTGTAATCTATGTGCGCTATATAAATAAAATAATTTATTATTAATTATCACCTGCGAAATACAAACCCAACAATGGACTGCATCATCCTATGACATTTTTCAGCTGCAGGGACAGGATGACTGATTTCAATTGAAGGAAAGATGAATGCTGCCAAGTACAGAGATGTCCTGGATGAAAACCTGTTCCACAGTGTTCTTGACCTCAGACTGGGACGAAGGTGCACTTTCCAACAAGACAATAAGGCTTATTTACTAAGGGTCCAGGTGTGCACTTTAGTTGGACTTTCCAGCGTTTTCGGGATTTGCATGGCAGTGACAGGTATTTTACAGGGGTCTGCTCTGGCATTGTGTTGCATGCAATCTGATTTTGGCACAGCTGCGCTGGCTTTCATGCGACAGCAATGAGGGGCGTGCCGTTGGATGATCCGACTCATTCGATCTGAGGGTGGGATTTAACGTGCAAATTGTGTCATAAGACAATGCACTTACTTGCACCATAAAGAAGAATGTTAACTCCATCAGACCTGCCTAAGCACACAGCTAAAATAACAAAGCAGTGACTTCAAATCAACTCTGTGACCTTTCTTGACTGGCCCAGCCAGAGGCCTGACCTAAACCTGATTGAGCATCTCTGGAGAGACTTGAAAATGGCTGTCCACTAATGTTCATCATCCAACCAGAGGGAACTCGAGAGGATCTCCAAATCCAGGTGTGAAAAACTTGTTGCATCATTGGCAAAAAGACTCATGGCTGTAATAGCTCAAAAGGTGCTTCTACTCAATAATGAGCAAAGAGTTTTAATACTTCTCGCCAAGTGATATTTCAGTTTTTTTTGTTGAACCCCTATGTGCACCAGGACGTTATACACCGTCCCTGCGGGAAGGTACTGGCCGCACGGGGACGTTCTATAACTGCACCGGCTCACGAACTGAGCCGGCACCAGAAGCAGCGGCTATCAGCTGTATATTACAGCTGACACCGCGCTCTAACACCCGCGATCGGAGCTGACTTTGATCGCGAGTGTTAACCCCTTACATGCCGCGGTCAAGCATGACTGCGGCATGGACGGGTTTTCCCCCTGTGTATCGTTCCCCCGTGCTGCTTATCTTGGGATCCGATCCACTTCTGGGCATCCCCGAGGTCTGCCGTGTTCCCTGGGGCTGCCTGATGTTCCAAAGTCAGTCAGGCCCCTTCCGGATCTGCATCTGCATACTCAGACAGTTTACACTGCTCTACAATGAATTAGTATTGTAGAGCAGTGTATTGCACTTGAACCATAGATCAGAGCATCGCTGGTTCAAGTTAGAGTTTGTAGAAGTGAAAAAAGTTGAAAACACAAAAGTTTTAACATTACAATAAATAAAATATAAATAAATAAAAATATAAGCCCCTAAAATGTCACTTTCCCATAAAATACTTAATAAAGTATAAAAACCACAAACGCACAAATGCCGGGGGGGAAAACGTCCCAAAAAAAGATAATTTTTAATTAATACCTTTTTAAAAATGCTCTAAAAAGTGATTTTAAAAAAGTTACACTCTAAAATAAGACCACTAAAAAGAACAACTCTTCTTGCAAAAGATAAGCCCCTAACCAGATTTGTCAGCCGAAAATAAAAAGTTATGCATATAAAAAGTTGTTGATTCTAAAATGAACAAGATTTTCTCCAAATCAGTTTTTATTTAGTAAAATTTAATAAAATACACAAAACCAACACATATTTGGTATTGCTGCGTCCATGACAATCTGCATACTAAAACAGCATAGTTATTGGACCAGCACAGTGAACCCCGTAAAAAAACAACTCCAAAAAATGCTCCGAAAAAAATAATTTTTAATTAATACCCTTTAAAAAATGCTCCTAAAAGTTATAGAAAAATGTAATGCACTCTAAATTAAGACCACTAAAAACAACAATGCTTCTCGCAAAAAATAATCTCTTAACCAGATTTGTCAACCAAAAAATAAAAAAGTTATGCATATGAAAGACAGTGATGCTAAAATTAACACCATTTTCGCCAAATTACTTTTTATTCAGTAAGAATAAGATAAAAATAGAAAAAAATCTATATAAATGAGGTATTTTCCTGATCGTGGCGACCCATTGAATAAAATAATATACTATTTTTATGGTATGGTAAACGGCCCAAAAAACCCCCCAAAGAAATCTTAATAAAAATTGATGATTTTCATTTCCTCCACCAACAAAGAGTTGAAAAAATCTCACCAATTAGCTATCGATGCCCCAAAATTATGTACCAGAAAAGTGCATCTCATTTGACAAAAAGAATAAACCCCTATATGTCCACATTAAAAAAAGAAAAAAAATTATAGCCTGTACAATGTGATAATGCAAATCTGCTCTGGATGGCACCTCCTTCCATTCTATGCCCGGCTGTGCGCCCAAACAGCAGGTTATCACCACATATGGGGTATCGGTGTACTCAGGAGAAATTGGCTATCAAACTTTGGAGCCTTTTTTCATTTAATCCATTGCAAATGTTTAACACCTTTGCGACAGCGGACGAACTATATTGTCCCCATGCTGCGAAGGGTGTATGGAGAGAGCTCACGAGCTGAGTTCTCTCCATGCACAGCGGGTGACTGCTGTATAACACAGCTGACTCCCGTCTATTACTGCCGCAGTTAACCTGTTCGACCCCGGCACCTAACTTACCTTTACATGGGATGGCCGATCACCGCCCCCTGCGACATCATCGGAGGGCGGTGATCGGTTGACGTGGCAGCCTACAGTCTTAGTGAGACTCACAGGCTTGCCATGTGCAATGATTTCTCATAGCCAGCAGATGGCAGGCTATTAGAAATCATTGTAATATTGGTATGTACTGCAATACAGTAGTATTGCAGTATATAGTATTAGCCCTGCAGGATCAGATTACTAAGTTACCCTGGAGGATCTGAAATAAAGGTTAAAAAAATGAAAAAATAGTAAGAAAAAAAAAAGTAAAAGTTTAAATCGCCTCCTTTCCCTAGATCACATATAAAAGCAAATAAACAGCAAGAATCAGAAACATCTTTGGTATCATCGCGTCCCAAAATGTCCAATCTATCAAAATATAATCAAATTTTCCCGGCACTTAACCCCGTAATGGAAAATGGCGCCCAAAGTAAGTTGAAAGTGACACTTTTTGCCATTTTGAAAAATATAAAAAATTCTATATTAAGTGATCAAAAGGCTGTACAGTCCTCAAAATTATAGCATTAAAAACTTCATCAAAATTTGCAAAAATTTACACCACCCACAACTCCGTGCTCTAAAGTATGAAAAAGTTATTAGTGCCAGAACATGGCAAAATGAAGAATTTTTTTTTGTACAGAAGGTTTTAATTTTTTTTAAATGTATGAAAACATTATAAAACCTATATAAATTTGATATCCCCGTGATCGTACCGAACCAAAGAATAAAGTAGACATGTCATTTGGGGCATGTAAATTTCAAGCCCACAAGAATATGGTGCAAATGCATTTTTTCATAATTTACACTACATTCAGAATTTTTTTTCCCGCTTCCCTGTACATTGCATGGAATATTCAATACCATCACTATGAAGTGCAATTTGTTACGCAGAAAACAAGCCCAAACACAGCTCTTTACATGTAAAAATTAAAAAAGTTACAGATTTTTAAATATGGGGAGTGAAAAATGAAATTGCAAAGAACGAAAAAGGACCACGTCCTTAAGGTGTTAATTTTTCACCCAAAATGAATGTATTGTCAAAAAACATTACAATTTGTATACTTCACCTTCATTTTGTTTTAACCCCTATAAAACACCTAAAGGGTTAACAAACTTCTTAAAAGTGTTTTTTTCATACGTTGAGGGGGTGTAGTTTCCATAATGGGGTATTTTATGAGTCTTTTTATTATTTAGGCCTCTCACAGTCAATTAAAAGTTGAGCAGGTCTGTCTAAATACGGCTTTTGATAATTTCCCCAAAAATTTTAAAAAAGTGACCTAAGTTCTGAGCCTTATAACATTCTAGTAAAATATGTGGAATCTTAAAAAACCATGCCAACATAAAGCAGACATTTAAGAAATGTAACTTATGACTTTATTTGAGTGCTATGACTATCTGCATCAAAAGTAGAGAATTTAGAACTTATGAAAAAAAATCTAAATTTGGAAAAATTCTTTTACAAACTAAACACAAAAGATATCATCCAAATTTTTAAACTACCCGTATGTACTCGAGTATAAGCCAACCCAAGTATAAGCCAACGCCTCTAATTTTACCACAAAAACCTGGTGAAACCTTTTTTTTTACTCAAGTATAAGCCGAGTTTGGGTTTTCAGCACATTTTTTTGTGCTGAAAAACTAGGCTTATACTTGAGTTTATATAGTAATTTGAAGTACAATCTCAAAATCCCCTGGATATCTCATAGTGTTCAAAAGCTATAACCACTTACAGTTACACAGGGCACTTACACTTTTTTTATGGGGGGGGGTGTAAAGATGGGGTGCAGAGTGTAAAAAAAACTTGCCAATTAGCTGCAATGAAAGAGTGAAACATTTTTAAAGGGGTATGAAAACTTTCCATACCCACGGTGTAATACAGTGATGGCTAACCTATGGCACTGGTGCCAGAGGTGGCACTCGGAGCCCTTTCTGTGGGCACTCAGGCCATCACCAGAGATGACTTCAGGTATCTTCCTGCAGTCCCAGACATCCCAGGACTTGCTGTGCACAGAGCTATTTTAAAGTGACAGCTGTACCTGGGACTATTTTCTGCTTTATTGGCGTCCTATGGGTGCTGTTATCAGTGAAAACTGTGACTGAAAAGGGAGTATAAATCACAAATTAAATATGTGTGGGCACTTTGCGATAAATAAGCGGGTCTTTGTTGTAGTTTGGGCACTCGGTTTCTAAAAGGTTCGCCATCACTGGTGTAATATATTGTTACAATTCGTTAATTGCAGTATGTGCTGAATTATGTACACTTTATGTACATACTCAGTGGATAAGCTAGTTCTCTACATATCAGATGAGAATACACTTATCTGAGTGATAAGGAAAACTGATCCAGCGTGTTTTCTCTGTATACTGCTTTGTTTTAGTTTACAAACATGAACAAGAGGAAAAGCAGATGTTAGCTGCTCTGATGGATTCTATACTCTATATATAAAATATTAGGTGCAAACTGTTTTCTGTTTATAGTTCTTAAGTACTATTCCAATAAATAGTTTTATATACGACCTAAATAACCTGTTTATTGTATCATAATGGTGTTAAAAAGTCTTATTACTGGCTGGCTCCTACATTAGGCCAGCCCTGCCTAAAGCACCATCTGGCCTCCGGATCCCTGTGGGAGCCTCTGCAGCCCATTCCCAGCAGGCTCTGAGGCCCACAAGTTCAGTGACGCCTACTAGGCCTCAGAAGCCCCGGCCTCGCCTAGCGGCAGCACCCGGCGCCCGAGCACCCTCACCCGGACCGGAAGTCGGACACTCACCGCTGGCTCCTACAACAGCCCAGCTTTGCCTGCAGCCCCATCTGACCTCCAGATCTCTGTGGGAGCCTCTGCAGCCCGATCCCAGCACCCAGCAGGCTCTGAAGCCCACAAGTTCAGTGAGGCCTACTGGCTCTGCATCTGGGGAGGTGATCAGGAGCCTTCCCCAGGGACTACACTGTGGATCCCACTATTTGGTTCCCAGGACCACTGTCAGCAAGGGCCCCTGGACCAAGAGTTATTGTTCCTGGACTCTGCTATATCTTCTGTTAAGGGGCAAAGTCTGTATACTGCTCTTCCAGGCATAGGGTCATCCTCCCGGCGTCCGTTACGCATCCATCAGGACAGATTGCTGTGGTGTTCCTCCCCATTGTGTGCACCCTTTGCCTGGTTCTCCTGCTGGCAGCTGAATACCACACTCTGATACTCCAACATCAGGTCAGTTGTGCTGGCGAACGGCTTGTCTGTAATTTACTACCTCCATGCACCAGAGGGCGTTGATTATTCATTAATGTGAGCGACAGCACCTCCTCAGCTACTCGCCATTATCCTGCAATCTATTCTGTGTCCCACTGGATTTTTACAAAATTCCGTACCATTTGAGAAAAAAGGGTGGTAACACTCCCAAACGTAGTATGGGTCCCTCTAAGGCATCGTCTGCAGCGGATAAGCTGAAAGAATTTGCCCGTGGCTCGCATCAGCCTCCTCTTCTGAGACCCCTACAGATGAAGCGCCTACTCTGTAGGAAGTGTCACAACAACTCCTGACAGCGATACTGGAAACCAAAACCTCTCTGACCACTAAGATTGATGAAGTGAGGGTAGATGTTTGTCTGCTCCGTCAGGATCTCCAAAGCCTTCGAGAGAGGGTGTCCCATGCTGAAACCCGCATTTCTGACCTGGACGACAGAACCGCAGATGTCCCTGATAATCTGGAGAACAGGTCCCTGACGTAATAATCTGCGCATTGTGGGCCTCCCAGAGAGGGCTGAAGGTCAAAGACCAGCTGAATTTGTGGAGCGATGGCTCAGGGAGCTCCTCCCGGATGCCCCATACTCCTCGGCATATGCAGTGGAACGTGCTCATAGAGTTCCTGCTAAAGCTCCACCACCTGGTGCCCCACCACGGCCTCTTTTAGCGCGAATGCTGAATTGTAAGGATCGTGACACTACTTTGCAGTACGCTAGACGAGCAGGAGAGCTTCGGTTCGAGAATACTACAGTCTCAATATTTCCTGACTTCTCTCCAGAATTGCAGCGACAGAGAGCGTCCTTCGTGCAAGTCAAGCGGAAGCTGAGAGAAAGGAATATCGTTTACTCCATGGCCTATCCAGCTAGACTTCGAGTCATAGATGGTGACCGGTCGATCTTCTTCTCTACTCCTGCAGAGGCGGATGAGTGGCTGGCTCGTAACCGCTGCTCGCCCAGGCGTTAATATCCGGTGATCTTCTCTTTTCTCTTTAAGGGACTTGGTTCTATGCTGACTCGGGACATTACGGGTTTGGTGAGATGTAGAATTCTTTAAAAAGTTATCCTGTGGTGCTTATCCAGAGGGACAGATTTTCCTTTACTTGAGCGAGTGGCTGATGTATAGGCAGGTTTGTTTGTGAATTGACCCACAGCAAATCCCAGCTGCTTTGTGGGTCTTTCCCCCATAATTATCTCTTTAGCCACTTTTATGACATGGCTCAACTGAGCTGGTTTGTTTTTTTTCTTGTTGGAAATGTTTTTTGTAAATGGTCGAGGGGGAGGGAGGGGAGTAAATTTGAGGCAACAGGGTTACTTCTGCTATGTTCTGACACTGCCTTATCTGTATGTTCCCTCTTATTAGTGTGGGGCCTGGGGACTCCTGGCAAGAGAGGTGCAGTCTTTTGTCATGTTAGGCGCTATCAGCCTCATATTTTATGCCTTCAGGAGACCCATATGATCCCTGAGACAACACATTATCTAAACAAGCCTTTGGTACAATGGGCCAAGAGTTCATGCCATACTTCTTATTCCCGTGGTGTTTCCCTATTGATCCACTCTTCCGTGCGGTGGGACCCTCAAAGAGTGCAAATAGACCCTGAGGGTCGATATATGTATTTGTTTATGCTCTACTATTCTCCAGGCCAACAATACTGATGGGTATATACAACCCTCCCCCTAGTTCCCTCCAAATCCTTCAGGACGCAGTTACGTTTGCATCCCAGTACCCAGGGGCTGAAATACTATTAATGGGGGATTTGAACCTAGTAATGCACCCTCATATAGATCGCTTCTCTGCAGGCTCCGGCTCTTGCCATTCTCCAGGTTCCTCACAACTTGCCCTGCTCATGTCAGAACTTGGCTGGATCGATCTGTGGAGGTCTTTTCACCCGTCATTACAAGAGTTCACCTGCCACACAGCTAGATTTCATGCTTTGTCTAGAATAGATTATATGTTTGGCACCCCTGGTATCCATGCAAATACGGCTGACATTTCCCATCTGCCCCGCTGCCTGTCAGACCACAGCCCTATTATTCTTAGCTTATCATGGGGAATGGAGGGGAGGATGCTAAGTAATAGGATTCATCCCTTCTGGCTCACTCTTATTAAGTCTATAGATAGATAGAATTCCAGACCAACTATCACAGTTCTCTGAGATGCACAATGCTGATCTAGATGACTTACTAACATGGGATACCCTGAAGTCTTATCTTCGAGGTTGCCTGCGCTCATCTATTTCTTTTGTTAAAAAGGCCTCGGCACTGCAAGAGGAGGAACTGGCCAGGGCCTGTAGAGAGGCGGAGTTGGCCTTTGCTAGGAACCCAGACGAGGCAAACAGGGAGCGCTGGCTATCATTGGGCAGGGATTATCTTACGGTGGTAAAGGAAAAGGCAGCTAGAAGGCTCTTTTTCAATAGACAGTCGTATTTTGAAGCAGGCAATCAATCAGGTAAGCTGTTAGCTTGGTTGGCAAAGAGGGCATCTTCCTCCCCCCCCCCCCCCCCCGGTATTATGCATTAAATCCACAGCAGGCCCAACAGTATCGTCTTCAGATGACATTCTTTCTGAATTTGCTACTTTCTATAGAGAGCTATACACATCCAAATTCTCACACACAACTACTGAACTAGCTGAATATTTAGATGAACTTACATTTCCCGGCCTTTCTCCCGAGAGCATTGAGGACCCAGAGGAGTGTGTCTCATATAGGCCCATCTCACTCCTTAATAATGACTATAAAATATTAACTAAAATCCTGGCCAATCGCTTAAGAAGAGTAATAACAGAAATTATACATCCGGATCAAGCAGGCTTTATTCCTGGCAGGTGCACGTCCGATAATATACGTCTGGCCCAGGTTATTTCCCAAATGGGGTGGTGGGAACAACAAGATTGGGCCTTGGCCTCGCTAGATGCGGCCAAGGCATTTGATTCAGTAGAATGGCCATACCTGTTGGCAGTACTGGAAAGGTTCGGGTTCGGGCCTAGGTTTCTCAAGTGGGTGTCTATACTGTACAGCTCCCCTACTGCCAAGGTGCTGGTGAACGGTTTACTTTCCTCCTCCTTTTGCCTCCATAGAGGTGCCAAGCAGGGATGTCCCCTTTCACCGCTCCTGTTCGCAATTGCAATGGAGCCCCTAGCCATCCGGATTCGCCTTGATGTCGCTCTTCAGGGGGTACGAGTGGGGGCACGGGAAAATAGAATTAGCCTTTATGCCGATGATGTAGCGTTGTATATGGCTAACCCTGCTGCCACCCTTCCCAGGGCCATCTCAATTATAAATAGGTTTGGTGACTTCTCAGGGCCTCCTCCTTAACTGGGATAAGTCCTTTCTTATGCCACTACTTCGGGAGGGTTATGGTTGGGGTCCTGAGTTCTGCGGCCTTCAAATAGTGGAAGGATTTCAATACCTGGGTGTACATATTGTACGGGACATCTCCCGTTCCTACTCTCTTAATATAGCCCCTTTGGTGACTTATCTATAAGATAAGGTAAATACTTGGAGGCTCCTGCCTGTGTCTGTGGCTGGACGCATAAATTTACTTAAAATGATTGCATTGCCTAAGTTGTTGTACACCCTAGAGCATGCAGATATCCCAGTTCCCAGACGTTTTTTTTGCGCAGCTGGACTCTTTGTTCACCTCATTCATCTGGGGGAGTGGGCGTGCTAAACTCCGTCTGTCCACTTTGCGTCTCCCTAGGGCACAGACGGGGGCTGCTTTGCCGGATCCCTTCTTGTATTACCTGGCGGGTCAGCTTCGCTATCTCCGTAGTTGGGTGTCACCTGGGCAGATGCCAGTCGCTGAAAGCCACCTTGCCCGGTTCCTCCACCTACGATCCCTGTGCCCAGTATTGGAGCCTGTTGATTATAAGCCTAACCACCACCTTCCTTTGCATAGGCTGGCCAGACATGTTTGGTCTCATGCCAAGAAACTATCAGCTGCACTGGGAACCCTTGATCATGTTCCCCTCTGGTCCCACCCAGGTTTGCTACATCTCTCAGATTTGCAAGATGGTTCATACTGGACCGCCAAGGGTCTAGTGAACATTGCTCAACTTCTTGGGGAGGATGGGGAGGCTCTCTCTGTGGAGGCAATTAGATCCACTTTTGATGTTCCAGATAGAGAAGTCTATCGTTGCCTACAGCTAAGGCACACTTTTCTGGCTCAGTTCCCTCCGACAGAGACTGCTTTCTCCTCCTTCCCACTGATTGGAATTCTACGCTCTCAGGGTCCTAGAGGCCTGGTATCTGTTATCTATACCCACCTCCTTTCTGAGCTGTTGGAGGGTCCCCCTCTGCCAGTCAGAGCCCGATGGGAGGCTCTCATTCCCTCACTATCGGATGAAGACTGGGGGGCGGCCCAGGAGTCTCACACCTCGGTATCACCGGCAGCCAATAATAAACTAATTCAGTTGTTCATCATCCATCAATGCTATATCACTCCAGTCAGACTGTTTCATATGCATAATTGCCGAACTCTAGATGTCACAGATGTCATGTGGACAGGGCAGATTTCATCCACCTAATATGGACTTGCGATTACATAGCCGTATTCTGGACAGAAGGAGTTTCTCTGCTGTCTGCTATCCTGAATAAACCGGTCCCTACCTCGCCGGCCCTATGCCTGTTGGGAATTACCTGGGAGGATGACTGGTCCCATTATGAAGCTATTTTCTTGAAGGAAGCGCTGTTTTTGGCCCGTAAGGCCGTTGCCATACGCTGGAGGGCTGATCGCTCTCCTACTGTCTCTCAGTAGAAGAAACTAGTTAATCTGACTCTACCTTACGAGAATATAGTTTACAAACATTGCGGCTGCCCGGATAAGTTCCGAAAAGTGTGGGGCTCTTGGTGCTCTTCCCCAGATACTCTTTTTAATGTTCGCAGTCTGAGAGAGTCTCTTGTCCCTTTTCAGTGAATGCAATACTCGATGGAGGTCATATTATTATAATTTTACATATTACAGTTGGGCACCCTTCCTGCACTCCTCGGTGCACTGTCAACAGGAGGTATTCCTTGCTCTCCAGAAATAGGGTGGTGGGTTACCTTGTTGCCTAACCATTGTTTCTACCTTTTCTTTGACTCCATTAATCTCTTGACACCTCTCGACCAGGTTGGTTACTGTTCTATGTATGGGTTGGGGAGGGGTTTACTGGATCGCTGTTTTTGTACAGATGTTATCACACATGACAAATTATTGGGTAAAGATACAGTGCCTACAAGTAGTATTCAACCACCTGCAGATTTAGCAGGTTTGATAAGAAGCAAATAAGTTAGAGCCTTCAAACTTCAAACAAGAGCAGGATTTATTAACAGATGCATAAATCTTACAAACCAAAAAGTTATGTTGCTAAGTTAAATTTTAATAAATTTTAAACATAAAAGTATGGGTCAATTATTATTCAACCCATCAAACCACCAGAATTCTGTTTGGTTCCCCTAAAGTATTAAGAAGTAGTTCAGGCACAAAGAACAATGAGCTTCACATGTTTGGATAATTATCTGTTTTTCCAGCCTTTTTCTGACTATTTAAGACCCTCCCCAAACTTGTGAACAGCACTCATACATGGTCACCATGGGAAAGACAAAGGAGCATTCCAAGGCCATTAGAGACAAGATCGTGTCTCAAAACCCTTTCCCTTTCCAAGGAGGGAAACCCTACAAAACCCTTTCCAAGGAGTTGGGCCTACCTGTCTCCACTGTTGGGAGCATCATCAGGAAGTGGAAGGCTTATGGAACTACTGTTAGCCTTCCACGGCCTGGACAGCTTTTGAAAGTTTCCTCCCATGCCGAGGCCAGGCTTGTCCGAAGAGTCCAGGCTAACCCAAGGACAACAAGGAAGGAGCTCCGGGAAGATCTCATGGCAGTGGGGACATTGGTTTCAGTCAATACCATAAGTAACGTACTCCACCGCAATGGTCTCCGTTGCAGACTAGCACATAAGGTACCTTTACTTTCAAAGCGTCATGTCAAGGCTCGTTTACAGTTTGCTCATGATCACTTAGAGGACTCTGAGACAGACTGGATCAAGGTTCTCTGGTCTGATGAGACCAAGATCGAGATCGTTGGTGCCAACCACACGTGACGTTTGGAGACTGGATGCACTGCATACGACCCCAAGAATACCATCCCTACAGTCAAGCATGGTGGTGGCAGCATCATGCTGTGGGGCTGCTTCTCAGCCAAGGGGCCCGGCCATCTGCTCCGCATCCATGGGAAGATGGATAGCAAGGCCTACTTGGAGATTTTGGCCAAGAACCTCCGCTCCTCCATCAAGGATCTTAAGATGCGTCGTCATTTCATCTTCCAACACGACAACGACCCAAAGCACACAGCCAAGAAAACCAAGGCCTGGTTTTCAAGAGGGAAAAAATCAAGGTGTTGCAGTGGTCTAGTCAGTCTCCTGACCTTAACCCAATTGAAAACTTGTGGAAGGAGCTCAAGATTAAAGTCCACATGAGACACCCAAAGAACCTAGATAACTTGGAGAAGATCTGCATGGAGGAGTGGGCCAAGATAACTCCAGAGACCTGTGCCGGCCTGATCTAGACAATTATTAGTTGTAATTGCAAACAAGGGTTATTCCACAAAATATTAAACCTAGGGGTTGAATAATAATTGACCCACACTTTTATGTTTAAAATTTATTAAAATATAACTAAGTGACATAACTTTTTGGTTTGTAAGATTTATGCATCTGTTAATAAATCCTGCTCTTGTTTGAAGTTTGAAGGCTCTAACTTATTTGCTTCTTATCAAACCTGCTAAATCTGCAGGGGGTTGAATACTACTTGTAGGCACTGTATATGTTGTTATATCTGATGTACCTCAGCTAATGCTCCTTGTTTTGTGATGTTGCACCGTTTCATTTCTGTGCCAATAAAGCGATTTAAAAAAAAAAAGTCTTATTACTGTAAATGTATCCCATAAACATACTCCATGTATGTGGGAGTTGAAGTTAAGGAGTTAGAGTCCAAGGTTTGGCTTTACCAGCCCTGGTAGGATGGTAGTTACACACATTTGTCAGTAATGACTGTAATTGTACGATCGTGAATGGCTCATCTTGTTGCGTAAATGTAAATTGTGGTTAGATCAGCTGTTTACCCATTGTGACCTTTTTCAGAGTCTCAGTTGAAGGATAACCCTGCCTTCTCGATGCTAAATGATTCAGACGATGATGTCATTTATGGGTAAGTATGTATTACACATATATATGTGCTGCTAAATGTTATGGCAGTCTGATCATTCTGCTTTTTTTCCTATCAAAATAAATGTGAACCTACCCGTAATTACTGTATGTGACTGGTCACATCACTGTAAATAGCCTATGTAGAATCTCCAAAGTATAATACAGGCGGTCCCCTACTTAAGAACACTCGACTTACATACGACCCATAGTTACAAACAGACCTCTCGATATTGGTAATTTATTGTACTTTAGACCTAGGCCACAATAAACAGCTGTAACAGTTATCACAGGTGTCTGTAATAAAGCTTTAGTGTTAATATTGATTCTTATGACAACCCAACATTTTTAAAATCCAATTGTCACAGAGACCAAAAAAGTTTTGGCTGGGATTACAATGATAAAATATACAGTTCCGACTTACATACAAACTCAACTACAGACCCTATCTTGTATGTAACCCCGGGGACTGCCTGTATCTGAATTTAATTTTGAAATCAGTCATAAAAATACTAAAATATTCTAATATAAAGAAAAATTCTCATGTCTATTAAAAAAAAAAAAAAAAAACGTTAATGTGACGTCAGTCATGAAGACCTTATTCTAACATATACATTGTTACCCACAGAAGTGACTATGAAGAGATGCCTCTTCAAAATGGACAAGCCATTAGGGCCAAATATAAAGAGGAGTCTGATAGTGACTGAGATTATCTTGTGGGGAAAAGTGCCTTCAAGAACAGGAGGAAACATTCCTTGGAAGATGGACTATTATGATTTCATCACCTCTGTTCCCATCGAATGCTGCTTTTTCCACAGAGGGTTTTTATGTTTCACTTTTTTTTTTTTCCCCCCATTATGCAAAACTGAAACTGTGTCGGATGGAGGTACAGGGATATTGGTAATGGCAGACTCTCTCCTCAGCCTGAAGCCCAAAAACAACATCTATGTTGCTCCCTCTGAAGCAGTGCACTACTTGCCTTTTTTTTTTTTTTTTTTTATTCAATCCTCTATTCCTTATTGCCCTTGATACATTGTGGATGTTTGGTTGTATTTTTTGTTGCTCATATTATTTTTTGATTGGGGATTTATCTGTCTAGGGATGAAGCAGGTTATGGCTTGTTTTGTAATGAAGGAAATACATTCTATAAGCTCTCAAAATTAATACACTACTTTAAAAGGGAAATTTATGCTACTTCACCTTTACATACATTCTGAATGAACAGGAAAATTACTTGGTAACATGACCTAAGGCAGTGATTTTCAACCACACTGTTGTGCCCCGACATATGGTCAGGTGTGCCACGGGGAAATTTTCCCAAACTATGGTGCCCCCCAGAGGTCGCATTAACGCCTCACCAAGCGTAAGACGCATGATGAGGCGCTATTGCTCTTCAGAATAATTGCCATGCGCAAAAGTACGCTTGGCAATTATACCCTGTAAAGTGCTGGATAAGCAGACCGGCGCGCTGCGATCGTGGAGGAAAGTATCACTGTGATCACAGCGTGCAGGCACTGCTCAGCACATGATGCAGTGTCCACAAGACCAATAACAGAGCTCCTCTCACGCCGTTAGTATAAAGCAGCATGTAAGGGACTTTGTCATTGGCTGAGTGCACTGGAGTCTGCACGTGTTTCATTAGTTTGTGCGGCTGCCAGACTTCAGCCACACACGCTCCTCTGCTCCACAGTACTGCAGAACCAGGTTAAAAAAAAAAGCCATTTGCCAGCTCCCATCCTGCTACTATCACCTGGCCCTGTACTGTCCTCCAGTCCAAGCAAACCCTGCTGTATGGCACTAACTGCCCTCATTCCTCACCCGGACAAGCTGCCGCCGTCATGTCCCTACAGCCACGGAAGGTGATATACTGGAGGTTAAAGGACAAGTGTGAAGAGCTGCGTTTGTTGTCCTGCTTCTACCTCTCTCACACACTGAGCCCAGCATCAGCGATCATCATGGGAGGGGAGCAACAACAAGTTGTGCTGAAGCTCCCTCAGCTGCCCCGAGCTCCCTCAGCTGCCCTCCTCGTCACCAGGGGTACTGCCAGCTCCGATGACAGGACTGCAGGCCACAGAGGCCAATGCATTGCAATAGAAAATCAAGAATTCCATCTGGTAAGCTGCAGAGCCCTGTGTCCTGTCATTTATCTAGCATGTTATCTCTGCCATCCTCCCTTATAAGTGACTGACATGTACAAATGTAAAATGAGAAATACTATAGTCATGAGGCTGGAGTACTACAAGTACCAGCTCATATGCTGAGTATATGAGCTGGCACTTGTACTCTGGCCTCATGGCCATAGTACTTCTCATTGTACACCTTATTTTGGTTAGTGGTGTGCCCCAGGATTTTCTAAGTGTAAAAAGTGTGCCGCAGCTCAAAAAAGGTTGAAAATCACTGACCTAAGGTGTGTTAAGGTATTAAAGGAAGTCTACCATCAAAATAAACTTACTTCGATCTAGGCAGTGTGACTGTTGGCATAATTTTAAAAGTTGATTTTAAAAGGAGGCCATGGATAACAAATGGAACAGTAAGTGGCCCTGGTTTATCATGATGGATTATTATGGTAGATAAACCTGTATTTACTAACACTACAACATAAATGATCATATCTGGTTAATGCTTACACCTTTCATTATAGCTGGTGTTACATCTTTACGTACTTACGTGTCAAAAAAGAGTTGTGGACTGCAGACATCTTGAAGAGCTGAATAGAATATAATGTAGAATATTTGAACTGCATATAATATATTCACAGTGAATAGTAAGTGGATTGTCACCAGATTGTGCAATATAAACTGCATTTGATAAGGCTGATGTGCTTACTCTGAAATGAGCTTTCTAAGTTTTTTTAGGCTGATAAACAAATGTGCATTTTATGAGTCCAGCAAGAGACAGACGGAGCTAATGAGTCCAATGTATTTACCGTATTTTCCGGACTATAAGGCTTAAAAGCATTCCGTGGAAATCCAAAGTGCGCCTTATAGTCCGGTGCGCCCTATGTATGGCGCTGGCCACAGGGCAACGGACCATACTTACATAGGTCCCCGCTACCGGAGACAGCAGATCTCCAGCGGGAACTGCAGACCACGCGGCACGAACAACTTCTGCCGCGTGGTCTGCAGTTCCCGCTGGAGATCTGCTGTCTCCGGTAGCGGGGACCTATGTAAGTATGGTCCGCTGCCCTCCTCCACCTCCCCCTCACCTTCCCCGCGTTCCCCGTCGCGTCTCGGCGTCGCGTCCCGTCTCGGCGTCGCGTCCCGTCGCCGCGTCCCGTCGGGTCTCCGCCACGCCCCCGGACCTCCGCCACGCCCCCGGACCCCGCGCCTTATAGTCCGATGCGCCTTATAAATGTAATTATTACATATATAAGGCGCATCGGACTAATGCGCCTTATAGTCCGGTGCGCCCTATAGGGCAAAAAATACGGTACAAGCTAAAATCGCCAACAATTGCTCCTACATATACATGACTATTTAAAAAAAAAAAAAAAAGTGAAATCTAGTGATAAGTCCTTACTGCTGCTCCAGAGGCGGTGTATAATAATTTGGTATGCAGTTTTACCATCTATCATAATTGGATATCCTGGGGTCTCGACATTTGTACTGATGGTCTTATAATCAGTCTGAAATTATCTTACTCTGAATAAGTTTACATTCTTGTTGTCTGTGTTTTTAATTTTAATTGTAAATACACCTTTACTTATCATTGTATATTTCCTACAGGGTGATTTGACAATTCTGAACACTAAGTGTTGCCATTACCCAATTACACAAACACTGCATTAAATATTATTTTGGGCATACTGTTTGTACATTTGTTAAAAGTTCCCTAGCAATCTTCTGATCTGTACAATATAAATAAGAAACAAATTCTTTTTGTAATTGTATAAAGGTGTTTGCATCCTTTTTAATATTATTAAAGTTATTGATTCTTTACACCGTTTCTTAACACTTTGTAGAGTGAGGGTTTTGTAGCCATTCCTAACCCTTTGACGACCAACGTCTGTCAGTTTTTGCCATTTTGTTTTGGTCTTTTTTTAAATGAAAGTACCGTATATACTTGAGTATATGCCGACCCGAGTATAACCCGAGACCCCTAATTTTACCACCAAAAACTGGGAAAACCTATTGACTCGAGTATAAGCCGAGGGTGGGAAATGCATTGGTCACAGACCCAGCCAAGTATATAGCCAGCCAGCCCCCTATAATATACAGCTTGCCCCCAGTAGTATGCAGCCTGCCCACAGTAGTATGCTGCCTACCCCAGCCTGCCCCCAGTAGTACACAGCCTGTCCCAGTAGTATACAGCCACCCCAGCCAGCCCCCAGTAGTATACAGCCAGCCCAGCCTGCCCCCAGTAGTATACAACCAGCCCAGCCTGCCCCCAGTAGTATACAGCCAGCCCAGCCTGCCCCCAGTAGTATACAGCCACCCCAGCCTGCCCCCCATTAGTATACAGCCAGCCCAGCCTGCCCCCCAGTAGTATAAAGCCAGCCCAGCCTGCCCCCCAGTAGTATACAGCCAGCCCAGCCTGCCCCCCAGTAGTATACAGCCAGCCCAGCCTGCCCCCCAGTAGTATACAGCCAGCCCAGCCTGCCCCCCAGTAGTATAAAGCCAGCCCAGCCTGCCCCCCAGTAGTATACAGCCAGCCCAGCCTGCCCCCCATTAGTATACAGCCAGCCCAGCCTGCCCCCCAGTAGTATAAAGCCAGCCCAGCCTGCCCCCCAGTAGTATACAGCCAGCCCAGCCTGCCCCCCAGTAGTATACAGCCAGCCCAGCCTGCCCCCCAGTAGTATACAGCCAGCCCAGCCTGCCCCCCAGTAGTATACAGCCAGCCCAGCCTGCCCCCCAGTAGTATACAGCCAGCCCAGCCTGCCCCCCAGTAGTAAACAGCCAGCCCAGCCTGCCCCCCCAGTAGTATACAGCCAGCCCAGCCTGCCCCCCAGTAGTATACAGCCAGCCCAGCCTGCCCCCCAGTAGTATACAGTCAGCCCAGAATTGAAAAAAAAAAAAACTTATTTACTCACCCTCCGGTGGCCCCGATGTCATTGCGGCTCCTCTTCTGGCTTCCCGGCTCCTCTTCTTGCTTCCGCGCCGTCTTCTGTCTTCTTTAACATCGTCTTGAGCGCCGCCACTGTTCTTTCCCGTGCGGTGCCTAATATGATGCGCCGCTGCTGACGTCATACTAGGCACCACACGGGAGAAGAACAATGGCGGCGCCCAGCACAATGTTAAAGAAGATGGCGCGGAAGCAAGAAGAGGAGCCGGGAAGCCAGAAGAGGAGCCGCGATGACATCGGGGGAGCAGCGCTGCGCATGGGGGCCACCGGAGGGTGAGTAAATAAGTTTTATTTTAATTTTTTTTAAGTCCATTTTTAATTTATTTTTTTTACAAAGTATTGACTCGCGTATAAGCCGAGGGGACGTTTTTCAGCACATTTTTTGTGCTGAAAAACTCTGCTTATACATGAGTATATACGGTATGTTTGGAACAGCTTTGCGTATCATAAAAATAAATACTTTAAGGTTTCGCATATAATGAAAAAAAAAAAAACACAAAGGCTTTTTCCCAAGAAACAAGTTAGGCCCTATCCACAGGAAAGGGCCTAATTTGCTGATCCTGGGGGTCTCGGTAATGGGACTCCTACAGATCAAAAAAAATGTGTGTCTGATGGACCTCCATCGGACCTCTCATCGTTCCACAAGATGACGGGAGCAGCCAGTCGTGCATGGTCAGACTGCCCTGTTCATCTCTACGGAGCTAACGGAGATTGCCGAACTCTTCTCCCATAGCACTTCCCCCACACATTGCCTGATATAATCTTACAGCACACAGTAGGAGGGGGAAGTTCTCCTACACAATGTAACAACCTGTGAAGCTACAGCCTGGAAGGGCCTTTTTTAACACCTGCAGGTGCATTGCATAAATTTAAAAGTTTATTTTAGAAGGGACAATGATTGAAGACATTGAAAACAAATACAAGAAGATTTCCAGTCGCAGTACCTGGTTCTATGAGTAAGTGTCCCTGGTTTATCAGGCTTGATTTTGATGGTAGATTTCCTTTAATGAAATTTTATTTCTCAGCTAATTCTGTAAAGAAGTAGCAACACTTAATAAAACTTTCCCAAAATATGTTTGGCCTCAATCAGTCGCCCTTCCCCAAGTTCAGCTACAGATGCAGAGATTGCATGTACTTTTGGAAATACCCATATCTTCTAAACCTTGCACCTAGAATAGGGTGTCATATTAAAAATCCCCCCTTTTGATATCATCAGGATGACATCTATCAACTTATTTGCATGAGGTATGTGCAAATATGACCTGTATAGCGGTATGGCAGTTGTGATATGTTGATATATTATGTTCTGTGTTTATGAGGGTGTTTATCAAATGTGTGCTCAAAATTGTCCTATTTGCACCTTTCTGTACAGCTCCATATTCAAGGGTGTCAAGAAAATCAAACGCACCGAGACCAGTATTACTTTCAAAAAGTGTCTTTTTAGTTTATTAAAAGAATAAGCACATATTTATTTCACTACAATCAACAGGGTATGTGACTCGAAGTTCTCAGAACATCTCAACCTTCGCTTTTATATTGAATCAGATAATCCGTGCCCCTAATACTAAATGCATGATGGGTACATTTTGTTTTCCATTCTTCCTTAGTGTGAAGTCTGTAATGGAAAATAGCACTTTTTTGCCATTTTGAAAAATATAAAAAATTCAATAAAAAGTGATCAAAAGACCGTACAGCCCTAAGAATAGAAGCATTTAAGGCTTTGTCATTAGTCACATAAAATTACATGATATACCGAAGTATGAAAAAGTTATTAGAGCCAGAATATGGCACAATATTTATTTATTTTTTTTGCAGGAGGTTTTAATTTTTGTAAATGTATGAAAACATAAAACCTATACAAATTTGGTATCCCCGTGATCACCCCGACCGAAAGAATAAAGTCTACATGTCACTTGGGGTGCTCAGTGAAAACCGTAAAATCCAAACCCACAAGTATATGACGCAAATGCGTTTTTTCACCAATTTTACTGCATTCGGATTTTTTTCTTGCTTCCCAGTACACGGCATGGAATATTAAATACCGTCATTATGAAGTGCAATTTGTTACGCAGAAAACAAGCCATCACACAGCTCTCTACATGGAAAAATAAAAAAAGTGATCGATTTGTGAAGGTGGGGAGTGAAAAATGTAAACGCACAACGAAAAAGGACCTCAGCATTAAAAGGGTTGTCAGCAAATAATTGATATGCTTTGTGCAATGAAAAGTTATACAATTTTTCAATATACGGTACTTCCAATTCTTTACGGTTTTCTAGATATCTGCTTGCTGTCATTTTATAGGAAGCTTCTATGTTTACATCCAGTGGATAGAAATCTGTCCATGGTCATGTGATGGACACACAGGCGCACAAGCTGTTATTATTACTAATAACAGCTTGTGCACCTGCCTGCCCATCACAATACAGCTTTCTATCAACTGTATGTAAACATAGAAACTTCTTGTGGAAGGGCAGCAAGCAGAGATCTTGAATATGGTGAGGAATTGATACAGAAAGTATATTGGAGAATAGTGCAACTTTTGCTTACACAAACCATATCAATTATTTGCGGAAAGTGGACAACCCCTTTAATATTCCATGCCATATGGAGGAAAGCAGGAACAGAAATTCAAAATGCGGTAATATTGACAAAAATTAAAAAAAAAAATACTTAAGGACACAGCCATTTTATAGCTTAACCCCTTCCCGACATTTGACGTAATAATACTGCATGGCGGGAGGTGCGTTCCCGCAAAATGCAGTATTATTACGTCATGCTTCTGGCGCCGGCTCCTGAACGGAGCCGGCGCCAGAAGCTGCGGGTGTCGGCTATATATTATAGCCGACACCTGCCTCTAACACCCGCGATCGGAGATTTCTCCGATCGCGGGTGTTAACCCCTAACACGCCGCGGTCGCGCTGACCGCGGCGTGTCAGAGGCATTTAAATGCAATCTGAAAGGGAATCGGACCCCCCCGCGGCGCTTACCGGGGGGGTCCGCTCCTCCGATCGCAGCCCCGGGACTGCCGGTGCCCGGGGCTGCGAGATCTTTATCCGGAAGCCGGGTCCTGCCTTCTGGTAGGACCCGGCTGTAAGACACTGGGCATGCGCAGCATGCTCAGTGTCTTACATTACACAGTGCAATACTTCTGTATTGCACTGTGTAACCTGTAAAATAGCTTGAACAAGTGATCAGAAGATCACTTGTTCAAGCTTAGATGTCATTACCTGTAAAAAAAAGTTAAAACAATAAATAAAGGTTTTTTAAAATAAAAATAAATAATAAAAGAAAGTGAAAGTCCCCCCAAACACCACATTTCCCTTTACACAAGTAATAAAGTATAAAATACACTAAATCACAAAAAAACCCCACTTATTTGGTATCGCCGCGTCCGTAACAATCTGTACAATAAATCCTAATCATAATTGGACCCGCTCGGTGAACGTGGTAAAAAAAAAACCCCAAAAACTTGCCAAAAATTAAAACTTTTTAGCAAATTGCTTTACAAAAAATGTTCTAAAAAGTGATCCGAAAAAGTTACAAGCGCCAAAATGATACCACTGAAAAGAACAACTTATCACGCAAAAAATAAGCTCACAACCAGCTTCGTCAACCAAAAAATACTATAGTTATGCTGCTATAAAGATGGCAATACTAAAACAAATTCAATTTTTTCTATTCTAGTTTTCCTTCAATAAAATTGGACAAATATAAATAAAACTATATAAATGAGGTATCGCCGTAATCGTAGTGATCCGTAGAATAAAGATAATATATTATTGTTATGCTACAGCGAAACCCCCCCCCCCTCAAAAATGCTAAAAATCCAAAACAAGAATTGATGATTTTATTTTCCTCCACACAAAAAAGGTTAATAAAATTGCTTCGATAAGCTAAACACCCTCTAAAATAAAGTTTTTTTTTACAGTGCATCGCGTCTTGCAAAAAATAAGCCCTTATTTGTCTAAATTGCTTAAAAAATAAAGATTGTATAGCCTATTCCCAACGCGCGTTGTAATAGAACGGTGCGGCGGGTAGTGACTTGCCAACACGGTTCAGACACAGTGATCGGGGCAAGATGGCAGCTGATCCTAACAGCCATCCATCCTGCCCCATGGACCAGAAGGGTTATGTCCCCCCCACACACCCCCAGTTTATTATCGCTGCTATTGGCTCATCAATTCAGACGAGCCAATAGCAGCGAATTTACTTATGACGTCAGTAATACCGGTCACCATGTCTGTAGACACGGTGATCGGGGCAGAGTGGCGGCTGTTCCTGACAGCCACCAATTGTGCCTTGTGGTTCAGAGGGGTTTTGTTGCCCCCCTCTGTCCATGTTTGCCGCTATTGGCTGGTCGATTTGGTCCAGCTAAAAGCAGCAATATTCGTCACAATGGGCATTGCTAGGGTGAATAAGAGCAACACTTGGCGATAATTTCCCTACTAAAACGAAGATATGGTACAAAAGCGCTGGCCGTGTACATTGTACAGATGATGCTGTACACGAGCTGTCTTACGAGCTGTTCCAATGTGCATGTCCTGTCGTATCATTTCTCCGTTTTCAAGAGGAAGATATTAGGAAACTAATATTGGGACAAGAAGGACGGGGCCCCAGTACCTCTGGTTTAGATGTTCCTGTATTTTGTCAGGGCAGCATTTTCACGGTAAATTCTGCTGCTTCTAAAGGTAGGACTCAATAAAGAGTCTGTTCCAAAAGAGGAGTTAGGATGGACACCACATACTACTAAGAGACCTGCGACAACTCCAGAGTGACAAAAGTTTAGATGGTCCCCTGTTCTATTCTACCTCCTTATACGCAACACATTCAAAATTCACGCCCAACCTGTTGTGAATTCAGTAAAATGAATAATTGTAACAACTGGTAGGTCACGTTGCTCCCTATACCCCTCCATTATTTCATAAGGGGCGCCACATAACGGGCACTGAACGTTCCAGAAATAATTGCAATTTCCATCTTGGACTCCATTGCACATCATATTTGGAAACCACCTGTATGTTCAAATGCTCATTTCACCACGTGTATTACACTACACCACATATTACACCTTGCTAAATTCCCCAAGGGGTGTACATTCAACAATTAGGGTCACTTTTCGGGTTTTCCTCCGCTTTGGTACCACTACGGCTCTACAAATGCATCCTGACACATGTGAAGGATTTCTTGCAAATTTGGCCTCTAAAAGACAAACACCCCTCTTTTCCTCTACTGTGCGCCCATAAAGCATTTTATATGCACATGTGGGGTACTTCTACACTCGGGAGAAATAGTTTTACACCTTTTTTGGGGTTATTTAATATATTATCCCTTGTGGCTTACATAAATTAGGGGTAAAGTGACATTTATAGGAAAATTTTCACCTTTTTAATGATTAGGGCCTAATTGGATCATTCACCTGTAGGGGCAAATACATATATTACACATTGCAAAATTCTCTAAGGGGTGTGCATTCAAAGATTAGGGTCACTTTTCGGATTCTTATCTGTTTTATACCACTAGGGCTCTCCAAATGCATGTCAAATATTTCTGTCAAATTTGGCTTCTAAAAGACAAACCTCCCCCTTTCCTTTTACTGTGCGCCCATACAACATTTTATATACACATGTGGGGTACTTCTACACTCAAGAGAAATAGGTTTACACATTTTGGGGGGTTATTACATTTTTTTTATCCCTTGTGGCTACAAAAAATTAGGGGTACAATGACCTTTATAAGAAAATGTTCACCTTTGTCCTATTTAAGCCCTAATTAAATCAAACACCTATATGGACAAATACTCATATTACACCTTACTAAATTCTCTAAGGGGTGTGCTTTCCAAAATGGTGTCACTTGTTGGGGTTCCGCTCTGTTTTGGTACCACTACGGCTCTCTAAATGCATCCTGACACATGTAAAGGATGTTTGTCAAATTTGGCTTCTAAAAGGCCAACGCCCCTCTTTCCCTTCTGAGCTTCACTGCGTACCCATACAACATTTTATTTGCATGTGTGGGGCAATTTTATACTCGGGAGAAATGCTAGTACACATTTTTTGGGGTTGTTTCATCTTTAATGCCTTATGGGATACAAAAATTAGCCGTAAAAGTGACTTTTTTGGGAAAATGTTCATCTTTTTCCTTTTAGGGACCTAATTGAAGCAAACACCTGTGGGGGAAAATACACATATTACACCTTGCTAAATTCTCCAAAGGGTGCACTTTCCAAAATGGTGACACTTGTTGGGGTTCCCCTCTGTTTTGGTACCACTAGGGCTCTCCAAATGCATCCTGACACATGTAATGGATGATTGTCAAATCTGGCTTCTAAAAGGCCAAAGCTCCTCCTTCCCTTCTGAGCCCTACTGTGTACCCATACAACACTTTATATGCAAAAGTGGTGCAGTTCTGTGCTTAGGAGAAATAGTTTTACACATTTATGGGAGTTGTTTCATCTTTTATCCCTTGTGGCTTACAAAAATTTGGGGTAAAAGTGACTTTTTTGAGAACATTTTCACCTTTTTTCCCTTTTGGGGCCTAATTGAATCAAACACCTGTTTGGGCAAATACACAAATTACACCTTGCTAAACTCTCCAAGGGGTGTACTTTCCAGAATGGTGTCTCTTGTTGGGGCTTTCCTCTGTTTTGGTACCATTATGGCTCTCCAAATGCATCCTGACACATGAAAACTTTTTCAGCCATATTTGCCCTGCAAAAACGAAACAACGCTCTTTCCATTCCAAGTGCCCCCCTGTGCCCGTACAGAAGGGTACAGTGACAAAATTGGCATTGGCATACTCAGGAGGAATTGCCTTAAACATGGTAAAATGCATTTTCCTTTTTAACCCATTGTGAAGGTGCAAATTTTAGTGTTCAATGAATCTATTGTAAGATAAAATTACATTTCTGTAATTTCACTTTCATTTATCTTTCACCCTCATGAAACGCTCAAAGGGTTAACAAAATTCCCAAAGGTTGTTTTGAATATTTTAAGGGGTGTAGTTTCTAAAATGGTGTCATTTGTGGGGGTTTTCTATCATGTAGGCCTTATAAAGTCACTTCTAACTAAACTGACCCTCCAAAAGTAGGTTTTGATGATTTTCGTGAAAATCAGAAAAATTGCACCTAAAGTTATAAGCCTCCTAACATCCTAAAAAAAGGAAAAGATGTTTGAAAAATGATGCCAAGTTAAAGCAGACATATGGAAAATGTTAGTTATCAAGTTATTTTAGTGATATGACTAACTTTCCAAAAAGTAGAAAATTTTGAATTTTGAAAACACTGTTTTTTTCAAAATTTTTGGCAAATTTCCATTTATTTCATAAATAAATACCAAACATATTGATTAAATTTCTCGACCAACATGAAGTACAATGTGTCACGAAAAAACAATCTCAAAATCAACTGGATATGTTAAAGTGTTCCAAAGTTATAACCACTTAAATAGACACATGTCAGATTTTAAAAAATGGGCCGTGTCAGGAAGGTGAAAAGTGGCTTCAGCGTTAAGGGGTTAAGGCTAAGCCCCATTTTTTGTATTCTGACTTGTGTCACAATGTATGGTTATAACTTTTGACCACTTTTACTTATGAAAACGATTCTGAGATTGTTTGTTTGTTCTTTTTCCCCACATGTTGTACTTCATTTTAGTGGTAAATGTTGGCCGATAAGTTTTGCGTTTATTTACCAAAAAAGAAAAATAGTGAACTTTTTGAAAAATTTCCCCATTTCGGAATTCGAATCATAATGTTTTCAGGCAGATAGATTTACCACCTAAATAAGTTGCTGAAAAACATGCAATTGAAGGAAACATGAATGCAGCCAAGTCCAGAGCTATCCTGGTTGAAAACCTCTTCCAGAGTACTCTGGACCTAAGACTGGGCCGAAGGTTCACCTTCCAACAATCACCCTAAGCACACAGCTAAAATAAGAAAGCAGTACCTTTACCACAACTCAGTGACCATTCTTGACTGGCCCAGCCAGAGGTCAGTCCTAAACCCAGTTGAGCATCTCTGGAGAGACTTGATGCATCATTCCCAAGAAGACTCGTGGCGTGGCTGTACTAGCTGTGAAGGTGCTTTTGCTCAATACTGAGCAAAGGTTCAGAATATGCATGACCATGTGATATTTCAGTTTTACTTGTTTCATAAATTAGCAAAATGATATACATTTCTGTAGTATTTTGCTTTTACTTGTAGCAAATTGACTACAAGAAAGGCTGGTGATAAGGGGGAGATCCGCCTTCATTACTCTTCTGGACTCCGGCATCTCTGAAGGGCATCACAGCGACAAATTGTAATATAGATCAGCTGGTAGGCAGGAGATGCATGTTCATGTGAAGAAATCCAACTCCAGATCAGACACTTTCTGATTTCTGTCTTCAGCCTCCTACACATTAACTTCCACATCTCAAGAAGACCTGCACAACCATATTCAGGGTGAGTTTATGGTTGTATCCATGGGAAACCAAATTACACATAAGAAGAACTAATGGAGGCAGGTTATAAATAGATCTCTGAAACACTTTGTTTTTTTTAAATAAAATCAAAATATGTTATTTTTCTATTCTGAATCTAATTAAGAATCTTGTGGAAATACCCCTATAACAATATCATGTGGGCTGTAATAAAAAAAAAAACGTTAACATTGAGCAGATATAATTATACTGTCATAACTTGGATAGTCTGCATATGCCAACCAGAGTATAATCCAAGGTACCTAATTTTGCCACAAATGTAGCCACTAGTCTTCAAAAAAATGTCCAGCCGACCCCCCCCTAATGTTAAGTGTCCAGCAGAGTTCCCCTCCATCATTAAATGTTTAGCAGAGTTCCCCCTACATTATTTAATGTCCAGCAGAGTCCCCCTTAAAACTAATAAACTTTGTACCCACCACCAGATTCCTTTACTTCTACCTACAGCTCCTCTTCTCTTCATGGACACACTATGATGTAATCATGCCGCATCATAGTGTGCGCACGGGCACAGAACGTAGAGGTGCCAATGCTGCCGGGAAGCCGAAGCAGCTAAAAGCACCGAAGGTAGATACAATTTTTTTTTCCCCCTTTTTTTTTTTATACTCTAGTATAAGCTGAGTGGGGCTTTTTTTTTTTTTTTTTTTTTTTAGCACAAAAGTTGCTGAAAAACTCAGTTTACACTAAAGTACATACTATATATTGTTATTAATTTTTTGTATTGACTTTTTTTTTCCCAGTATCTATGTAGAGGTAATAGTAGTGGTCATAGTATGGAGCTTCTGTGTCTGGTGAACACTGTACTACCTTTTTTATGGAGTTGCAATTCGTAATCCTGGATCTCTGTGTGCTGGAGCACTTTCTTCTTTGCAGTTATGTTATGATGGTATAAGTAGGGAAGTAATATTGATCACTGGTGGTAATATTTGGTCCAAATACAGCTATATTATTGTTAACATTGAACTTTTTACAGAGGTTATTTGTTTACTAACAGGTCCTATGCACTGCAAAATGGTGCAGCTCTTTTCTTTTGGTGGGGGGAGGGGGGGGGGGCTTTTGCTATGGGGCCCCATGATTTAATGCGACAAACTGGCATCAAACTCACAACTGAGTACAGCATGTTACTTTGGCTTCTGAGTGGCAGAACAAAAGTTCCAGCAAGCTCACAATGCGCACTTGTTGGATCAAACTCGCTCATGGGCAAGAGGCCTAAGAAAATATTTTTGCTGTTCTCATGTTAAACATTATGCATTAGTTTCAGGTGGAGTGTAAGGGGGGTAATTTTAGTTACTGTATATTCCAGTTTAGCATTGATTAAAGGATGAAAATTGACATGAACCCAAATCATGCTGCTCAGTGACCAAAAATTTTCAGAAGGATTGGGGCTGCCAGAAGTGCTACATGATTTCTTTTTTTCAGTTTAGGGTTGTTTTGGAGGAAGGGTTCAGTGAAGAATGTGTGCTAGAAGTCATCTGACCTATAAGAGAACATATGCATCCTATTGTGCCAGATAATGAAAGTGAGGTTAAAGAAACCACCTTGAATAAGCAAGAAATATAAGTAAAGAAACCTGAGGGATAGAGAAAGGGAAGACAGATGACGAAAGACAAATATTGAGCAGAAAAGATCAGGAAGAACATTGAGCACCCCAGGAGAAGGAGATACGTGATACAGGTTTTAATGCAGCATTTGTAGGACTTATTGTGTGTAAATGATCGTTTTTGCCAATATACAAATAAAGCAAGTAAAATTGTCAATTTTCCGTTCAACTAAGAGCAACATGTTTACAAATGTGGCATCCGAGGAGTCATCTTCTGATGTACAGCCAAGAATCTTATTCATCTATCTCCCTATGGTAGGTTTGTGTATCGGAGGATTTTATTGTGTGCATATGACTCAGTTTTCAGTTTGATTTAGTGACAAATAAACAAGTGTACTTTAGTCACATTTTTATAGGCAAGATAAATAAATTCTAGAGGCTATATTAATGGATACGATGATGGGTAAAACAACAGTCCGGCAGGCTGTAGAGAGGCCACCACTTTAAACTGATTCAGCACCTGAAAATGCTGCTTTAATTTTCACATACCATGCAACACTGAACATAACAAAGTACAAGGTAATTAAAAACAATAACTAAATTAAACACAGAACATACGTGCATATTTAATAGTCCAAAAAAAATTGTAAAAATATTACCATGCAAGTGAAAATAGTGTACTTAAAATTCTATATTCTTGAGTAGAAAAGAGAGGTCAAAATTCAACCCGAACTTTGAGCTGAACACGAACCCCATTGATGTTGAAGGGAACTCGAATTTTAACACCCAAGAATGGCCGTGAAATAAGGCTAGAGAGGCTGAAATATAGAGGAAATAACAGGATATAATATTAAAAAAGTGAACAAAGGAATAAAAAAAAAAATGATGCCACAGAGGTTAAAGGCTCTCTGGGTGTTTAGACAGAGTTATTCATATAGAGGATTTAAGTGGCAATGGAAAAACCAGACAACTTTCCTCTCCCTGTGGCTAAAGGCCCTCCAGGTGCTCTGACCCGGTTAGTCATTCTTTCTGTGTTAAAGGAAGCCATGAGAAACCCTTCCTCTCATGATGGTTAAATGCCCTCTAGATATTCAGACCCAGTTATTCTCTCATTTAAAAAAATCAATGGGAGACCACAGTAAATCATAACGTAAAACTTTTTAAAAAAAAAAATTCTAACTTTTATGGTTAATAAATTAGATTAAGCTTTACCTGGCTCCCTGCCAGCTTTCAGCTTCATGTCCCGGGAGTCTGTGGTTCACACAGCTCCCCTCCACTCAAGGTAATCACTAGTCATCCTCCACATGTGAATTCAAATCGTGTCCTTTCTCCTACTCTCGATGATCATCCATATTCAAATTCAGAGCCAGCTTCCCTCCTCCTCCCTCCTGTATTTACTGCTCTCTGCACGAGGCGAGTATTAGCTGCTGACTGCGCAGGTGCCATCAGTTGCCAACTTAAACAGTGAAACATGGTGGTGGAAGCATCATGCTGTAGGGTGTTTTTCAGCTGCAGGTGCAGGATTACTGGTTGCAAATAATGGAAAGATGAATGCAGCGATGTCCAGGATGAAAACCCCCTTCCAGAGTGCTCTGGGCCTCAACCTGGGCTGAAGGTTCACCTTCCAACAAGACAATGACCCCAAGCACATAGCTAAAACACCAAAGCAGTAGTTTCAGAACAACTCTGGGCTTGACTGGCCCAGCCAGAGCCCTGACCTAAACCCAATTGAGGATCTCTGGCGAGACTTGAAAATGGCTGTCCACCAACATTCACCATCCTGAGGGGACTGGTGAGGATCTGCAAGGAAAAAAAAAGCAGAGGATCCCAAAATCCAGGTGTGAAAAACTTGTTGCACCATTCCCTAGAAGGCTTATGGCTGTACCAGCTCAAATGGTGCTGAGCAAAGGCTCTGAATATTTCTGACCATGTGATATTTTGGTTGTTTTTTTTTAATTAGCAAAAATATCTACATTTCAGAGAGCACATTGATGAGCAAAAGATTTTTGACATTTGGCTGCAATGAAACAAAGAGTGAAAAATGTAAATTAAAGTAGTCTGAATACTCTCTGTACCCACTGAATATTGGTTAGTTTTTTGATCCACTGTGTATTTTGCAAGATATTTGCAAGATATTCCACTGTCCCGACCTTTTTGTTACATCATGTATACAGCTCCCCTCAGTAATACATATATACACAGCTCCCCCTCAGTAATACATATATACAGCACCCATTAAAATAACAATATAATAAACTGTTACTTACCTTCTCCACCAATGTGGGGCACAACCTCCTTGTCCAGCAGTCAGATGTCTGACGCAGGCTTTGCAGTATGTGAGGTCATTGTGCTGCCTGTGCCAGGACTGTGGGGGAATCTATGTCTTTCTGGCTGCCGCCAAGATTTAATCTCTGCATGTATAGTAGGAGATTCAGGCAGCCATGTGATTGCCTGATAATCCACCATTGGCTAGTGGGGGCTCTTCAGGAGAAAAGTGGTGGGGGCCCCGGAGCCCTTCCCATAATCTGGACACTCGTGGGGTCGGCAATGACGAAGCTTTCATAAATTACAAATAACAAACTGCGGTTTTATTCCACAATAAGCATCAAACAAAACCTAAAGCAACAAAATAAATCCTTGCCTGTCCAGCACTCACTATACATCTGGCAACCCTCACTTACCACTGGAGGGCTTCTCCCTGCCAGCTTGCAAAAAACTCAACAACCTCTGGTTTCTCACATGTGGCTCTCACACAGTCCAGCTTCTGTGTCTCCAGGTAGAGAGACCCTTCTGACTATTCCACATCCTTCTGTAAGGGATTGGACACCTGGTGCATCATTAGACCCATCTGAATGTAGCAGCTTAGGTCTGGAGTTATGATCACACTTCTGTCTCCAGTCCAGCAACTGAAATCCTGCACCACGTCTTCCAAGAGACCAACACTTGGGGAATGGCTTCCAGGCTTCATTCAAATATTTTTTGGATTGTGAAAGACGCTGCCTCGTTTATTACTTGAAATTACATGCAGTCTAATGGTAATAAACATGGCAGTCTCTTAAACGGAAGAACATTTCTTCCCCACTGCAGTAGTGACCTTGTCACACTATATTCCTCTGATGGTGTGGTCTTCAGAATACACTGACTACCTAAATAGCACATTTTTATTAACCAGTACAATGCAATGATGACTTGCTCTGATCCTCACAGAGGGTTCATTCTGATGGAATTGATCCCTATGGACTTATTTAGAAAGACTTGACACCACTGGAAACTGTACATTAATTGAACTGATGTTAGTTTCTCTGAGAGCTGCCTATGTCTGCAGTTACCAGGCAACTCCAGTCGCTATTTAACACAAATACCCTCAAGCTTACATGTGGCTTATTTATACTGAGAAATGATTCCTTAGGGATAGTAAATGATACCATTACTTTAAAAAATTAAAAGAAAACAAAGGTGGGATTTGAAGACCTATAAAATGTAAGGAAAGGGACCATTCAACCATAAGTTTACAGTGGTACAGAAATACAGATGGAGCACTAATAAACATGAACGATCTGAAGTTCTCCATGAGTGTTCTCCATGGTTCCATGACTAAACCCGCTCTTGTAGGATCCTTCTGTTTAGGCTAAAATTACATAGGTTAAGTGAGCATTGCATAGTTATGTAATTTGATTTCAACTATATAATAGTTAGGTTAGATTTTTTTATTTCAGATTACATTGAGGTTTATGACATTTTTTTAAATGTATTTTTAATAGTTTACATTTTTAATAGTACATGAAATTATAAGCTTTTGCATCAAAAGGCATCCTCTTCTGTTATGTCAGTTTTATTATATAATTGCATGTCCCATGAACTAACATTTCTCTTTTACCATTAACATTCTTTCTGTTTTTACAGCTTTCACTGTGCACACCAAATAACACCTCCCCTTTATTCTTTGGGGCAGTGTGATCATGTGAATACCAAATTTATAAAGGTTTTATTGTGTTTTAATACATTTAAAGAATTTAAGACCCTGTATACATAAATTATTCATTATGCCATATTCTGAGGCCAATAACTTTTTCTGTGTTTTTGGAGCTATGTAAGGTTTACTTTTGATAGATCAGGACTTTTGGAATGCGACAATACCTAACATGTTTATGGTTTGATTTTTTTGATTTTTAGATCAGTTTTATGGAAAGGGGCGGATTTGAACTTTAAGGTTATTATTCATTTTTTAAATTTTTTTTAAAGAACATCTACCATCAGATTACCTCATGGAGATGCTTACTATTCACCTCCCCATTCTATGTGCATCGGCAGTAAACTTCTTTTAGTATGTTCTAGAAGTGCCGCACATCATAGAAATAATAAAGCTTTTAAAAATACAGTCATGGCCAAAAGTTATGAGAATGATACAAATGTTCATTTTTACAAAGTCTACTGCACCAGGTTTTATAATGGAAATTTGCATATACTCCAGAATGTTATAAACAGTGAACAGTGATCAGCTTAACAGCAATTAACTGCAAATTCAGTATTTGCCTAGAAAATTAACTTTTTCCCCCAAAACACATTTCAGCTTCATTGCAGGAGCAGCGGACATTGTTTCAGTGATTGCTCCATTAACACAGGTGTGGGTGTTGATGAGGACAGGGCTGGCGATCAATCTTTCATGATTATGTAAGAATCACACCACTGGACACTTTAAAAGGAGGCTGGTGCATGGCATCATTGTTTCTCTTCTGTTAACCATGGTTATCTCTAAAGAAACACGTGCAGTCATCATTGCACTGCACAAAACTGGCCTAAAAGGGAAGAGATAACCACCAAGGGAAGGCCTGGTGTCAAGGAGGGCAGCAAAGCCACTTCTCTCCAGAAAAAACACACATAAAAACCAGAGGGCAACAGATCATGTGAAAATATAATATTTGTGTCATTCTCAAAACTTTTGGCCATGACTGTATGCTAATGAGTCTGCTGAGCGCCTCTTGGCTCTACCGAAAAGTAGTTTATTTTTTGCTCCTGGCCCAACTGGCAGGCCCACAACAGTAGCCGGCTCTTCATTGTTTTGCGCAATCAAAGCACAGTGTAGAGAGGGAATGCTATGATCGACCAAAGTGTGAGAATTGCTGCTGGAAAGGGCCGGGAGCCATGAATAAATTATCTATCAGCGGATTTGCATATTTTTAAAAGTTTTATTTCTACAAAATGCGGCACTGTCCTGGAGCCAGCGGGTCAGTCAATGGTAGCACAGGAGGGACGTACTTTTTCAGAAGGGACTTGTGAAAATCGTTGTGTGGAAAGAACTATGTTATTGCAGTCTGAAAGACACAGGATTAATGATTCCACTAATAGCATACGGCCCCACAAACCGAGGAGCAAATTTCTAACCGTACTTGCTCTACCAAAACATACCGGTATCTCTTATTGCCTTATTGCATTGACTGTCCTGGGCTTTAGCCAGGGTCGAAAGAATACGGACCCAGACTGAGCTCATCTATTGGAAAGTTTTTCCGGCGGCAGAGTTAACCGATTCAATATCCAGATGAGAATTTAGGGTTAAACCCATAATTACAGAAGAATAGTGATATCAGGTTGAACCAAGACTGGTGTGAAAACAAAGTGCAGCGGAGACCAGGCCGTCTGCATGACACAGGCCAGGGTGATGTCATCACATGCACCAGCCTGTGACAGTAGACATGCTGAGGGCTGGAAGAGAGGACACAGTGGCAGGGGAATGCTGGAGGTAAGTATACTAATAGGGCCTGTATATGCTATCTAGTGTGGGTCCTACCTGTATATAGTACCTATGTGGGAGTGCTGCCTGTATATACTATCTATAGGGGGGGGGGTGCTGCCTGTATATAGTACCTATGGGGGGTCTACCTATATATACACTATCTATGAGGGGTTATGGGCTGTATATAGTACCTATGGGGGTCTACCTATATATACTATCTATGAGAAGGTGTCTGGCTGTATATAATATCTATGGGGGAGGTTCTGTCTGTATATACTATCTATATATTATTTAGGGGGTCTGGAATATACAATAAATTGTGGGTACTGTATATACTTTATTTGGTGAAATATATGTAGGTTTTTTTATTTGTGTTGTCAGTTGTGATGCTAGCGGTGTATATTATTTAGGAGCTCTGTTATCCAGTTGACAATATATTATAAGTGACTGGTTTTTTTAGCTGCACGGTGATGCAGACATCTCGCAGTGAATTCAACAGTGATAAGTCATGGCCAGGAGAAATCGTAATGAAGTCCTCTTCCTGACAGAGCAAATTGTCACCTGTAAGATACTAAATAGATGACACTGACTTAGACTAGTGTTTGAGAAATGTGTAGTATCACTCACAGGGTGTCAGTGATCTGGTGGCAATGTGTGGGGATGTTCACAATTGTTATTAATGTTGTCAGCATTTTATGGTTGTAGAAACTTTTTATAGATTTGCCTGCATTTTTGTCGGCTGTGGTGTAGGAGGGGACGTCATTTCAATTTTTGCCGAAATCTGCAGCAAGGCAGCAAAAGACCAGAATCTGTACCATATCACTTTCATCAAGCAAAACATTCAATTGCACAACTCAAATTTCAAGTGTTGGAACATAACAAACAACTCACCATGTACAACTTGACTTACTTAAAGGGAACCTGTCATCAGAAATTGGCCTATCAGTATGTTGCCAAGCAGCTAAACACCTTCCAAATTATGTTTCTTTCATGACTCCGTGTGGTGGCCTCATCCAGAAAATCAACAAGTGAGATGTAAATTGGCTGTATAAAGTCAAGGAGGCGTAGGTCTTAACACTGACGTCAAGCTCTTCTAGCCTCAGAAAGCCCCTTCACTGTAATTGATGGTCCTGTATCCAGAGACATCACTAACCAGATCTCCTGAAGTCCGATGCACAACGTACATCACAGAGGAGGAGTCATTCAGAGTTGACTTTAATGTTAACTCTCCGCCTCCTTAACTTTATACAACCAATCTCGCTTCAAAGTTGATTTTCTGGATGATGCCACCACACTGGACTATGAAAGAAACAAAAACTATAAGATGTTACGATACTTGACAATATATTAGTGGTAGTTTATTAGTTCAATGGACAATGACAGGTTCCCTTTAATAGAAAATATGAAATACAGAGTTTCATTTAACATGTCTATTTTATTTTATACATAAAAATTTTTCCATTTCTTTTTTTTTTTTCTCAGATTCATTGAATTTCTTTGCTGAAAACCATTGGCGAAGGTACATCTTCTTCCTTTTTCCTTCATCTTTTAATCCATACATTCTATTCTCTACATATCTTTTTCATAATTTATAACATGCAGTTTCATTCATTTCCCATGTACCATTTAGTTTAATCACATTTACTCCAATATTCATACGTCTACCCAGTTTCTACATACCTTCTGGCTGATTCTGCTCTTATCTTTCTCATATAGCGGAAGTCCTGTATATCAGGGGCTAGGGGCTCTTTCGCCTGGGTAATTGGTAAAGGGGCTGGTGGACACCCCTGCCTACTACCCCTATGAAGATCAAACGGACAAGAGGTCATTTGCTCTAATCTGGGCTCTGAGCGACCCATACAGCATCTGTACCCACTTCAGATATTTGGTCCCGAATTGTATTCTCCCCATCACTGCCAGCAGAAAAGGCTATTCGACACAGTCCAACGAAAGTATTGCCCTAGCACAATCCCCCTCTTGTTGCATTTGTAAATTTACAAACAGACGACAAACAGCTGTCGATTTGCCTGACATGTAGCCTGTTTGGTCGCCATGGACAAATGCCCACATTACTCCAAGTAGTCTACTGGCCAATACCTTGGCTTTGAGTTTGACATCAGTACATAACTTTGAGATCTGCCTATAGGACTTGGGTAAGAGTGAATCCTTGCCTGGCTTGGGTATTACTATGACAACTGCATACTCCATTGAATCAGAAAGTTCACCCATCTCTTCTTCCACCTTAATAACCTCAAGAAGCTCAGGCAGTAGAAGGGACATAAGTCTTAAAAACCTCTCTTGGCAGACCATCTGCCCCAGGCGACTTCTCATTTGGAAATGCTTTAATAGCTTCTTCCAATTCTTCCAGTCTAATTGGGACATCCAGTGCCCTCCTCTGGTCCCCTGATAACTTGGGTAAGGAAATCTTATATAGGAAGGCTTCAATCTCTACAGTCCCTTCGGTCAGTATAGAAGAATAGATGTCCTCATAGAAACCTGAAAACATTTTGAGGATATCCCAGTCAGAGGTAATTACCTTCCCTGATCCGTTAGTCAGGGATCTTATACGGGAAGAGTAGCTTGCAGCACCACAACTCTCAATCTCACAGGGTAAAACATGGAGTATTAAGCTGGTCTCTTTACTCCCTGAATTGTCACTCTCCACTTCTGAACTTCTGCCGTGAAGTCTAGAATTATATCGATTTCCAGCCTCCATCAAGATTTGCTTATCTCTTGCTTTCTGTAAGATCATGTCTCTATCCTTATTATGCAGAATGTAAATAAGGACTGGACGGGGTGCATTGCCTGGTGGCGGGGGCCTCGACGGTACTCTATGGGAATGTTCCACAGCAAACAGCGGGGTAAACGTTTCTTTGCCAAAGATGAACAATAGACACCGCACAAAAAATTTGCCAAGGTTACGACCTTCTGCTCTCTCTGAAACCCCTATGAGGCACACGTTATTCCGCATTATCCTGTTTTCCATATCGTCCTGTTTAGCAAGCAGGGCAGCTATAGTATTGTCTATGCGGGAGAAGTCTATTTTGACTGGTGGGAACTGATCCTTTACTTCTCCCACTTGGCCCTCCAGAGCTCCCATTCTTTCTGAAACCCTCTGCACATTGTGTTACATAATATTAAGATCTTCTCTCACACCACCCACTAACAGAGTGAATGAGGATATAGCACTATTGCAGCTATTCACAGCTGCCAGCACCTCACAGAGAGTGGGTTGAGTACCTTTAGCTGCAGGATAAGAGGTGGTTGCCTGGTGCTCTAATGCCCGCAATCCATGTGAAGGCATCGGCATGTCAGGGGCCTTGGATCTTGTTGCAGCTGCCATATTGGATTGAGGGATCGGCAGGGAAGGCCACTCTGAGCCTCCCAGCTCACCTCTTATCCTTATCCAGCTCTGCTCCATTATTACGGCAACCCATGGGCGAATTTCTGAAGGTGGGGCACCACCTCTGCCGGGTCTATGGTAACGCTGCTGCCCAGGGTGGGTGCTTCCAGTTGCTACTTGTCCTGCTTCTTGTTGCCTCTGCTGCCCATATTGCAGTACTCAGCTCTCTGACTGGTCCCTCGAGAACTCCAGTGACCATGGATCAGGAGTATTGGCTGGGTACAGAATAATTATGGGGATGTGTAGCGGGAACTCTTCTGCATACAACCCCTAACATCCTCAGCCAAACCGCACCTCCCCTTGTTGCCTCTGCTGGCTATAGTACAGTTCCCAGTTCCCTGACTGGTTCCATGAGCACTTCGGAGACCGTGGATCAGGAGTATTGGCAGGGTACAGGATAAATATAAGCCGCAATCTCCGCCAGCTCCATAGAGATGAATGGAGCAGAATGGTCATGCATGGCTGTCTGCTCCTTTACTCTAGGGCAGTGATGGCAAACCTTTTAGAGACCGAGAGCCCAAAATACAACAAAGATCCGCTTATTTATCGCAAAGTGCCATCACAGAAATTTAATTTGTGGTTTATACTCCCTTCTCTGTCACAGTTTTCATTGATACCAGCACCCTGAGGACACCAATAAAGCAGAAAATAGTCCCAGGTAGAGCTATCACTTTAAAATACCTCTGCACAGCAAGTCCTGGGCTGTCTGGGACTGCAGGAAGATACCTGGAGTCCTCTCTGGTGATGGCCTGAGTGCCCACAGAAAGAGCTCCAAGTGCCACCTCAGGCACCAGTGCCATAGGTTAGCCATCACTGCTCTAGGGGAACAACAATGAGTTTGATGGACCCCAAAGGACCCCTCCTTCTTGTGATCTGTGGGGACTCATCACTGAGACCCCACTGATTAACAACTTAGGCCCTACCCTGTGGATAGGGCCTAACTTGTTTGGTGGTAAAGTTCCTTTAAATTCTTGCCTTTACTTATCAGACTGCTGTATACAAACTTAAGAAGGCTTTCAGAAACACTGCAGGAGAAGAAAAGAGCACAAAATTAAAACAGAGAAGCTTTTTTCCTTAAAGTATTTATCAAAGTTTATCACCATTATTTTAGTAAAAAGTCAGTCATTTATTTATAATGAAGGGTCTCTTGAAAACCTTTCCAAATAAGTCCTATATATACAGTCTTTGTAGTTTGCAATTTCTTTTTGCATTGCACGGTCTGACCTTGGAATTAATTTGCTAGAAGGTTTCCTTCTGGGGTTACAGTCAGGGGCATAACTTGAGGGGTTACAGAGGGTGGGGTCGCAAACTAGGCCCAAAAGGCTTTGGGGGTCCACAAGGTGACACTTTCCCATATGAGAAGACCAGCACTATAAATAATACATCATGGTCGGGGGCCTTGCACAGACTTTGCACTGGGGTCCATTATCTTCAAGTTACACCACTGACTACAGTCATCTATTTTGCCAAAAGGAAAGCAGGAGAAAGTACATTTGAAGTAAAGTTTGGGGGACAGTATAGTGACACAAGTATGTCACTTAGGAATGTATTTGCAATACGGTTTACTATTCTCTAGATTTATACCTCTTAGACAAACTAAGACGCCTGGACACTTGCTAGAGGTCTGTTTCTTGCATATTTATCTAGACAAGTGTAATTTGTTGTCTTACAAAATGTCTTGATGTATTTTATACCATATGCTCATAAACACCTTATTCTCTACATACCCTTATTAACAAGTAAATATCCAATACCTGAATACCTGCATTGGGAATTCTTGTGCTATTTCTGGCATCAGAAAATGTCAGACGGGATGTTAATGAGCCAAGACAATCCAATGTTCAGATCTCTGCTGTTAATAAAGTGAGAAAAGCAAATAAAAAACGGAACTGACTACATCAGGTCTTATCACAATATAAGACATATTCTTTTCTAGGAAATGTTTATCAAAAGTGGAGCTTTTTACTACACTTTCAGCAATGAACAGCGTAGTATAATTTAGAGAAAAATAACAGATTATTTCTTATTCATGTCAAGTACGTGCAAGACTATACTTTCACATATTGCAGTGAAACAAAATAAAAATTGCATCTGGTTTGTCAGGCGTTGAAGCCTCAGTGTGCGCCTAAATTGTAGAATTAAACATGATAAATAATCCTGCTCATGGCTTACACAAAATCTCTAAGCTCCTAGAGGATGGGGGGCTGTTTCTGTGTGTTTGTGAGTAAAGTGATGTCACCCTGCAAGTGAGCAAAGCACTTGATGGGTTTTTTACAGAAAGACCAATAGGAAAGCATCCACCAGGTTGGAGGTTGGACTGGCTTGTAAATGGAGTGGAGTAACAGCCACAATACTACACTGTTGAACAAGATTTTCATTGGATAGGTTAATAAAGAAACCATTTTAGATGACGAAACTAGGACTTTCATTTTATGAGCTTCTCCAAATCCCTTGCCAGTCTGACAGAGCATCAATCTACTTAAAGCAGCCTGGCAGGCTATGGAAATAGGTCTGGATGGAATCTGCTGAGATGAAAATCTGCTGAAATTGATGACAATGATTATAGTTACAGATCATACAGTGCCTTATACATACAGCTTACATTGATAGAACATACTAGCTGAATGGGCTTTCTATGTCATTATACACAGATCCTCTGGGATGAATCCATTCTGTGGACACTGATGTGGAATACCTTCTTGCAGTAAATACATTTACAGAGACAATGATGCTGCTGATATTTTTCAGCTGTACATCCAGTAATTCCCTTTACACGAATATTCTCAGCAGATGGCCCTGCAATTCACATCTTGCCCAGATAAACCCTGCTAGTTGTAATGAACAGCCGACAAATCCGTATTTGCTGCTTATTATATGTAGCAAGCCTTGCACTTCTTTGCTATCAGCGATTCATTCTTGCTCCCCCTCCTCCTCTTTATTTTTCTTGCCCCTACAAGATCCTCCTCCCATCTCTCCTCCTTTCCTTTCCTCATCAGTCCTGCCAGCCAAATCACAACAGCTGTAGTCCTCATTGCCCGGCTGGATGGCTTTCTGAGATCAGGACTGGACCAGAGCTCCGGTTTAGCCAAGGTCAGTGGAAGCTGCGCTGTCCCTGCAATGTGGTGCTGAAACCGCGTCCATACTGTCTGCCTTGTGTACACAGCGGCCGAGGAGGCGTGTAGAGAAGAACAAGGGAGTCACTGCACATCTACCTGCTCTCCAGCCACTGCCTGCATTGTCTATGCCACTCACTACATGCCAGCTGCACATGCTTCTCCTCCATCTTCCATCCATACAGAGATCTGCCATTTAGTGCCAGTCATTCACCTAATCCTGACAGCTCTCTGCTACAGCCTCCCATGACACATCAGTGAGAGGGAAGACAAGACCACGGCAATGGAGGAAGAACTAAAATGTCCAGTTTGTGGGTCTTTCTTTCGTGAGCCTCTGATCCTGCCCTGCTCACACAACATCTGCCTACCCTGTGCCCGCACCATCGTGGTGCAGACCCCAGAAAGCGAGCATCTACCTCATGCCGCCCGCCCCATGTTGGTGATGGGGGCAGAGTATGACTACCCCGACCACCTAGATAAGATGAGCCTGCACAGCGAGACAGACAGCGGCTATGGCTCCTACACTCCGAGCCTCAAGTCCCCGAATGGAGTAAGGGTCCTGCCTCCAGCTCCAGCCCCTGCCCTAGGCGCAGCGTGTGGGGCATCTTCCCGAGGTCTGCATGGCAGCATCTGCAGCTCTTCCTCCATCACTTGCCCTCAGTGCCATCGCAGCGCATCCCTGGATGAGAGGGGGCTGCGGGGCTTCCAGCGCAACCGCCTGCTGGAGACCATCGTGCAGAGATACCAGCAGGAGCGGGGCACAGCGCAAGATGCCCAGGACAGCGGGGCAGCAGAGGCATCCGGGGGGTTCGCCTCCAATGCCAGGTGCCAGCTGTGTGATACAAACCCATCCGAGGCCGCGGTGATGTGCGAGCAGTGCGATGTCCTCTATTGCTCTTCTTGTCAGAAGAAATGTCACCCTACCAGGGGGCCCTTTGCCAAGCACAGGCTAATCCCTCCGTCCCAGCTAGCTCCATCCACCAGTGCCAGCCAGAAGCCAGCCGCTGCCTCTGTGCCAGGCCCGCCCAGCACAACGCGCAAGTTCCCCACCTGTGCCGATCATGAGCTGGAGAACTACAGCATGTACTGCCTGAACTGCCGCACCCCGGTGTGCTACCAGTGCCTGCAGGAGGGCAAGCATGCCAAGCACGACGTCAAGGCACTGGGCATCATGTGGAAGCAGCACAAGGTGAGATGCCTCTAATATGATGTATTGTATAGCTCTGAGTTATACTGTGAATACTTTTGATAACAGCAAGTACCTTCAATCTAAAGCTTATATTTTAATGTTCCATCATGGTTAAAGCAATATTTGGGAAATAGCTAAGAGCTAAGGACCTAGACCAGTATAGAGATGGGGGAACAGACAGCTACCTGACCAGGTGATGCCAGGGCCTAGACCAGTATATAGATGGAGGGACAGACAGCTACCTGACCAGGTGATGCCAAGCCATAGACCAGTATAGAGATGGGGGACAGACAGCTACCTGACCAGGTGATGCCAAGCCATAGAACAGTATAGAGATGGAGGGAGAGCCACCTACCTGACCAGGTGATGCCAAGCCATAGACCAATATAGAGATGGGGGGAGAGCCAGCTACCTGACCAGGTGATGCCACAGCCTAGACCAGTACAGAGGTGGGGATCAGACAACCACTTGACCAGGTGATGCCAGGGCCTAGACCAGTACAGAGATGGAGGGACAGACAGCTACCTGACCAGGTGATGCCAGGGCTTAGACCAGTACAGAGATGGGGGACAGACAGCGACCTGGCCAGGTGATGCCAGGGCCTAGACTAGTATAGAGATGGGGGGAGAGACAGCTACCTGACCAGGTGATTCCAGGGCCTAGACCAGTACAGAGATGGGGGGACAGACAGCTACCTGACCAGGTGATGCCAGGGCCTAGACCAGTATAGAGATGGGGGGAGAGACAGCTACCTGACCAGGTGATGTCAAGCCATAGACCAGTATAGAAATGGGGGACAGACAGCTACCTGATCAGGTGATGCCAGGGCCTAGACTAGTATAGAGATGGGGGAGAGACAGCTACCTGACCAGGTGATGCCACGGCCCAGGCCAGTACAGAGATGGGGGGGCAGACAGCTACCTGACCAGGTGATGCCAGGGCCTAGACCAATACAGAGATGGAGGGACAGACAGACCAGGTGATGCCAGGGCCTAGACCACTACAGAGATGGAGGGGGCAGGAGGGGGGGAGCAGATAGCTAAGTGATCAGGTGATGCCAGGGACTAGACCAGCGTAGAGATGGATATGGCAAATGGCTAAGTGACCAGGTGATGCCAGGGCTTAGATTAGTTTAGACATGGAGGAGGCAGATAGAAAATTGACAAGGTGATGCCAGGTCTTAGACTAATATAGCGATGGAGGGCAGATAGATAAGTGACCAGGTGATGCCAAGGCTTAGACAAATATAGAGATGGATGGGGCAGATAGCTTAATGACCAGGTGATACCAGGGTCTAGATCAGTATACCTTAGTTTCTTCTAAAATGTATTCTAGTATGCATGTGTTGTTAAAATATCTATGCTGGTAATGAGAATGCAGGAAATCCATTGATTTATGGAGCCCTCTGTTTAATTGTAAAGTAAACAGAAAATATGTCCATTGTTTGTTCATTACGTGTACATGCAGAAAGAGATGGCTAAATTGTCTGATGTTTTAATATAAAAGTAACTTATCATGAGAACTTAGCCTTACTTAACATCTTAACATATTATAATATATGTTTGGAGTTTGCACATTTAGTCGCTTTTTTGTACACATATTGCATAAGATATCACCGATGGCATAACCTACTAGACAATCAGCTATACATCAGTGGTCTTAATGCATGTTTATAGGGAGGTGAGGTTAGTGGGTGAGTCCAAAAACCCCCATTTAACAATCGTGTCAAACTATTCAATGTTCTAAAAAAATAAATATTAAAAAACTTACAATACAAATTGAAAACTAGTAGCTGTAGCCAGTCGGACTCGGCACATAGATCCAGTATCCCTGTATCTGTTACAGACTTTGGTGCACATAATTGTTGTTGTGTAACGAGTCAGTGATATAACACTGCAAATTACCTGGGAAATACATAGCAACTATGTCTTAGAGATATTGAAGATATAGTACATCTGTACTAAAAACTAAAGCCAGGAACCAGTGTTGATATGGCTCTGAGTGGCACCCAATCTTTAGCCTATTCTGTTGATCTAGTGTTTGGTTTTATCCATAAACAGCACTGAAACAGCCTTTAAAGAGGACCTGTCATCTGTAAAAACAGCACAAGAAGCTGCTTACTTACATACAAATTCAACTTATGAACAAACCTAACAGACCTATCCTGTACGAAAACGGGGACAGCCTGTATGTATAAATATAGTTCTGCAAGTTACAAATGTAATCTTTTGTAAATGTTGCATCATGATAATTAACATGTTTATACACTGAAACTGTGCAAAGGATAGAGATTACTATTGGATACAGAATTTTGTTTTGTATTTCTTTGTATATCTAAGAGGGCGACCTATGGATAATCATCTTGTAGTAGATCACATAGAGCAGTGACGGCAAACCTTTTAGACACAGAGTGCCCAAACTACAACCAAAACCCACATATTTTTCTCAAAGTCCCAAAGCCACAATTTAAGCAGGAACTTATTACTCCCTGCTCTGTCACAGGTTTAAATTGTATAGGCATCTGAGGACACCAATAGAGTAGAAAGAATGAGAAGAAGTTTGGATTATCATTGTAGCTTCCTTCTAGGGTCCTGGGCTGCCTGTGATTGCAAGAGGCCTTGAGTCCTGTCTGGCAAACCTGTCCTGGGGTCACAGCAAGGATGCCCATATAGAGGGCTCTGAGTGCCACCACTGGCACCAGTGCCATAGGTTCGCCACCACTGACATAGGGGATCCATGTGCTCAAAAATATAAAGAAAAAACAAGCACCAAGGAGTTATTGGAATTAAAGAAATCCTTGAATGTGGCATAGGTATGATATTATATAAGTAATTACATAAATAGAGCCATAGGATAAGCTTATAGGGGAAACCGCACATTTGAAATGGGTCTCTTCAGATACAGTTATGCATGGAGTTATACAGGTTACTTAAGGGAAATCTACCATCAAAATCAAGAATCTTAAACCAAGAACACTTATTCATATATCCTGGCACCGTGACCGTAATCATATTATAAGAAATATCACATTTAAAATTAACTTTTTAATTATGCTAATGAATATGAAGGGGCTCTAGTGGTAGTTTCCAGAGGCCCATAGTGCTGTAGCTTCATAGGCTGTTACAATAAGCAGAGTAGGGTTTCCTCTCTCCCTACAATTCCTTCTGCTTCTAAGGAGAGCAGGGGCTTGGGTAAAACATGTTCTGCTCATTGGTAACTTCCCCAGAACCCTCATTGTGGATAACAAATATAAGAAGATTACAACAGTCTCGGTGCCTGGTTCTATGAGTAAATGTCCCTGGATTATCATGCTTCATTTTGATGGTAGATTTTCTATATCCTGCTTATCCACAGACATTGGCGATAGGCCTGTAGATTCAATAAACTCTGTGTAGGCTAGCAATGTTAACAAAAAAAGCAGGATTTCAGCAAACACCACAAAATCTTTTTATTTACACCCAAACATCATTGAATCACAAACAAAAACTGGATTTTCTGATCTAAATTGTGGACAAGAAAACTACAAGAGTTGCTTGTGCTTGTCGTTGGATAAAACAATTCTATCTACTGGTGGTTTGTCTGGGCTGATATGAGCCTTCCTAACCTCTGTGCATGCCATCACATATCCACTGGTCTGCGTGCATGCCCTCCCGTACCCACTTCTCTGTGTGCATGACCTCACATATCCACAAACTGCTATGAAAACACAGACAAAACATACACTTTAAAAGCAATTAAGAGAAAGGAAAAGTAAATCATCTAGGAAAGTCAGCAAAAGGGAACCAAAAAACAAATCCATGTGGGTTCCCCCAGTCAATACTCCACAATGCAAATTATGTAACATATGGTAGTAATGGTTTGCTCTAAACAAAGATAAACAGAGATTCGCCCATTAAAGGTAAGTATACATACGACAATGTAAAAATACCAACTGCACTTTCTAGACCAATGAACGGAATGATCAGATAATGGCAATACAAAATATCCAAATATTATACATAAATAGTATCCATAATGCCATGATTGGAAATCAAAATATAAATAAATAATTCTAGATATGGTGCTGTAATTGAAAAAAAAAAACCTGGGTAAGAGGGGAGACACCGTGGGATGGAGGGGGAGTTTCAGGAAACCTTTCACCTCCAAGTGGTCTCTGTTCTCTCTATACCCTTACCCATGTCCACTTCTCCCGACATTGTCAAAAGAATATTTTTAAACTGGACAGCATGTCTGGACTGGCCTCCCACAGTCCCCAGACTGCAAACCAAAAACTTTTGGAAGAAAAAACTTTACCCAAGTGAGTCAACCAATATGCAGAAACTTTGTGATTGGTTGCCATGGGCAACTCGAAATATTATGACTTTCGGATACTTAATAAATCTGCCCCATTATCTGCTCATGAAAAACGCATTGTGGAAGGCCAAAGGTAGATCTACAAAATACTAATATGATAATAAAAATTAAAATCTAGATTCTGCAACCCCTTCTAAACTTTTTCATACTCCTGTTCGGGTGTGGAGTTTATGGGTTCTAAAGTTGCAACCTTTACAGAGATTTGCGCCAAAAATGTAAACGTTTTGATACGTCCAAACCTGGATTCTAAAGATATATCTGGTGCAACCCTAAAAAAACTATGTTGCAATGAAACCCCACTGAGATGTATTGTTCAGAGATATCCTCACAAAACTTTACCCATCCTGAAAAATGCACCTCAATGTTGCCCACGCCATAAAAGCAGTCAAATAATTTTAAGGATTAAAATACAGGGGAATTTGTGAAATACATTTTTTGCCTTTTCTTTGCCTTGTACCATTAGACATATTTATAAGAGACCCTTATTCTCTCCCAGGATTCTAACATTCTCATCTTGCGAACATATTAATAACTACAGCATTCAGTGTCAATGGTTTGTAAGTTGTAAGTCAGATTAATGGACAATTGAAGAGGAAGCCATGTGACATTCTTCATTTCAAATTCGATGATCTCATTCATTGCACATCCTTTTAGCTTGGGAAAACCTGCAGACTGGTTGCAGAACTGTGTTCTGGCAAATCAATAAGCTATTAATGTCTTTCATTTAAAAAAAAAAAGCTTGTTGTGTAGCCTATAAAATTGATAAGAAAAGCTACTTAGTGAGCACTTAACAATACATTACTGCTATATCCACTGATTTATGAATGTTTGCACCTTAAAGGAAATCAATCAAAATCAAGCATGATAAACCAGGCACTTATCCTGCGGTAATCTGTGGTAATCTTCATATATTTGTTATCCATGGCCTTCTTCCTTCTAAAATTTACCTATAAATTATGCTAATAAGGGTTGAAGTGCAGAGGAAGCAGGGGGCAGGGTGAGACAGTGTAACAGCTTGTGAAGACAGAGCATGAAGATTACTCTATGAGTAAGTGTCACTGGTTTACCATGCTCAATATTGATCATATATTTAGCCTTCCGAGCAGTACTGGGGAAAGAAAACTTTTTGTTATTAGAGTTACAAATATCACAAAATAATGGACTTTCCTAGAAGTGACACTCCAACTGAGTTGTGCTTTTTTTGTTTTTGATGAATTTTGACACACCAAGCTCAAAAGGTTGGCCATCACTAATCTAGATTAGGACCATAAGAGACAAAAAAGTTGACTAACAATCTGGAGACATCTAACAAATTTATGCCATTAGGAGAAAATTCCTCCATGAGACCTACAAAAGGCAATAAGTACCATGTATTAAAGTATTCATGCAAACATCTGGTTGTAAGCAGTGACATGTAAAGATGACATGGAAAATGACATAAAGATAGTGAAAGATAACGTGGTATGGCACAGACTGCATCTTCAGTCTTCACATTCATCCCTGCTGTTTAAAGGTAAATAAAAAGTTTTTCCCATGAATCTACTATCAGAATCAAGCATGATAAACTAGGTGCACTTACCCATAGATCCAGAAACTGTTACTGTGTTTATTTTCTTATATTTGTTATCCATGGCTTCCTTCCTTCTAAAACAATTGTAAAAGTTATGCTTATTAGGCTAATTAAAAAAAAACTGAAAATTGCAGTCTTGAAAACAGTCAGCATTTTCATTTTTAGGATATCACCACTATTGCACATATAGAGAAGGAAAGGAAAGAACTTGTTATAAGTAGTGTACATACTGAGTATATATTCCGAATAATGAATACTATTTTGTGTTTTGACAGTAAGCATTCTGTTTTCTGTAGGAGGGACATGATTCCTGCCATTCTAATCCACCATTATTCAATCAATAGTCATGCGGATAATGCACCTGTGACCACAAAATATAGCATACTCTGTTCATATTATCTTCCCTGCTAAAGGTCACAGGCTCAGCTAAATAACAGTGTTTATGGGAGAACATGTACTAATTAGTGACACTTCTACTAGAAAACGTTCCCTTTCTCTTGCCACCACCTCCTCAAAATTCAAATAGTTTTGTGTGCTAAAAATTCGATTTCACATCTGTGTCCCAAAAAGTTTTTGTTTAACTGGTAACATAAAAGAACAATTTAAGACTGTTTCCTCATTGTTGTTACAACTTAATTTACAACTCATGTCGCTGAAAATATACCAATAACCTGTAACATTTATCAATCCGTGTCCGAGCCTTTTTTTTATATGGTATTGCATTTTTCCACACCAGGAGACATAATGTTTTACCTTTTCATTAATGAAGCTGTATAAGGGTTATGGGTTGTAGTGCTATATTGGGCTACAGACAGCATTATAAACTCAGATTTTTTCACCAATAGCCATCTCAAATCTTGTGACCCAAACATACCATCTGAAATTTTCATTCTTCTGACTGTAGCCATCAGACTGATGATTATTGCAGTTTATTTTCATAGTTTATACGGTTTATTCTTTTTCAAAGCACTATCATATGGGTTTCAGTTGTGTCTTACTTAGATCAGGGATTGCAAATCCCGTGGTTGCTTCTTATGGTGCCTAGTAAACTATATTAAGGTTTGGCCAGCTGTAGATACCCTGATGTACCTATGTATAAACTCAGACTTTTATGTTATTACCTACTCTTGGTTGACCTGTTACTTAACATTAATCACATGGTGCTGTGGTATTGGATACCATGGAGAAGATTTATCAAGCTGTCTAAAAGTCAGAATATTCTTAGTTGCCCATGGCAACCAATTACAGCTCAGCTTTCATTTTACCAGTGCTCATGAATATTTTAAAGGGGAGGTGTGATTGGTTGCCATGGGCAACTAAGAATATTCTGACTTAGCTTGATAAATCTGCCCCATGTCTTTCCTTAGCATTATGCATTTTTGGTGATTGTGTGATCTACAAAATTTTGGTGCAAACATGTTGTGGTTGTACATGCTTTTAGAATCTATAAGATACTCATATTGTTAGTTGTTTATGTTTAGTGGCGTAATTTAAAGCAGTGGTTTCGCAGAAGCTGTACAAGGATTTAATGTTGAGTAAAGCAGTTGCATGTTATATCCCTACTTATGTTTCCCCCACTTATACAGTACTCTAATTTTTATGGTTATCCTTCAATGCAGTTGATACCCTTCATCTTTGTTACTCAATTATCCCAACAAAATGTTTTTTTATCATAGTATCATAGTATATAAGGCTGGAAAAAGACGCAAGTCCATCAAGTCCAACCTTTAACCGGTTAAGGACCGGGCCCTTTCCTGTTTTTTCATGTCCATTTTTCACTCCCCACCTTCAAAAATCTATAACTTTTTTATTTTTACACGTACAGAGCTGTGTGATGGCTTGTTTTCTGCATAACAAATTGCACTTCATAGTGATGGTATTAAATATTCCATGCCATGTACTCGGAAGTGGGAAAAAAATTCCAAATGCAGTGAAAATGGTGAAAAAACGCATTTGCGCCATTTTCTTGTGGGCTTGGATATTACGTCTTTCACTGAGTGCCCCAAGTGACATCTCTACTTTATTCCTTGGGTCGGTACGATTAAGGGGATACCAAATTTTATAGGTTTTATAATGTTTTCATACATTTACAAAAATTAAAACCTCCTGTACAAAAATAATTTTTTTGATTTTGCCAACTTCTGGCGCTAATAACTTTTTTATACTTTGGTCTATGGAGCTGTGGGTGATGTCATTTTTTTGCGAAATTTGATAATATTTTCAATGGTATCATTTTTAGGACTGTACAACCTTTTGATCACTTTTTATAGATTTTTTAATATTTTTCAAAATGGCAGAAAAGTGCCATTTTCGAATTTGGGCGCTATTTTCCGTTACGGGGTTAAACGCATTGAAAAAGCGTTATGATATTTTGATAGATCAGGCATTTTCGGACGCGTCGATACCTAATGTGTTTATGATTTTTACTGTTTATTTATATTTATGTCAGTTCTAGGGAAAGGGGGGTGATTTGAAATTTTAGGTTTTTTTTATTATAATTTTTTTTTTCCTTTTTTTTATTTTTACTATTTTTCAGACTCCTTAGGGTACTTTAACCCTAGGTTATCTGATTGATCCTATGATATACTGCCATACTACAGTATGGCAGTATATGGGGATTTTCCTCCTCATTCGTTACAATGTGCTATCAGCACATTGTAATGAAGGGGTTAAAACGAAATAGCCTCGGGTCTTCGGAAGGACCTGAGGCTACCATGGAGACGGATCTCCGCCCCCCGATGACGTCACGGGGAGCGGCGATCCCAGGTAAGATGGCGGCGCCCATGTGCCGCTATCTTTTTGAGGCTGCCGGCAGCTTTGCCGGCAGCCATCGCTGTGAGAACACCTGCGATCGGTGCTAGCAATATGCAGCAAAGACTTACCGGCTAAGGAGAGGGCTCAGCCCGTGAGCCCTCTCCATGCAGCGCGACCCGTGAATACACGGCGGGCGGTCGCGAATGGTTAAGAATTAAATAAATGTTTTATCCCCATAACCCGTAATATTTTTTCTCTCCAGAAAGGCATCCAGGCCTCTCTTGAACATGTACATAGAGTCGCCATAACAACCTCCTGCGGCAGAGAGTTCCATAGTCTCACTGCTCTTACAGTAAAGAACCTTTGTCTATGTTGATGGTAGAATCGCCTCTCCTCTAGGCGTAGAGGATGCCCCCTTGTCCTGGTCACAGGCCTAGGTATAAAAAGATCTTTGGAGAGATCCTTGTACTGTCCGTTCAGGTATTTGTACATTGTAATGAGGTCTCCCCTCAGTCGTCTTTTTTCTAAACTGAATAATCCCAAGTTATGTAACCTGTCCTTGTATTCTAATCCCCCCATTCCCCTAATAATCTTGGTTTCTCTCCTCTGCACCTGTTCCAGCTCTACTATATCCTTTTTATACACTGGTGCCCAAAACTGTATACAATATTCCATGTGTGGTCCAGGGATTTGTATAAGGGCAAAACTATGTCTTTATCATGAGAATCTATTCCTCTCTTGATACATCCCATAATTTTATTTGCTTTGCAAGCAGCCGCCGGGCTCGGTCACTAAAATTAAGTTTACCATCCACCAATACCCCCAAGTCCTTTTCAGCTCCAGTCTTACCAAGTAATTGACTGTTTAGAACATAATTATACTTTTTGTTTCCATGGCCCAAGTGCATAACTTTACATTTATCTACATTAAACCTCATCAACCATTTCTCTGCCCACTCCTCAAGCTTCCACAAATCCCTCTGTAATGCTAAACTATCGGCCTCAGTATTTATTACTTTACACAGCTTAGTATCATCTGCAAATATTGAAACTTGACTGTGTAAACCCACTACAAGGTCATTAATAAAAATATTAAAAAGAAGTGGCCCCAATACTGACCCCTGTGGGACTCCATTGGTAACGTCAACCCAATCTGAGAATGTGCCATTAATGACGACCCTCTGTTTTCTATCATTAAGCCAATTACTTACCCAAATACACAGATTTTCCTCCTATTCCCAGCAGTCTCATTTTATATACCAACCTTTTAGGCGGCACGGTGTCAAATGCCTTTGAAAAGTCCAGATATACAACATCCACAGCGTACCCCAGGTCCAGTCTTGAACTTACCTCCTCGTAGAAACCAATCAGATTAGTCTGACAGGACCGATCTCTCATAAACCCACGCTGAAGCTGGGTTATAAGGTTATGCACAGTGAGATACTCAAGGACAGCATCTCTAACAAACCCCTCAAATATTTTCCCCACCACAGAAGTTAGACTCACAGGTCTGTAGTACCACATTTGCTATGCGCCAGTCCTGTGGAACATAACCAGTCCTCAGTGAATCTTCAAATATTAAAAATAACGGTCGGTCTATCACGTTACATAGTTCATGCAGAACCCGGGGGTCTATGCCATCTGGCTTCGGTGATTTATCTATCTTAGTGATTGCGAGGCGGCGCCGTACCTCTTCCTGGGTTAAACTGTTGACATTCCAAAGAGAATTTACATTATTCCTCATTGTGTCTTCCACCAGGGGATTTTCCTGGGTAAAGAAAGTTGAGAAGGCGACATTCAGTAGATTGGCCCTTTCCTCATCTCCTTCCACCATGACCCCCATGTTATTCCTAAGGGGGCCCACACTCTCAGTTTTTAGTTTCTTATTTATTTATATACTTGAAAAATAATTTGGGATTATTTTTGCTCTTCCTGGCAATTTTTTTCTCAGTCTCTATTTTTGCAGCCTTTATCTGCTTTTTACAGGATTTATTTTTTTCTTTATAATCCTGTAATGCCTCTTCGCTACCTTCACGTTTTAGCACCTTAAACGCCTTATCTTTCTCGCTTATTGCTTTACTTACAAGACTAGTTAGCCACATTGTTTTTTTCTTGTTCCACTTATGGTTTTTCCCATAAGGTATGTGTTTTTCACAGGACTTTTTTAGAATGTATGAGAAAAAGTGTCCCATTTTTTTTTGGGGGGGGGGGGATTTTGTCTTTGAGAACATTGTCCCAGTGTATGCCTTTAAAGTCTTCCCTTAGTCCTGAAAATTTGCCCTCCTGAAGTTTAGAGTGTTTGTTGTCCCTTCCCTAATGCTCTTAGTAAAGCGTAATACAAAATCAATGATATTATGATCACTATTACACAGGTTCTCCCCAAACCTGTAGTTTTGATACCCTATCAGGTCTGTTGGTAAGGATAAGGTCCAGCAGTGCCCCCCTTCTTGTTGGCTCCAGGACTAGTTGCGACAGGTAATTATCTTTTGTTGTTGACAAGAACCTGCTACCTTTGAAGGACCTGCAGGTTTCTGCCCCCCAGTCAATATCTGGGTGATTGAAGTCCCCCGTTATAAGTACTTCACCGTGCTTTGAAGCCGCATCCATTTCACTTATCAGCATTTCCTCTGCTGCCTCCATTATATTTGGAGCCTTATAACAAACCCCTAGTAATATGTTATTATTCTTTTTCCCTCCCCTTATTTCCCCCCAAAGGGACTCCACATTTGCATTTGCGTCACCGATGTCATCTCGCAGGACAGGCGTGAGGCAAGAATTCACATATAAACAAACTCCTCCCCCTTTTTTATTTATACGATCCTTTCTAAAAAGAGTATAACCATCTATAGCAGTGATGGCGAACCTTTTGGAGACATAGTGCCGAAACTACAACCAATACCCATTTATACGTTGCAAAGTGCCAGCATGATAATATAAGTAGTAGCTTATTGATCCTTGCTGTATCACAGGTATCCAATGGTATTGGTGTCCTGAGTTCACCAATACAATAGAAAGATGATGTAGAAATTTGGATTGTAGATTCCCTGCAGGGTCCTCTGAAGAGAAAGATCAGGGGATCCAGAGCAGGAGCTCCAACGTTAATCCATCTCTATCCACACCTTCCCACTCCTCCTGTAGTCCTGGCAGCCAAGGATGTTCCTTTAAAATGGTGCTGAGCATGGCAAGTGGTCTTGGACCATAGGAGGAAGCTTTGAGTCCTGTCTGTTGGTGTGAAGGCCTGGGTGCCCACAAAAGGAGTTTTGAGTGCCACCTCTGGCACCCGTGCCATAGGTTCGCCACCACTGATCTATAGTATCAGCCCAGTCATAGCTACTGTCCAGCCATGTCTCGCTGATACCCACTATATCATATTTACGCTCCAGCATTAAGAGTTCCAGTTCCTCCATTTTGTTTGTGAGGCTTCTGGCATTTGTGTACATGCACTTTATATGGTTTTCCCTGTCCGTATTCCTTTTGTTCTCATTCCCAAATCTTATTCCAGCCCCCCTTCCTCCCCCATGGACTATGACTCTTCCCAGCTCTCTATCTACACTGTCTATTTGCCCTGCACAAGTGTAGTTGCCCTCCCTCCAGGTCTCTAGTTTAAACACTCCTCCAACCTTCTCGCCATTTTTCCCCAAAAACAGCTGCACCCTCCCCATTGAGGTGCAGCCCATCCCTACTGTAGAGCCTGTAGCCGACAGAAAAGTCAGCCCAGTTCTCCATGAACCCAAAGCCCTCCTTCGTACACCAACTTTTGAGCCACTTATTCACCTCCGTGATCCCCCGCTGCCTTTCTGGTGTGGCACGTGGTACAGGTAGTATTTCAGAGAAAACTACCTTTGAGGTCCTTGCCCTGAGCTTATGGCCTAAATCCCTGAAATAATTTTTTAGGACCTTCCACCTACCTCTTACTGTGTGATTAGTGCCAATGTGGACCATGACCGCTGGTTCCTCACCAGCCCCTCCTAGTAATCAACCTGATCCGCAACATGTCGAACCCGAGCACCCGGCAAACAACACACTGTTCGGTATGCACGGTCTTTGTGACAGATTGCCCTGTCTGTTCCCCTAATAATCGAATCTCCCACTACCAGCCCCTGTCTGACCTTGCCTGTGCTTCCATTACCCTTCTTACTGGAGCAGACAGTCCCCTGGTTGCCAGAGGCCACGTCTTGCTGCAGCATTACTACCCCAGAGCTGATATCCCCCTCATCCGCCAGCCTGGCAAACTTATTGGTGTGCACCAGTTCAGGACTAGACTCCCTACAACTCTTCCCTCTACCCCGCCTTCTACATGTTACCCAACTAGCTGCCCCCTCTCTCTGCACCTCCATACTTCCCTCCCCACACCCATCTTCCCTAGAGAGTTTGTGCTCCAAACTTCGCTCCATATTGTCAATTGCCCGCAGCCTTTGAAACTTGCTCATTTAGATCCAGAATCTGGGGTTCCAGATGAGCAATTTTCACACATCCCACACAGCTGTATTCCCCCCTCGAACGGCTGTTCAAGGAAAGCATACATGGCACAGGATGTACACTGTGTAGCAATGCCACTTATGGAGTCCATTGTTCTAATGGGGATTACAATAGAAATATGCACGAAAAGAAGAATTTACAGTCAAAGTAAGGCCCCTTCCACATTTGCGTTGCAGATCCGTGTGCATGAAAAAAAATGCAAGTCTGAAAAGACCCATTGATTACAATAGGGCCCCTTCCACACTAGCGAGTGTGATGCGATGAACTCGCATCACACTCGCAACGCAAGCTGCCGGGAACGCACGGCCCGAACGCTGCACCGCGGGAGTGAACTGACATGCTGAGTTCACTCCCGCGGTGCAGCGTTCGGGCCGTGCGTTCCCGGCAGCTTGCGTTGCGAGTGTGATGCGAGTTCATCGCATCACACTCGCTAGTGTGGAAGGGGCCTAGGTCAGAGTGCAATGCAAGTTCTGCGCGTCAAAAGCATGCGCAGAAAACGCGCGTGAAAAACGCAAGTGTGAAAGACGCCTAACACAAAATACAGCAGTTACCTGCTAAAGTCCATCAAACTTAAGTCCCTTTAAACTAAGGCCCCTTTCACACTTGCGTTGCAGATCACGTCAGAGTTTGATCAGGGTGCGATCAGAGTTTGGTCAGTGAAAAATGCACATTTTGCATCAGAGTGCAATCAGTTTTCAGTCAGAGTTTGTTCAGTGTCTCAGTTTTTCACGCACGTTTTTGATGCAATTTCAATGCGTTTTTCACGCGCAGAAAATGCGCGTGAAATGGACTCAGGACTCTATCTTTTCTATGGCAATTGATGCGTGAAAAACGCATTGCACTTGCATTGCACTTGCAAGTGTCTCAGAGTGCAATGCGTTTTTGATGCGTCTCCATAGACTTGTATGGTGCGTTTTTGACGCGCAGAACTTGCATTGCACTCTGTCCCATTGTTTCTAATGGGTCTTTCCTCATTTGCGTTGTTTTTCACGCACGTGCTTGTGTTTGCTTTGACGCGCGTCAAAATCGCAGCATGCTCTACTTTTGCATTTCACGCGCATTTTTCCCGCCCCATTCAAGTCTATGGAGACGCATCAAAAATGCATTGCACTCGCAAGCATTGCAAGTGCTATGCGAGTGCAATGCGTTTTAAATGGATGGGTTGCTAGGTGACATGAATAATTCCCCTGCTCGAGATCGAGCATTTAATTAAAAAAACACAGTGAAGAACAGTGAAGAATAGAATAAAAACAGTGAACACAGTGAACACAGGATCATTTAAGTGAAAAACACAGTAAAGAACACAGTGAAGAATAGATTACAGATGTTTGGCACATCTGCTTACTTGTCGGGAGATACGCGCGGAACGGTGCGAACAAAATAGCATGTGGAGAACAATGTATATGTGTGTAAAGAACACATTGCAGATGTTTCCATACATCTGCAATGTCTTCTTCACACATATATATTGTTCTTCACATGCTATTTTGTTCGCACCGCTCCGCGCGTATCTCCCGACAAGTAAGCAGATGTGCCGAACATCTGTAATCTATTCTTCACTGTGTTCTTAACTGTGTTTTTCACTTAAATGATCCTGTGTTCACTGTGTTCACTGTTTTTATTCTATTCTTCACTGTTCTTCACATCTGCTAACTTGTCGGGAGATAATATACGCGCGCAGAACAGTGAAGAAAAGATTGTAGATGTTTGCATACATCTGCTTACTTATCTGAAGACATTCTTTTTCAATTAAATAAAACATTTTATTCCCGAACCATGGTCCCTTTGAAAAAGTCCCATTGACTAAAAAAACGCGAAAAAACACGCGCGTGAAAAACGCTAATGACTCCAAGGAAAAATGGAACAAAAACGCAGCCAAAAACGTCAGTTTTTCACGCATTGCACCCTGACGTGAAATGCAACGCTAGTGTGGAAGGGGCCTAAGTCCCACTTAGGACACTGCACACACTTCGGATCAATGCACACTCGCCACCAAGCTCGTACACTCGCTTTTCTGATGCTTTTTTAAAGCTTATCTGCCACAAAAATCTGCTGAGCTCACTGCAACAAGATCTGGCTGCAAAAATCTTTAAGACCATTTCACATAACGTTCTCCATATGGCCTTTTGCCACATATTATTGAAAAAAAAAAAAAAATATATATATATATATATATATATATATATATATATATATTGTGAGACACTGAAGGGGTTAACTGTGGATGGGCGGTATGTTTCCCCTAGGTTTTGCTTCTATGCAAGGCCTTAGTGCTGAGGTGGGTTTGTCCAGCACCTTGGACACAGGTGATGGGAACAGCCTAATTAGCCTGGATAAAATGACTCAGCAGAGTTGAGTGTGTGGTCTCTCTGTGGAAGGAGGCTGAGAGGACACAGCTCTGACCTGTGTGTCTGGAGCAGCCACGTGATCTTTTTGTTTAGTGTGAGCTAGTGGACTAATTGTATAGTTAGCACCCTGACGGGTAGGTTTTCTTTTGTTTGTTCAAATACCTGTATGTAAAGGCTGGTTTTATTTTGCTGCAATAAACGCAGGCGAGACCTGTTTGGACTGTACCCTGGTGTCCCTGTCTTGAACTGCATCCTAGCACCCCGCTCCCACGGTCTCTACTGGGCCAAGTCCCCACATATGGTGCTTCGGATTGCGGGCAGTTCAAAAAGACATACACCCGAAAGGCTCGCTACATCCTGCAACATTGCATGGCCTGGGTGAAAGCAGCAGGCAAATTGCAGGATACAGCCAAGATGGAGGACTTTATTAAAGCCATGCTCCAGCAGCAGGAGGAGAGATCCCGCCAGCAGCAGGAGGAGGCCAGAGCTAATCGGCAGCAGCAGCAGGAAGAGTCCCTGGCTAATCGGCAGCTGCAGCAAGCCATGCTCCAGCAGCAGGAGGAGAGGTCCCGCCAGCAGCAAGCCATGTTTCAGCTGCAGGAGGAGAGGTCCCGCCAGCAGCAGGAAGAATCCCGAGCCATGTTCCAGCTGATGATGGAGAAGTTTTCTGGCATGATGGCAGCACCGCAAGCGACGACTACTGAGGGGTTCCGTACTGGTCTGCAAGGGTACCCGGTTGTCCAGCATTCCGCACGGGCTGCAGTACAAAAGGCTTTACAAAAAATGGCGACGACCGACGACGTGGAGGCGTATCTCACTGTGTTCGAACGAGTAGCTGAGCGAGAGGAGTTACCGGCTGAGCAGTGGGCAGATGTCCTGGCACCGTTCCTGACCGGCGAGTCGCAGAAGGCTTACTACGACCTGAGTGAAACGGAGGCCCGTGAGTACCCCCAGCTAAAGGCGGAGATTCTGGCTCGTCTTGGGGTCACCGTTCAGGTTCGCTCCAGCCGGGTCCACCAGTGGGCTTACTCAGAAAAATTACCCCCACGCTCCCAAATGCATGACCTGATCCATCTTGTCCGGAAGTGGCTGCAACCAGAGGACTGCACCCCCGCACAGATGGTAGAGAGAGTGGTCCTCGACAAATTCACCCGTTCTCTGCCCTCTCGGCTCCAGCGGTGGGTTAGACAGGCCGGTCCCACAAAAGCTGAGGATCTTGTGTCCCTTGTAGAGAGGTATCGGGCTACGGAGGACCTTCTACTTACCTCTCCGACACGAAGCAGTGCCAGTGACAGGGTCACCAAACCAGCTGGTAAGACTGCTACTGCGGAAAAGGGGAGACATGTCAGGTTGGGAGGGGGTTCATTGGGGGGCGTGGATACCCAGAAACCCAGTGAGGCTCGTGACAGAGGTCATGGCCGTATCCAGTGCTGGCGGTGCCATGAAATGGGCCATATTGCTGCCAACTGTCCACTGTCAGTGGAGCCAATGGACTGCAACCAGACCCGGCGAGTGTCACTGTTTGCCCGGCCAGTTCTGTCGGCAGAGTCAGTCACGGATGCAGAACCCCAAGTATGCATGGTCACAATCGGTGGTCACACAGTGGAAGCCTTGCTAGACTCAGGGAGTCTGGTCACCCTGGTGCGGGGAACTTTGGTTGATCCTGGACTGTACAGCGGGCGGAAAGTGGGAGTGTTGTGTATACATGGGGACACTCGCGAATATCCCACTGCTGTCATCAACCTACATACCCCTTGTGGTTCTGTTACCCATGAAGTGGGGGTGGTGGGGACCCTTTTTCATGAGGCTATTATCGGCAGAGACTTACCGGTGTTTTGGGACCTCTGGAGACGAAGACCCACCTCAGGTGCTGTTGCAGATAATGGACAACAGGTATGTCCGGCCTTGGCCCCTGAACCCTTTGAGGCCGATGTACCCACACCAGCAGTAGGGGTGACCCCATGTGATGAATTCTCTCCCCTAGAGGTCCTAGCTGGTGAGGTCGAGGGCCACGAGGAGGTGGCCGACATGCTGGACCTTGAGATTTCCCGTGACAATTTTGGGGCTGCACAGCTACAGGACCCTACCTTGGTTAAAGCACGGGAGAATGTCAAGGTGATAAATGGGGTACTCCAAATACCAGGGGCTGATAAAATATACCCCCGAATGGCGATTATTGGGGAACTGTTGTACAGGGTCGACCAGATACGGGGTGAGGAGGTTGAGCAACTTGTAGTACCCCAATCTCACCGTAGGCTGGTGCTAGAGTTGGCACACAAACATGTGCTGGGAGGGCACTTAGGGGCTGAGAAGACCCGAGAGAGGATCCTGCAGCGATTTTTCTGGCCCGGGGTATGGGAGGAGGTAAACCGGTATTGTAGCTCCTGCCCTGAGTGTCAACTTACTGCCCCGCTCTCCCACTTCAGGAGTCCTTTGGTCCCGCTACCGATCATAGAAGTGCCCTTTGAACGGATTGCAATGGATCTGGTTGGCCCCATAGTCAAATCCTCCAGGGGGCACCAATACATCCTAGTTATCCTGGACTACGCTACGCGGTACCCCGAGGCGGTTCCACTTAGGAACACCTCCTCCAAAAATATTGCTAGGGAGCTGTTCCAGGTGTTCTCACGCACAGGCCTCCCCAAGGAAATCTTGACTGACCAGGGTACCCCATTCATGTCTAGGGTAATGAAGGAGATGTGCAAGTTACTACAGGTAAAACATCTCCGCACCTCTGTGTATCATCCTCAGACAGATGGCCTGGTCGAGAGGTTTAATAAGACCTTGAAGGGGATGCTTAAGAGGGTGGTCAGCAAAGATGGGAAGGACTGGGATTGTTTGTTGCCCTATTTGATGTTTGCCATACGTGAAGTTCCCCAGTCCTCCACGGGTTTCTCACCCTTTGAGCTGTTATATGGCCGTTCTCCACGTGGTCTTTTGGATGTAGCCAAGGAGACCTGGGAGCAGGAGAGGACCCCCCACCGTAGTGTGATAGAACACGTCTCCCTTATGCAGGACCGCATAGCGGCGGTAATGCCCCTGGTAAAGGAGCACATGACAAGGGCACAAGAGGCCCAGTCTAGGGTCTACAATAGGTCAGCCAGACTCAGGACCTTTAACCCAGGCGACAGAGTGCTAGTTCTAGTGCCCACCGTGGAGAGCAAGTTCTTGGCCAAATGGCAAGGGCCATATGAGGTCATGGAGAGAGTGGGGAAGGTAACCTACAGGGTATCTCAGCCGGGGAGGAGGAAACCCGAACAGATATACCACGTGAACCTCCTAAAGCCATGGAGGGAAAGAGAGTCCCTGATGGCCATGGGAGTAGAGAAGGCGTCTGTCTCCAAGAAGGGGACACCGGAGGTAGGTGTACCCGTTGCCAAGGTGCCTGAAGTACGGATCTCGGAGTCCCTCTCCAGGGCCCAGATTCAGGAAGCGAAGGAGTTTGTGCTCCGAAATATGGATGTGTTCTCTAAGTTACCGGGACGTACTTCAGTCATCAAGCATGACATCATAACCGAACCCCACATCCGGGTACACCAAAAACCTTACCGGGTCCCTGAAGCGCGCCGGCTTGCCATATCCGAAGAAGTCAGGCAGATGTTAGACCTGGGGGTTATCGAGGAGTCTAAAAGTGACTGGTCGAGTCCTATTGTGTTGATTCCCAAACCGGATGGTTCCCTACGGTTCTGCAATGATTTTAGGAAGTTGAACGAGGTGTCCAAATTTGATTCCTATCCCATGCCCAGGGTTGACGAGTTGATAGAACGACTTGGACAGGCTAGGTTCTTCTCCACCCTTGACCTGACGAAAGGGTATTGGCAGGTACCCCTGACTGACAGGGCTAAAGAGAAGACCGCTTTTGTTACCCCTGATGGGCTTTTTCAGTACGTGGTACTCCCCTTTGGGCTACATGGGGCTCCCGCCACATTCCAGAGGTTAATGGATCTCGTGCTAAAACCTCACCGGAGTTATGCCTCGGCCTACTTAGATGATATTATAGTCTATAGTAACGACTGGGAGAGTCATCTAGCCAAAGTACAAGCAGTGGTAGACTCCCTGAGGGCAGCAGGGCTGACAGCGAACCCCCAAAAGTGTGCACTGGGTCTGGAAGAGGCCCGTTACCTGGGGTACCGTATTGGGCGAGGGGTCATCAAACCCCAAGTAAACAAAGTAGAGGTGATCCAGCAGTGGCCACGACCTTTGAGCAAGAAGCAAGTGAGGGCTTTTTTGGGCATAGTGGGCTATTATCGCCGATTTATCCCCGATTTTGCGACAATAGCGGCACCTCTGACTGACCTGACTAAGGGTAGCAGGGCGGTGATGGTAAAGTGGAGTGGAGTGAAGAGGCTGAGGGGGCGTTTCAGCGACTTAAGACGGTTTTGTGTGAGGGACCGATACTGATCACCCCTAACTTCACCAAGACCTTTATTGTGCAGACTGACGCTTCTGACGTGGGCTTGGGGGCTGTCCTGTCCCAAGTAGTGGAGGGTGAGGAACATCCTGTAACATTCCTGAGCCGCAAGCTCACACCTCCTGAAAAGAACTATAGCATAGTTGAGAGGGAGTGCTTGGCGATAAAATGGGCTCTGGAATCCCTGAGGTATTATTTGGTAGGGCGGCAGTTTACACTGGTGACCGATCACTCTCCCCTAACCTGGATGAGTCAGGCCAAGGAGAGGAACGCCAGGGTCACAAGGTGGTTCCTAATGCTCCAGAATTTTAAATTCACGGTGGAACATCGAGCAGGAAAATTGCATGGGAATGCCGATGCCCTATCCCGTACCCACTGTCTGATGGCCAAAAGTGTTCGTCCCCACAGGGTCAAACAGAGGGGGAGGGTATGTGAGACACTGAAGGGGTTAACTGTGGATGGGCGGTATGTTTCCCCTAGGTTTTGCTTCTATGCAAGGCCTTAGTGCTGAGGTGGGTTTGTCCAGCACCTTGGACACAGGTGATGGGAACAGCCCAATTAGCCTGGATAAAATGACTCAGCAGAGTTGAGTGTGTGGTCTCTCTGTGGAAGGAGGCTGAGAGGACACAGCTCTGACCTGTGTGTCTGGAGCAGCCACGTGATCTTTTTGTTTAGTGTGAGCTAGTGGACTAATTGTATAGTTAGCACCCTGACGGGTAGGTTTTCTTTTGTTTGTTCAAATACCTGTATGTAAAGGCTGGTTTTATTTTGCTGCAATAAACGCAGGCGAGACCTGTTTGGACTGTACCCTGGTGTCCCTGTCTTGAACTGCATCCTAGCACCCCGCTCCCACGGTCTCTACTGGGCCAAGTCCCCACAATATATATAGATAGATAGATAGCTAGATAGAGGAGGTTTGCCACTAGATATTCTTAGTTTTCCCACAACAGTAATTCTGGAACCAAATAAAGACTAAACTACACCTGGTAACTTTGACCTTATTTTAATTCTCAATTTAGATGTAAGATAATTATTATGCTGACTTTAATGCTATACTTCAGTTAGTATGGACAGTTGGAAAGTTACTTTAATGGAGTACTCCTAAAAAGTCCCATACAGAACCAATTTGGTTAAAACTAAACAAGATTGAATTTAACCAGATGTTTCTCCATTACAATATAGAGGCAATCAAGACATAGGAACTACCCCTATATGTGGTGAAACTGTCAGGCAGAAAACTTTTAATAATCCTATGTACAGAGGGGGCAAAAAAAATTTCCCTATGACTACAATTGTCTTTCTGTTAGTTTACAAACTGGCATTTATTATTGACTTTCCACCAGTTTTTTGGCAGATTTCTTTTTTTCCTTGCCGCACCATATTTATGAAGTGTTGGTGCCACAATTTTGCTTCTTTTCAGACACTCACAGCTTTCTTTTGGTTGCTGCTTGGGAATCTCAGCACAATTATGCAGTTTCACCTACATGAATGTGGAGTTAAACCCTTGCGCTAAAAATTAAGATTCCATACAAAATTACCACACAATTCATGCGCCACAATAATGGACCCTGCATCACTATTAATGAATGTCCCACACTGAGTTTCAATATGCTCCTGTAAAACTAAATTCTGAGGTGGTTCCAACAAGATAATGCTGTTTGAAAAAATACCAGGTCAGATTCTGAGAGAGGAATTTGTGAGGGTATGGTCCCCAAGTGCCAAAAATACTGGTCTACAATTGTAGCTTCCGACATAGTGTTGTCTCCAAGGATTCTATTTCCCCTTCCCTTTTCATCTTAGTTATAATACAAAGTTTATTTGCTGTACAGAACATGAACTCATCTTACAAGCAGTGTCCCTTAACTTATTAGGTATCAATGTACGTAATCGCATTGGTGCTATGATATTTTGTGCCATTATATGTGCTTTGATGATGCATGTTCAGCTCTGTTTACTTTTCAGTATCTGTGTTTTGAAACAAATAAAATATTCATTATATAAAAGCTTTTTGAGGTAAGATCATCAAAGGTGAACCCAAAAATTGATGTTTTATTAATCATTTCTTTGTTAAAGCAATATGCATAAATATATTAAACAATTGTTTTTAGATGTTCAAGGCTATTTGCTGCAAATGTAATGTAGATAAGATTCTGTAGGAACCTAGCTGCAGAAGAAAGGTAGGAAATAACAATTCATAGGCTATTACTTCAATAAGAAAAAGTAGCCATAGATGAAAAAAACATCAACACAATAGATAGGATAGATTACTCGACCCATTGATAGACTAAGTAAACATTCTCTGTCTTTTTTCCCTAAGAAGGTCTTCTAGTTCTGAAATGTAAAGACAACTTGCTAGTGTTTGATTCCACTTAGGATGAGCGGATGTATCTCTTTCTATTGAGGCAGTTGCATTTTGTCTGCATCAAGTTGAGAATAGAGAATTACATGGAAGGCATAGCAATCAATCCTTAACAGTTCGTTGAATACTAATAGATGGAAATGATGTTCACATCTGGTATCTTTTATTTTATCTTTTTTATACAGGCACAGCTTTCTCAAGCTTTGAGCGGAGTTTCTGATAAAGCAAAGGAAGCCAAAGAATTCTTGGTTCAGTTAAAGAACATACTGCAACAAATCCAGGTATTATCCTACTGTTCATCATACAACTGCATCTGTACAATGATTCCAAACACTATGTAGTCAGAATGAAGTCTGATTTCCTTCTGTTGATCTCCCTGTGTTGAGTCCCTGTAGGCCGGATTTACATGTACAATTTCTGTAGCTTTTTTGTTAAGTGGTAATGCTTTCCATAGGTTTAATTCTGTGTTTGTAAAAATCACAATGACGCATTACAGATTCAGAAGCATGTTCCCATTTTCTGACATTTATGGGATATTCCTAATTTCCTCCTCCTCCAGACTCCTCTGTCCTCCACCAGACTCATCTGTCCTTCTCCTCTAGGCTCCTTTGTCCTGCTCCAGGGCCCTCTGTCCTCCTCCTCCATGGTCTCTGTCCATCTCCCGACGCCTCTATCCATCTCCAGACGCCTCTGTCCTCCTCCTTCTCCTCCAGAGCCCTCTGTCCTCCTCCTGCTCCAGACCCCAATGCCGTGCTCTTCCAGGCCTCTCTGTCCTTATCTCCAGACGCCTCCGTCCTCCTCCAGACCCCACTGTCCTCCTCCTCCAGATCCCATCTCTTCTCCTGCTCCAGACCCCACTGTTGTCCTCTTCCAGACCCCTTTATTCTTCTCCTAAAGAGAATCTATTTTTAGTGTCATATATTGCTTTTTTAATAAAACATAATTGAGGAACTTTAACTGTGAAACATCAAGTTGGGGGTAATCATCTTTCAGCAGTTCTGCAATACTTTTACTACATAAAAGCTAAACATATTTTATAAGGGTTTTTTGTTCAGCTTTGTTAACATTTTACACATGATTGACTCCTTTTTAGGAAAATGGACTAGAGTACGAAGCATGCTTGGTTGCCCAATGTGATGCCCTAGTGGATGCATTAAATCGTCAAAAGGCAAAATTGCTCACCAAAGTCACAAAAGAACGAGAACATAAATTCAAGGTGAGGAGTGAGTTTTAAGCTCTGAACATGGGCAGGAAGCATTGTGTCACAATAGTAACATTGATTAGAATCATCATTTTGACAATACATTAGTTTTAACGGCTTATTTTTTTTACATGACACATGATGATTGTTTTATGGGTAAGGATTATTTATAAGATTAGCAATAAATTAACCAATTTAATATATTTGGTAAATGCTCATGCCTGTACAATCTACCAAAAAAAATCTCTTTTGGGATGTATTTTGGGAGGGTACCTGACACCTCCTCTATTCAGCTGCTGAAGGTTGAAGAGTTCTAAAGCCCCTTTCATTCAAGTATTTTTTACACGTGAGTGTATTCAATTGTTCACAGATCTACTGCAATAGAAAACATAGACCACATTCATCAGTCATTTTTTGCATTTGTATACAGGTTAAAAGCTGAAAGACTGAACAAAGCAGCTTGCTTGAAATGTAGTGGCCTAGACATGACACTGCAACTCACTTAAGCTGCAGTAACCTGGTTTGGTTCCTACACAGAGAATAGAGCTGTGCTACCAGCTATGTTTGGTGTTAGTTCCAATATCAAATGCAAGTGTTGGACCTCAAAGATCTGATAATGATAACATATCCCAAGGTAAATCATCAAACATGATTTATAACCCATAAAACCCGTAAACTTTGTACATATTTGACTATTCTGTAAATTTTGGGCATTTTAAAACAGCAAAACAAATCATTTTATGAATAACACAAACAGGAACAAAAGTTTGACCAATATTATTTTTTTCATATAATAGATGTAAATACCTAGATATCTTATATCACAATTAAATATTTATTTGAAATGATGAATTTATAAACAAGCAGTAACAATAAGAAAGAATCTGATTAAAGAAATGATGAACATGTTACTGAAGAGATTCCAAATCCAAATAGTAGACGTTAATGTCTATTAACTTAGACCACAGCAGTCAACTCATTTTGACAACAACAGATAATGGTTTTTGTAAGGTTTCTATTCTACAATTTATAGTCGGCAGGTGGTAAAGTAGACTGTAGACTGCAGTAAGAGACAGAGATGATTTCCAATATTCTTACATTATCTACAGGACAAATCTGGCTGCCTAGAGGAGAGTTATTGACAACAGAACAGTAGATAGTACTAAGCCAATTTGTGATTTAATCCAGTGCATTTCTGGACTGTTGATATTCAATTGGCCAGATACATTTTACTTGTTTTATTAATCATAACCTTGTTAGAGATTGGATATAAGACAATGGTCAAAAGTTTATATATTTTCTATTATGCTTTCATACAAAGATGTTTTTAAAAGTTACATATAATTTTCAGCACCCATCATTCAGCACAGTGTTCACAAAATGTTTTGAAGAAATCCAAATTGCAGGTCATATCTGTTGCTGATAAATATAGATACCTGAACCAAAGGTAGGACCAAAGTGTTGAAATTATATTGGTCTACTACTGAACATTATGACCCCAAACCAGTACATTTATCCACTATACACTATCCAGGTAAAAAAAGCAAAGGTTAAATACATCTTTGGGTGGGAAATCAACAAAGGATGGCAGTCAAGCCAAAACACTTTTTAAAACTGTAGAGTAAGCCTACCAATAGGGAATACATAAAAATCCAGATATAAAATAAGAAATTAATAAAGAAATATCTTAAAATAAATACTTAGGAACACATAATCGGTATAAAAAATAGTTAAACATCATCTATACATAGAAATACTAACAAATTGATACACATGCTTTATAATATGTAAAATGTTAAGGCATGAAATGTCTTTGAATGTTAAAGGGAACCTACCACCACAAATCTACCTATAAAGGTAGATTGGGTGGTAGGTGGATCAATGGGACGTGAGGATAGCCCTTTTAAAGAGCAGGCCCGCGCCTGTTTCAGAGTTGTGACCGCGCAGGCGCGGGCCTGCTCTTCTGCGCATGCGCGTAGCTGCGCGCCGAAGATGGGTGAGTAGGAGGGGTAAAGTGGCTACCGGGGCGTGGAGTAGCCGCCTCGTGTTATCTCATATGCGGCTACTCCACGCCCCAGTAGCCGCATAAGTAAATTTGAATAAATATCAAATTAAAGTTATCAAAAAAGTGCAGGGACGTGAGGATTAGCCCTTAAAAGGGCTATCCTCACGTTCCATTGATCCACCTACCACCCAATCTACCTTTATAGGTAGATTTGTGTTGGTAGGTGCCCTTTAAGGTGTGAAATTTCTTTAATAAAGCAAGATTGATACTACTCTAAAATAACTCTTTTATTACTGTTCAATGGTTGCATCTTCTGTATTGTTAGCTTTGTGCCTGATAAAAGTCCAGTAAAAATTCATTTTTATACTCTATAAAAATAAAGTGTTTTGAAATTCTCCACATAAACTCTTGCAATGCTCAGAAAAACATTTAAACATTAAAAAGTGAATTTGCTAATAACTGTCATAAAAAGCAGATTAGTCTTTTCTGTAGCATAGTGGTAAACATGTCTTAGCTTAAACAATCAAAGAACCTAAGATACATGTGAGGTCAGAAACCATGAATTGTTCACTCCATGGCAGGCAGATGACAAAGAAACAACATGTTTCCTTAAGGCTGTATTTACACAAACGTATGGGGGACATATACAACCGCAAGTTTGCTGCCGTACATACATCTCCTATAGACGTCAATGAGCGCACGGAGTAATACAGTGCCACGTGTGTGGCACCATACCACTCCGTACACTGGGAAAAGATAGGACATATCCTATCCCTGTGTGCATGGCCGTATGCGGCCTAAGACAGCATCTTGAAACTCTATAGCCTCCTTAGAAAGATGCCATAATCTTTACCAAAGGGGATTATCTAAAATGTACAACTTTATTTCAGGTTGTCTGGGACCAGATAAATCACTGTACTTTGAAACTTCGCCAGTCTACAGGTCTAATGGAATATTGCCTTGAAGTAATCAAAGAAAATGATCCCTCTGGCTTTTTACAGGTACACAAATGAAAAACATTACATAAAAATGAGTATGTACATAATGTTGCAAGCATTATAACAACGGATAGATCATTGTTAGGTGGCTACTATTTTATGCACAAGTAGTAACTTGTAATCTCTTCTTCATTGTTCTTCATTTTTTTGGTAACTTTTCATAGATATGTTTATAAAGTTATAAAAAATGTATTAAGCCATTAAGTATTTCAAAGTAATTAGAAGAAAATTAGGGCAAATTTTGTATTAGGGTAAAATTAATTTATCAATAAAATATCCATTAGGAGTAAATTAATGAAATGCTCCCCACAATTTTGTACAGTTTCTACCATAGTACAGAAAGGAAGGATTGTCGTTGGGATCTTATAAGGCAGATAGTTCTGAAATTGTTTTCAAGCGCCATAATGCATCTTAAGGCTTTGTACAAAAATGCTAATATTGGGGGAGATTTATCATCTCACAGTGGTTGGCAAGGTACTGCAATTATTTAAGGGCTTTTTGGAAAGTAGACCCATTCTCCAAATGACTTCAGTTATAAAAATCCAGTAAACATTTATCAAATTCCGTTTTTTTTGCGACTTTTGCACCTCCAAAAAGGTAGGCTAAAGTTAAATTACCACATTAGTTCTAAGTCATTGTTTATGGATAAATTCTGAAGTGCAGTTTAATCCTCCCACAACTAACTCTCCAAAGTTATTGGTGGTAATTGTGAAAACAAAGCCTCTTAAAGGATATCTACCATTTACTGATGGTAGACTGCCCTTATGTAACCAGGGGAACAACCTGTTTTTCACTCTCTCAGAGATTAAACAAATTACTTTATAACCATATGCTAATGAATCAGAGGTGTCACTGAAAGACGTCACCGAAGTGCCTTCTGGCTCCACCAAGTAGTAATTTATGCACGCCTGACTATCTGCAAGTCTCCTACATGCACGAGAACACTTGCGCAGCCATCTGGATAACAGTGCGGCTGCGTAAGGAAAGTGTTCTCATGCAGTGTCAGACTTGCAGACAACCAGGTGATATCATTGGCTGTCCACAGCACAGGCGGGGAGGAGAGGGGTGAATATTGATTGTGGGGGTGTGGATAAATTACAACTCAGCGGAGCCAGAAGGCGCTACGGTGATGGCAGTCAGAGCTCCTCTGTCTTATAAGCAGATTTTTATGAAGTTATTTTTGCAGAATTATGGCCGTCCCTGAAAGAGTGAAAAACAGGTCCTTCACCTGGACGAGGTAACGAGTGTCTAGGCGAGGGTAGTCTACCATCAGTAAATGTGATGATAGATGTCCTTTAAAATCTTGTAAAAATGTTATATTTTTTGCTTCGTTAGCTTTTGTTTTGAGGTTTTCTGAGATATGTGACATTCTTGAAAAAAATACAAAGGGATATATTTTTTTTAAATGCTCATCTCCTAAAATTCCAGATCTGGATTTTAAACAGGCCCCAAAGATGTAAGTTGTAGTACAATTCACTTTTGGTGAAGAGTGATTTCCTTTAGTCACTTTAAACATTGTTTAGTTTAGTAAAGTGTGCATTTTTACCCTTGGTAACAGAAAAACAAAAGGATCAAACATGTTAAAATGAATCATTTTGGTCTTCCTTTTCCCTGACACATACCATCAAGATATAGAAAGAATGAATGCACATTAGATTGCTGCCATATCTTTTATTCTTCTAGTATTCAGTATTAAGAGCATCAATGTGGGGTATGAGCCATAACATTAATTAAATCCACTTTTCTCATCTTGTGCATCACGTCATCTTATGCTCCAGTCTCAACCACTGATTTTAATATTCTGCTGACTTTCAATTTCCTCTCTTGTTGTATGATCTCATCCGTCCCTTTGCAGGTTCATCATCTATGCAGAGCGAATCATGTGGTCCGTACTGTATCTATCTGTATATATTCTTTATCTCCATGGTGCCTTTATATTCAGTACACGAGTTCAGCATAAGACAATAAGGACCTTGATATGTAGACAGAAATGTTCTAATTTATTGTAATAGTTGTTATAAATATTGTAGAATGTCACATGGCCCAAAAAAGTCTAAATTCATGTTTTTTGGGACAGTTAAATACATCTTTCATTAGGTTTGTTTATTGGGTTCATTATCTTCATTTTATAAGTCTAAGACATTGAAAAAGGGCATATAAGGTCATAATGTCTGAAATGAAGCCAAGCACAAAGGAACCTAAGTGGATTGGTTTCCTCAATCCTATTAACGTTGAAAGCATCTTAAAGGGGTATTCCCATCTGGGAATTCACATTTAATTTAATTAATACATGTATATATATATATATATATATATATATATTTCTTCAATTGCATATTATTAAAAGAAATTACCTGTTTGCTAATAATTTCCCTTAAATGTAGCCATGTTGTTCCTTAGAAATTGGATAGCTGTCATTGGATACAACCACCCGCACTCTGGTAGCGGTGACCACATTCAGTGCTGAGCCCTTCTTGACCACCAATGTTCATAACCACAGAACGGCTGTGGGGTATGAAGTAACTCCTGGCCATTTCAATTGTTTGTTTCTTTGTGCAATCACTGCAGCAGTTGTGGTCAAACTGAAAAACTGGAAAACCTGGATGTTGAAATTGCTGGGAGGCTTTAGTGCTTTGTGTTGCATTAGCATTCTTAGATTCATTAAAGATTTTCATTGCAGATTTGGCGTTGAAAATATGACTGATTACAGTACTTTGTTCAGGTGTAGGGTTTTTACATTGTTGATAATGCTGATTTCATTCAAGTAGTATACTTATTAGTGTACTACATGCCACATAATGGTTCCGTTGGCTGCTACCACATTGCTTCTCTTACATCCTCATAAGCTGTTCAGCCATATACAGGCAGTCCCCGGGTTACATACAAGATAGGGTCTGAAGGTTTGTTCTTAAGTTGAATTTGTATGTAAGTCGGAACTGTATACTTTATCATTGTAATCCCAGCCAGAACTTTTTTGGTCTCTGTGACAATTGGATTTTAAAAATGTTGGGTTGTCATAAGAATCAGGATTAACACTAAAGCTTAATTACAGACACATTTGATAACTGTTATAGCAGATCATTGTAGCCTAGGACTGTGTGTGTGTGTATACATATATATATATATATATATATATATATATATATATATATATATATATATATATATATATATATATATACACTCACCGGCCACTTTGTTAGGTACACCATGCTAGTAACGGGTTGGACCCCCTTTTGCCTTCAGAACTGCCTCAATTCTTCGTGGCATAGATTCAACAAGGTGCTGGAAGCATTCCTCAGAGATTTTGGTCCATATTGACATGATGGCATCACAGATTTGTCAGCTGCACATCCATAATGCGAATCTCCCGTTCCACCACATCCCAAAGATGCTCTATTGGATTGAGATCTGGTGACTGTGGAGGCCATTTGAGTACAGTGAACTCATTGTCATGTTCAAGAAACCAGTCTGAGATGATTCCAGCTTTATGACATGGCACATTATCCTGCTGAAAGTAGCCATCAGATGTTGGGTACATTGTGGTCATAAAGGGATGGACATGGTCAGCAACAATACTCAGGTAGGCTGTGGCGTTGTAACGATGCTCAATTGGTACCAAGGGGCCCAAATAGTGCCAAGAAAATATTCCCCACACCATGACACCACCACCACCAGCCTGAACCGTTGATACAAGGCAGGATGGATCCATGCTTTTATGTTGTTGACGCCAAATTCTGACCCTACCATCCAAATGTCGCAGCAGAAATTGAGACTCATCAGACCAGGCAATGTTTTTCCAATCATCTACTGTCCAATTTCGAGCTTGTGCAAATTGTAGCCTCAATTTCCTGTTCTTAGCTGAAAGGAGTGGCACCCGGTGTGGTCTTCTGCTGCTGTAGCCCATCTGCCTCAAAGTTCGACGTACTGTGCGTTCAGAGATGCTCTTCTGCCTACCTTGGTTGTAACGGTTGGCGATTTGAGTCACTATTGCCTTTCTATCAGCTCGAACCAGTCTGCCCATTCTCCTCTGACCTCTGGCATCAACAAGGCATTTCCGCCCACAGAACTGCCGCTCATTGGATGTTTTTTCTTTTTTGGATCATTCTCTGTAAACCCTAGAGATGGTTGTGCGTGAAAATCCCAGTAGATCAGCAGTTTCTGAAATACTCAGACCAGCCCTTCTGGCACCAACAACCATGCCACGTTCAAAGGCACTCAAATCACCTTTCTTCCCCATACTGATGCTCGGTTTGAACTGCAGGAGATTGTCTTGACCATGTCTACATGCCTAAATGCACTGAGTTGACGCCATGTGATTGGCTGATTAGAAATTAAGTGTTAACGAGCAGTTGGACAGATGTACCTAATAAAGTATATACACACATATACTGCTCAAGAAATAAAGGGAACACTTAACACAATATAACTCCAAGTTAATCAAACTTCTGTGTAATCAAACAGGTGGTTCTACAAGTGGGGACCACTTCTGAATAGCTATGTTTTTTTTGGTCATTTTTGAATGTTGGTTGTGCTTTCACACTCATAGTAGCATGAGTGGCTATGTCTAGGTAGTGGCTAGGTAGTGCAGCACATCCAGGATGGCACATCAATACGTACTGTGGCAAGAAGGGTTTGCTGTATCTATCAGCATAGTGTCCAGAGCATAGTGTACAGACGAAAGCTGGTTCACACTGAGCACATGTGACAGACATGACAGAGTGTGGAGACACTGTGGAGAGTGATCTGCTGTCTGCATCATCCTTCAGCATGAGTCAATATGAGTAGGGTGGAATTTTTTTGGAGGGCCACACAGCCCTCCATGTGCTCACCTGGAGTAGCCTGACAACCATTAGGTACCAAGATGAGATCCTCGAACTCCTTGTGAGACCATATGCTGGTGCGGTTGGCCCTGAGTTCCTCCAAATGCATGACAATGCTAGACCTCATGTGGCTGGAGTGTGTCAACAGTTCCTGCAAAATGAAGACATTAAAGCTATTGACTGGCCCGCTCGTTCCCCAGACCTGATTCCGATTGAGCACATCTGGGACATCATGTCTCACTCCATCCATCAACATCACATTGTACCACAGACTGTCCAGGAGTTGGCGGGTGCTTTAGTAGAGGTCTGGGAGGAAATCCCTCAAGAAACCTTCCTCAACCTCATCAGGAGCATGCCAAGGTGTTGCAGAGAGGTCATTTAGGCACATGCAGGCCTTATACTACACTGAGCCTCATTTTGACTTGTTTTAGGACAAGGGACAAAAGGACATTAGATCAAAGTTGGAAGAGCCTGTATTTTGTGTGATTCCAAATCCAGGCCTCCATTGGATAATAATAAAGATTTCCAAATGCCGTACTCCCGCCGTGCCACCATTGCCATCTATGGGGACGTACATGTTGCCATTGCCATCTATGGGGACGTCCCCACAGACGGCCGTGTGAATAAACCCTTAAATTGTATGGGTGGCAAAATGGCAAAAAAGTAGATTTGGATATTTTGACTTTTTTATATGGTGGCATTCCCTGTCAGGTGTATAAATTTATTTGTTTATTTTTATATATTCTAGGAAAAAGGAGTGTTTTTAAATGAATAATGAATGACTATATTATTGAATATATTATTGAATGCAATATTATTTCAATGAATAATACACATATGTTTTTGCCTAAGATCCTATGTTCTCCCTGGTCATTACTTAACACTAGAGCTACCAATCAAAATGTGACCTCCTGAAGTTGGCACTAGAATAGTATAAGCCACGTTTTACAGCACAATTTTTGCACAACTCACCTTATACTCGAGCATAAAAAAAAATGTAGTACTCACCTTTGGTGCTCACCCCCACGTCCTCTTCACGCTACGGCTCGTCTTTCCCCTGCATCTTCTTGCTTCCGGTTAGTGCGGGCAGAGAAAAGTCTATGCTCTGTGCCCACACAAACGCACGTGATATCAGCAGGCCATTATACGCCACATGATAGTGTGTGCGTGCGAGCATAAACGTACCTCCACCTGCACTGCTGGGAAAGATGCGGGGAGAAGACGAGCTGCTGGGAGGGAGTCGGGGGTGTTCACCGGAGGTGAGTATTACATTTTTTATTTTATCATGAAATCTGCTGGACATTTTATTTTAAAGGGGGGCTCTGCTGAACATTTTTTCATGAAGGGGGGGTCCTGCTGAACACTTTTTCATGAAGGGGGGCTCTGTTGGAATTGTAATCATTAAAAAGGAGCTCATCATTTTATTGATAAGGGGGAGCTGCTGCTGGACATTTTATTGAAGAGTAGTTGCTGCATTTCCCACCCTATGCTTATACTCAAGTCAATAAGTTTTCCCAGTTTTTGAGGCAAAATTAGGGACCTCTGCTTATACTGCGGTTGGATTATATTAAAGTATATGCAGTGCTTGAAATCACTATTGAAATAACTATATGTATAATTCTTCCTTATATGTTGTTATAAAGATTTCAGATGCCTTGATAAAGCGTGTTCAATGTTCCCAAGAGCAATGGGTAAAAGGAGCATTGGAACCAAAAGTCTCTCCAGAATTTGAACTCACATTGGATAACGACCCTTTGCTGCAGGCAATTCACCAGCTGGATTTTATTCAGATGAAATGTAAGGGTGAGCTCCCAGTTCATGTTTGTCTTGTTCTCACTGTATATGGGTAGAAAAAACTTGGAAGCCAGTGGCGAGAGACCGTTTTTATTTAATGAACACAGGTGCATGATTGAAGCATTGACATGAAGTCTCTGAGAACTTTACTAACATTTTACCATATATAGATCTTGTGTGAACTTATATGTTTCCTTGGTAACTCCCAGCTTCAAGTATTAACATATTCAGAAGATGGGAAGTTTTGCTTTTCCAAAAGACTAAAGTCTTAACTTTTAACTAGTGAAGCAGAAACTGGTAGGATTTTTATGTCATGCTGTCAATAGTTTAGGTGGATAAAGTGAGGCTCAGTTTTTTTTTAACATGCATTTTCGGTAAATCCAGAATCTTCATTATAATTTTTTTCACTTTTTGCTGTGATTTTTGCTATGTTTTTAGAACAAAATTAAATTTAAATTTAAAATTTAAACAAATAGAAACAGTAAAGCTAGATTTTACTGAAAGATCATTATGTGGATTGATTTTATACTGTCTATGATGGTTTCAGTGTCTAAGCAAACACTGCACATACATTTGGGGGGCACATCCACCCCACTGGTGGCCACCCCCTCCATGCCCCCTCCACATGTAAGGCTTAGGCACAAAAATAATCACAATTTCTAGCAGTGGGCAAGAAATTGCACTTATTTCAGTAAACTGGTGTAGAAGAACTGATAAATCTCCCCAAGATCTCTTATTATCTATACATCCATTTCAAGTAACATGGGTGATTAGTAACTGTATTTTTATATACATTTTTCATTAAATAAAGAGACGCTATCTAACAATACTAATTTTTTATATTAACTTTGTTATATCATCATTTTTTTTTTCCATTAGTTAATGTGAGCCAAAGTCAAAAGAAGCCAAGCACACAGAAATGGTGCAGATCTTTCCATTACATACCTGGGTTTGTCTCACAATAACTGATGCAAAAAAATGATGAAATAACCAAGACTTTGATTGTTTGGAAAGTTGCTAAATGTGTGAATATTCCATTTATAACAATTTCTCTATGCTATCCATGTTAAATTGGTTGTCCCACAACAGCCTAACAGTCTTTAGTCCTAAATCTACAATGCAAGTAAAGCTGATGAGAAGGGTTAACACTAAACGTTATTGTGCTCATTTACCTTTTTATATTTGTACATACAGAGAATTTACATTAGACTGCAGTTTACTACAAGTTCCATAAAACCTTTCATGTACATTGTGATAGGTCCATCCAAAATGTTTGTGTCGTTGTGTGCCCCTTCCACATTCCTGCAAATTCCTACAGTATGCATACTCGTTCTGTATACAATAAACCCTAGCTCTGCAGTCAGTTTCCGACCAGCCATGATACTCTTACTGCTGCTATAAAAAAGGGAGGTTGTTATTATACATTATTTAACATATGTTGTGAAGTAACCAGGAATATCCATTTGAAGACAGCATATAAATATGTATCAGGCAGCCACTTTAAGGGCTTTTCCTGGTATCTTTGTGTATAGTAGTGTTGTGTTGCTGCTTCTTCCTGGTAAGAGCTCTAAGAACTTGTAATGGTGGGACAACCGGTTTAGGATATCTACACACAACTGCTGTAGGAGAAAGGGCAGAGTTACACTAATCTGTAATTAGTTCCTGTTACAGTGCCCCCTGTGCCACTGCTGCAGCTGGAGAAGTGCTGCACACGAAATAATAGCGTCACTCTGGCTTGGAGAATGCCACCCTTTGCTCATAATCCTGTGGAAGGATATATTCTGGAACTGGATGATGGAGATGGAGGTCCATTTAGGGTAAGGAAAGAGATAAAATATTCTGAATTGTATACATCAAATATATGGGATGTTTTTCATGATTAAGAAGACCAAATTTTTTTTTCTGACCTTCACCCCAATTACTGATCTGAGGGTGTCTCTGATGTAATTAAATAGAATGTAAGAGGCTTACTATCTCCTTTAAACCAGTGAATAGCCATGATATCTGTGTAGTTTGGCTTCTGTTGTAGTTTTCCCTCATGACAAATTCTACGCTTTAGTGAATTGGATATTGGATGATTACAAAATCACTTTCACTTTAGGGATAAAAGTGAACCATACTGTATTTCCCAAAAATTATATTTTAAAGGTTTGTCTGGAAACCTTTTTAAGAACAGAAATGGCGCAGATTTATAAAACTGGTGTGAGACACTGAAGGGGTTAACTGTGGATGGGCGGTATGTTTCCCCTAGGTTTTGCTATTATGCAAGGCCTTAGTGCTGAGGTTGTGTTGTCCAGCACCTTGGACACAGGTGGTGGGAACAACCCAATCAGCCTGCATAAAGCCGCTGAGCAGAGCTGAGAGTGTTGCCACTCTGAGTGGAGGCTGGAGAGCACGCAGCCTTGACCTCTGTGCCTGGAGCAGCAAAGTATTTTTTGTTAGTGGCGAGTAGGACAACCATTGTTTAGTTAGCACCCTGACGGGTAGGATATTATTTTGTTTTTGATGCCTGAATGTGAAAGCTGTTTTATTTTGTTCCTGCTGAAATAAACACAGGCTAGACCTGTTTTGGACTGTACCCTGGTGTCACTGTCGTGAACTGCATCACAGCACCCCGCTACCACGGTCTCTACTGGGCCAAATCTCCCACATATGGTGCTTCGGATTGCGGGCAGTTCAAAAGACACACACCTGAAAGGCTCACTACATCCTGCAACATTGCATGGCCTGGGTGAAAGCAGCAGGCAAATTGCAGGATACAGCCAAGATGGAGGACTTTATTAAATACCTGCAAGAGGAGGCCAGAGCTAATCGGCAGCAGCAGCAAGCCATGCTCCGGCAACAGCAGGAAGAGTCCCAGGCTAATCGGCAGCTGCAGCAAGCCATGCTCCAGCAGCAGGAGGAGAGGTCCTGCCAGCAGCAAGCTATGCTCCAGCAACAGGAGGAGAGGTCCTGTCAGTAGCAAGCCATGTTCCAGCTGATGATGGAAAAGTTTTCTGGCATTATGGCAGCACCGCAAGCGACGGCTACTGAGGGGTCCCATACTGGTTTGCAAGGGTACCCGGTTGTCCAGCATTCCGCACGGGCTGCAGTGCAGAAGGCTTTACAAAAGATGACGGCGACCGACGACGTGGAGGCGTATCTCACTGTGTTCGAGCGAGTAGCTGAGCGAGAGGAGTTACCAGCTGAGCAGTGGGCAGATGTCCTGGCACTGTTCCTGACAGGTGAATCGCAGAAGGCCTACTACGACCTGAGTGAAACAGAAGCCCGTGAGTACCCCCAGCTAGAGGCGGAGATTCTGGCTCATCTTGGGGTCACCGTTCAAGTTCGTTCCAGCCGGGTCCAACAGTGGGCTTACTCAGAAAAACTACCCCCATGCTCCCAAATGCATGACCTGATCCATCTTGTCCGGAAGTGGCTACAACCAGAGGACTGCACCCCAGCACAGATGGTAGAGAGAGCGGTTCTCGACAAGTTCACCCGTTCTCTGCCCTCTCGGCTCCAGCGGTGGGTTGGACAGGCCAGTCCCACAAAAGCTGAGGAACTCGTGTCCCTAGTAGAGAGATATCGGGCTACGGAGGATCGTCTACTTACCTCTCCCACACGAAGCAGTGCCAGTGACAGGGTCACCAAACCATCTGGTAAGGCTGCTACTGCGGAAAAGGGGAGACAGGTCAGGTTGGGAGGGGGTTCATTGGGGGACGTGGATACCCAGAAACCCAGCGAGGCTCGTGACAGAGGTCATAGCCTTATCCAGTGCTGGTGATGCCATGAAATGGGCCATATTGCTGCCAACTGTCCCCTGTCAGTGGAGCCAATGGACTGCAACCAGACCCAGCAAGTGTCACTGTTTGCCCAGCCGGTTCTGGCAGCCGAGTCGGTCACGGATGCAGATCCCCAAGTGTGTTTGGTCACAATCGGGGGTCACACGGTGGAAGCCTTGCTAGACTCAGGGAGTCTGGTCACCCTGGTGCGGGGAACTTTGGTTGAACCTGGACTGTACAGTGGGCGGAAAGTGGGAGTGTTGTGTATACATGCGGACACTCGCGAATATCCCACTGCTGTCATCAACCTACATACCCCTTGTGGTACTATTACCCATGAAGTGGGGGTGGTGGGGACCCTGTTTCATGAGGCTATTATCGGCAGAGACTTACCGGTGTTTTGGGACCTCTGGAGACGAAGACCCACCTCAGGTGCTGTTGCAGATAATGGACAACAGGTATGTCCGGCCTTGGCCCCTGAACCCTTTGAGGCCGATGTACCCACACCAGCAGTAGGGGTGACCCCATGTGATGAATTCTCTCCCCTAGAGGTCCTAGCTGGTGAGGTCGAGGGCCACGTGGAGGTAGCCGACATGCCGGACCTTGAGATCTCCCGTGAAAATTTTGGGGCTGCACAGCTACAGGACCCTACCTTATTTAAAGCACGGGAGAATGTTAAAGTAATAAATGGGGTACTCCAAATACCAGGGGCTGACAAAATATACCCCCGAATGGTGATTGTTGGGGAACTGTTGTACAGGGTTGACCAGATACGGGGTGAGGAGATTGAGCAACTTGTAGTACCCCAATCTCACCGTAGGCTGGTGCTAGATTTGGCACATAAACATGTGCTGGGAGGGCACTTAGGTGCTGAGAAGACCCGAGAGAGGATCCTGCTGAGATTTTTCTGGCCCGGGGTGTGGGAGGAGGTAAACCGGTATTGTAGCTCCTGCCCTGAGTGCCAACTTACTGCCCCGGTGTCCCACTTCAGGAGTCCTCTGGTACCGTTACCAATCATAGAGGTGCCATTTGAACGGATTGCAATGGATTTGGTTGGCCCCATAGTCAAGTCCACAAGGGGGCACCAGTACATCCTGGTTATCCTGGACTACGCTACGCGGTATCCAGAGGCAATCCCGTTAAGGAACACCTCCTCCAAAAACATTGCTAGGGAGCTGTTTCAGGTGTTCTCCCGTACAGGCCTCCCCAAGGAAATCTTGAATGACCAGGGAAACCCATTCATGTCTAGAGTAATGAAGGAGATGTGTAAATTACTCCAGGTTAAACAGCTCCGCACCTCTGTATATCATCCTCAGACAGATGGCCTGGTCGAGAGGTTTAACAAGACCTTGAAGGGGATGCTAAAGAGGGTGGTCAGCAAAGATGGGAAGGACTGGGATTGTTTGTTGTCTTATTTGATGTTTGCCATACGTGAAGTTCCCCTGTCCTCCACAGGTTTCTCACCCTTTGAGCTGTTATATGGCCGTTCCCCACGTGGGCTTTTGGATGTAGCTAAGGAGACCTGGGAACAGGAGAGGACCCCCCACCGTAGTGTGATTGAACACGTCTCCCTTATGCAGGACCACATAGCGGCGGTAATGCCCCTTGTAAAGGAGCACATGACAAGGGCACAAGAGGCCCAGTCTAGGATCTACAATAGATCAGCCAGACTCAGGACCTTTAACCCAGGCGACAGAGTGCTAGTTCTGGTGCCCACCGTTGAGAGTAAGTTCTTGGCAAAATGGCAAGGACCATAAGAGGTCATGGAAAAAGTGGGGGAGGTTAACTACAAGGTATCTCAGCCGGGGAGGAGGAAACCCGAACAGACCAGGTGAACCTCCTAAAGCCATGGAGGGAAAGAGAGTCCCTTATGGCCGTGGGAGTAGAAAAAGCGTCTGTCTCCAAGAAGGTGACACCGATGGTAGGTGTACCCGATGCCAAGGTGCCTGAAGTACGGATCTCGGAGTCCCTCTCCAGGGCCCAGATTCAGGAAGCGAAGGAGTTTGTGCTCCGAAACGTTGATGTGTTCTCTAAGTTACCGGGTCGTACTTCAGTCATCAAACATGACATCATAACCGAATCCCGGTACACCAAAAACCCTACCGGGTCCCTGAAGCGCGCCGGCTTGCCATATCCGAAGAAGTCAAGCAGATGTTAGACCTGGGGGTTATCGAGGAGTCTAAAAGTGACTGGTCGAGTCCTATTGTGTTGATTCCCAAACCTGATGGTTCCCTACGGTTCTGCAATGACTTTAGGAAGGTAAACGAGGTGTCCAAATTTGATTCTTATCCTATGCCCAGAGTTGACGAGTTGATAGAACGACTTGGACAGGCTAGGTTCTTCTCCACCCTTGACCTGACGAAAGGGTATTGGCAGGTACCCCTTACTGACAGGGCCAAAGAGGTACTATGGTATGTGGTACTCCCCTTTGGGCTACATGGGGCTCCCGCCACATTCCAGAGGTTAATGGATCTCGTGCTAAAACCTCACCGGAGATATGCCTCGGCCTACCTGGATGACATCATAGTTTATAGTAACGATTGGGAGAGTCATCTGGCTAAGGTACAAGCAGTGGTAGACTCCCTGAGGGCAGCAGGGTTGACAGCGAACCCCCAAAAATGTGCACTGGGTCTGGAAGAGGCCCGTTACCTGGGGTACCGTATTGGGCGAGGTGTCATCAAACCCCAAGTAAATAAAGTGGAGGCGATCCAGCAGTGGCCACGACCTATGAGCAAGAAGCAAGTGAGGGCTTTCCTAGGCATAGTGGGCTATTATCGCCGATTTATTCCCGATTTTGCTACCATAGCAGCACCCCTGACTGACCTGACCAAGGGTAGCAGGTCGGTGATGGTAAAGTGGAGTGAAGAGGCTGAGGGGGCGTTTCAGCGACTTAAGACGGTTTTGTGCGAGGAACCGGTACTGATCACCCCTAACTTCACCAAGACCTTTATTGTGCAGACTGACGCTTCTGACGTGGGCTTAGGGGCTGTCCTGTCCCAAGCAGTGGAGGGTGAGGAACATCCCGTGACATTCCTGAGCCGCAAGCTCACACCTCCTGAGAAGAACTATAGTATAGTTGAGATGGATTGCTTGGCGATAAAATGGGCTCTGGAATCCCTGAGGTATTACTTGATAGGGCGACAGTTTACACTAGTGACCGATCACTCTCACCTCACCTGGATGAGTCAGGCCAAAGAGAGCAACGCCAGGGTCACAAGGTGGTTCCTAATGTTGCAGAATTTCAAATTCACGGTAGAACATCGAGCAGGAAAGCTGCATGGGAATGCTGATGCCCTGTCTCATACCCACTGTCTGATGGCTAAAAGTGTTCGCCCCCACAGGGTCAAACAGAGGGGGAGGGTATGTGAGACACTGAAGGGGTTAACTGTGGATGGGCGGTATGTTTCCCCTAGGTTTTGCTATTATGCAAGGCCTTAGTGCTGAGGTTGTGTTGTCCAGCACCTTGGACACAGGTGGTGGGAACAGCCCAATCAGCCTGCATAAAGCCGCTGAGCAGAGCTGAGAGTGTTGTCTCTCTGAGTGGAGGCTGGAGAGCACGCAGCCTTGACCTCTGTGCCTGGAGCAGCAAAGTATTTTTTGTTAGTGATGAGTCAGAGAACCATTGTTTAGTTAGCACCCTGACGGGTAGGATATTATTTTGATGCCTGAATGTGAAGGCTGTTTTATTTTGTTCCTGCTGAAATAAACACAGGCTAGACCTGTTTTGGACTGTACCCTGGTGTCACTGTCGTGAACTGCATCACAGCACCCCGCTACCACGGTCTCTACTGGTCCAAATCTCCCACACTGGGTGCCTCAGATTTCAGGCGCAGTTTGCAAATACATACATGTGCAAACTCCGTGTATGTTTATTAATGATGTGTTTGAACCAAAATTTCGGTATTGATTCGTACCGAAAGTCCAACATAATTGCGACACATACCCATTAAACTGAGTGCAACAAAAACTGGTGCGCTCAATTTAAGCACTATCGGCGGGTGCGCGGTGTGCCAGATTATTGAAGACTGCATGCTGGTCTTCAATAATTTGACACATTCTGCACAGTAGTGAGGCAAACTGCATGTATTGGGCCAATGTGTTTTCTTTATTTGGGTTAAGCTTCAGGTTAAGAGATGCAGAATATGTCAATGTCTAGTAGAAGATGTAAAGCAAAAGTAGGAACACTCAGTGGTGGATCAAGAGTACGATGGCCACTGGGATGTATGAAAAGTGGGCCCTCTGCTGCCAGAATTTTAAAATAGTGAGAAAGGCTGGGACTGGATTTCCTAACGTTCACATCAGTTTTCTGGCTCTACAATTGACTCAAGTCCCCTAATGGAGTCAGTCAGGCCTCCACCTCGTTATATAATAGGCAAATGTTGCATTAGGGTAGGGCTGGATTAAGGTTGGTGGGGGCTCCTTGGGCGCTAAATTTGGTGGGGGGCCATTGAATGTAGTCCAAACAGGGAACAGCAATCGCTATATACTGCTCCCCAGCAATCACTATATACAGCTCCCCCAGCAACCACTATATACAGCTCCCCCAGCAACCACTATATACTGCTCCTAGTAATCACTATATACAGCTCCCCCAGCAACCACTATATACAGCTCCCAGTAATCACTATATACAGCTTTCCCAGTAACCACTATATACAGCCCCCCAGCAATCACTATATACAGCCCCCTAGCAATCACTGTATACAGCCCCCAAGCAATCACTATATACAACCCCCAGCAATCACTATATAGAGCTCCCCAGCAATCACTGTATACAGCCCCCCAGTAATCACTATATACAACCCCGAGCAATCACTATTTACAGCCCCTCAGCAATCTCTATATACAGCCCCCCAACAATCATTGTATACAGCTCCCTAGCAATCACTGTATACAGTCCCCCAGCAATCACTGTATACAGTCCCCCCGGCAATCACTGTATACAACTCCTCTAATCACTATATACTGCTTTCTCAGCAGTCACTATATACAGCTCCCAGTAATCAGTATATACAGCCCCTTCAGCAATCACTCTATACATTCCCCCCAGCAATTACCATATATAGCTCCCCAGTAATAACTATATGCATCCCCCCAACATTACCTATATACAATCCCACAGCATTAACTATATACAGCCCCCTATAACAACTATATACAGTTCCATTATATCACTGGATGACAACGTGGTGTAGTATTATTAAAAATAACTCCTATTAAAGCTCAAGGTTCACTGTAGGTGGAGGTATTTTTTAGAACAAAGATATTAAAATATAACTTTTATTATTCTTCGTATAAAATTGAAAAACAGGACTTCTAATTCAGACATGCAAACATAAAACACAGATGGTTATTTCTCAGTGTTCTGAAGTTAGGAAGGTGTAGTCGAGTGTTGCTACACCCCTACAGCAATGTGGTGCGACTCTGGTTGTTGCTTATGCGTTTTCAGGCAACATCAATGTGGTGCGACTCTGGTTGTTGCTCATGTGTTTTTAGGCAACAGCCCCACACTGAGAAATAATAAAAGTGGAACCAGTATTCTGTGGCAGTGTGTGCGGAATTATTGTTCTCTGCCACACTGCTTCACAGTCAGTCACAGGATGTAGACAGAATCTTCCTATATTTGCATGACACAAGAATCATGGCACATAGATCGCCAATAAGGGAATGATCTCCGTATGGTTGTTTACCTTATCCGAAGGCATCCGCTGTCATCAAGCTCCAGGATGCATGACAAACGGCCAGAGGGATGGACCAGATTAACGCCCGGTTCCGCCCAGTCAGCATTGATTGGCCAGGAGGCCTGACAAGAGAGAATCACACCCTTCCTGATTCTGAGCCAGCCGATTGGTCCATGAGGGAGGCTCGTAAGCGGTGACGAACAGCAGACCTGGAATATAAGCAGGGCTGTAACAATGCCGACGTGCACAGACCTACAGGGCATATACCCTAGATATAATAGCCATAATAAAGACCGCTGAAGAATTGAGGCAGAGGAAACGTGTCGGGTCCTAGGGTTGTATATGAGCAGTTAGCAGAAGCTAGCGTGGTAGCCAGTCAGTTCTAGCAACTAGATAATAAACTAGCCAGTGGAGACGATGCTTTTGGAACGATAGAGCTACAGCTCATAGATGTCTCCGCTACAAAATTAGCGAGAACATCAGTAGCAATCCCTGTAATTATTAGGGTGATAGCATAAATAGCCATAAGATGCTTGGCTATCTCCTCAACACGGCAGTTTTACAGAATATAAGCTGCTGTGTAACACTGTAACTATTCCAAGCTGAGGGAAGCGTTCTGCTATAGTCACATAACAAGTAGACAGTAATAGCAGATACAGCCTCCAGCTGTTTCTTAATAAACAGCAACCAAAAACAACCGGCTGTTTGTACCAACATAGCAGCTTTATAGGTCATAAACTGCTGTATGATAGTCTCAACTAGTATGCTAGTACACACGCACAATTGACTGTGAAGCAGTGTGGCAGAGAACAATAATTCCGCACACACTGCCACAGAATACTGGTTCCACTTTTATTATTTCTCAGTGTGGGGCTGTTGCCTAAAAACACATGAGCAACAACCAGAGTCGCACCACATTGCTGTTGCCTGAAAAACGCATAAGCAACAACCAGAGTCGCACCACATTGCTGTAGGGGTGTAGCAACACTCGACTACACCTTCCTAACTTCAGAACACTGAGAAATAACCATCTGTGTTTTATGTTTGTATGTCTGAATTAGAAGTCCTGTTTTTCAATTTTATACGAAGAATAATAAAAGTTATATTTTAATGTCTTTTTTCTAAAAAATACCTCCACCTACAGTGAACCTATATACAGTTCCACTACAATAACTATATATAGCCCCCTGTAATAACTATATACAGTCCCCCTATAATAACTATATACAGCCCCGCTAACTATATACATAACCCTATAATACCTATAGACAGTCCCCTATAATAACTATATGTACAGTCCCCTATAATAACTATATAAACAGTCCCCCATAATAACTATATAGAGTCCCGTGCAGACAGCGCCGTGACGCCAGCAGGCAGGGCGCCGCCATCTTGTTGAACCTCCAATCGTCTATGGCAGAGAAGGGAACTTATTGTTCCCTCGCTCTGCCATAGACTGTATTTGGGGGAAGTCTACTGGGTATATACTGTGACCGCAGAATCACCCACATTTGGTGGGGGCCCCAGGGTGTGCACCCCAGGTATCCCCCTTTAATCCGGCCCTGGGTAAGGAGGTATTAAGACCAGCGTGACAAACACTTATAATGACCACTATCATGACCACTGTATGCACAGTGGTTATATATATATATATATATATATATATATATATATATATATATATATATATATATAACCACTGTGCATACACGATGTCAGCACAGCACAATTCTTTCAAAACAATTCCAGACAGACCCCATTATTATAATCATTGCGGGCTGCTGGGTACTGCTGGTGACTATTACATGAGGGGTCCACACTGCTGGCATGGACTGGATCCCAGGTTTAGCATGTGACTGATTGCAGAATGGGTTAGGGGGGAGATATTCTTAGCCCTAATACCTGCACTGACCAAATCAAAGTGCAGTGTGACATTGGGGCACAATTACTAAGGGACTTTGCACATCCTATTCAGCATCCTATGCTTGCACAGTTTTTTAAGAAGTGCCTCTGCCACATTTGTGCCACACATGACTGTTTTGTGGCGCTGCTACACTATTCTTCACAAAATTCTGCACTGAAAGGGACGTTCTGGTGCTCAGTCAGACCATGCGTCACATTAATCATGCCATGTCCAACAGAAATGTGTTGCATTCCCTATGTTAAAGGTGCACCAAAAAAAAGTGGTGCACTCTGTCAGAGATGTGCAGGGAACACCAGATTATGAAGAAGGGGTTCTAGAAATCCTGCATCAGGTGCACTCTGCATTATACACAGGCGAAGCAGTTTGCACAGTTTTTAGTAAATGTAACCCATAGTGTGCTCAGTGCACCATGATCCGGTGCCATAGACCTTTATTGTGCAATGGACCTAAACTGAGGCAAACTCTGAGGAAAGTACAGTATCATAAAAGCACATGATTGAGATTTTATATATGTAATCTCAATGTGTTCACATTTTCACATCTCTTTTCAGATAAACATCTTTTTCTATTCTAGTCTATTCATTTTATTATTATATTCCAAAGAGGGGCAGCCTGTATCCAGTGATATGAGATAAGTTTTCTGGCCTGATACAGCATTCTGGCTATACCTGATCTTACCTTCACCACACATCTCAGGTAACAGTCCAGACTTACGGAGCCATACTGGAGGTCTATAAACTCAGTAGAGCATGGGAGAGTATGATAAGAGAATCCATGCTTCCGTAGTCTAGATTAACACTGTTCATTCGGTAGTAGTCCCACATCCAGCTCCCAATTAGAATACACTACAAAAGGAAACTTTTTGTGGTAAGCTGTAAACAAATGTATATGGTGTATATACAGTAATAACTTTTCTATCTTATCACAATATCACAGTATTACCACATTAAGGCAGGTAACATGGCCCTGCAATTCTTGAGCATGCCTTAATTCCCGGTATTGATAAAACATGCTACAAGGAAGTTGCATACCCAATTCCAGCTAATATATTGAAGAATGCCCACACACACACGCCCTATCTGTTTGTCCCCAGCCTTTCAGGTGCTACAACTGTGCAGGCACTTTGAAAGGGATTAGGCACAGAAATATCCAGTTGTTAACTTAATTACATCCTGTGGTTATTTGCCATGCTACTCCCTATCTACCGCCATGCGTTGGTAGACAAAAATTTTTAAGTCTCCAGAGTTCACAAAGTATGAATCCAATGGGTTTCCTAAGATTTAATTACACTAAGCTACTTTATTTTGTTCAGCGTTTTTCTTTAAATAAATACACCTGAACAATGAAGTAGAATACTGCAAAAGCATTTATACCAGTGAACTTTATTCCACAAGCATTTAAAATCCAATTAGGGATATAATAAGGATTTCCCTGAGAACTAGAATTTGTACATCACAAAGAAGTTTTCCTTCTGAAGTAAAAGCCAACAATCACTAATCCAGATCATGGCAAGTGACAGGGATTTGTTCTTCAACTCTTCATTCTTAAAAGACTGTTTTCAGTTTGTTTTCTACTAAGCTTTCCCTATCACAAAGCCTTCAAATAATGATGGGATTAGTGTTACGGAATGTAGTTCAGCTAATTAGGTCAGTCCGTTTAGTATCATGACTGCCATAAATACCAACTGTTTTTCTCTATTTTTAGCACCCTGGAAAGAGTTGTAGAACTTTTTTTTTCTTATTGCCAGAATTTTTAAACAAATAAACTGTTTGTAGATTCCGCCCACGAATGTCCAAATAACTTGTTACATCTTGTTAGCAAACCGTTGTCTTTATAATACTAGTAATCCCCCAAAAATGCAATGTTACTGCAACTGCACTGTGACCACAATGTGAATGTAATATAAACGTAGAAGCAATGTAAATACAATTGCAATGTAAACGTAATGCATTTGGGAACATAAACATGATGCAAACGCAATGTCACCACTAATGCAGTGTAAACGGTAACTTGATGCGAATGCAAATGTAGGGTGAATGTTAAAGCTATGTAAACACGATGTGAAACCAAATACAATGAGACTGCTCACTTTCGTCGAGTGCCGTTTTCAAATCTGCCCAGGTATTTAACAGGGGTTTGCGATCGGATTGTGGCACAGCTGCATTGACTTCCATGCGACTGAAATCAGGAGGCATGCCATCGGTAGATCCCACGGATTCGGACTGAACGCAGGATTTAAGATTCAAATTGGAGGAAGAAGTTGGCGAACTCCGTCAGCCTGAGCGGGGAAGGGACACATGCAGGATATTGGGCACACGATCTTAGTGAATTGCGTCAAAGTGCATTATCGTGGGACAGTGCAGTTCTGTGGACTCCAAGGAATGGGTTAAGTAAATGTGCCCCAATGTAAACATGATGCAACAGCAATGTTAATCCAATGTAAAAGAGATATGATGCAAGTGTGATATAAACATATTGGGGCACATTTACTAAGGGTCATGCTACGCACTTTGGTCTGACCGTGCACGTTCTTCATGGCTAAAACGGCTAGCACAGGTATTTAAGATGTCTGTTCACGCGACCCTCTTGTGACGCAGCTGTGCTGGCTTTCATGCGACAGGGATGTGCCGTGGACGCTCCGACTAATTCGGACCAAGCGCTGTAACTTTCAAATTGAGTTGCGCGCCTGATATTAAAGATGCACCACAAAAAAGATGGTGAACTCTGTCGGAACAGTGCAGGGAAGCAACACATTCATGATTTATGGTGCACGATCTTAGTGAATCGCCGCTCGCAGCATTATAGACGCACAATGCACTTTTAGTGAAATCTAGTGACTTTGTAAGTAAATGTTCCCCATCGTGAATGCAAATGTGCAAATGTGAGCTAAATGCATTGTTACCACAAAAGTGATGTAAACAAAAAAGCATTGTAGATACAGTTACAATGCATTTGCGCAAACTAGATGTTTACATGCAGTTTGCTTTCATATTGCTTTTTGCTTTTTGCATTTTACTTTAGGTTTGCATTTACATTACATTTGTGTCTAAATCATGTTAAAATCACACTTGAGTTTACATCTCGTTTGCATAGTATTTTTATTCACATGACATTTGCAGTAACATTGTGTTTGCTTTACAATTGTTTACATTGCATTTGTACCTACTTTTATATTTCATGGTTACATCACATTTGTGCTTCCATCATGTTTACACTGTGATTGCGTGATTACATCACATCTGCACATAAAGTCACAAAATGAAGCTCACATAGTTTGCTTTTATAATTCACAAAATGTTAAAGGCTTTCCAAAGTAGGTGGAGTTATCACCAAGATGGCCCCCACTGGAAACTACAAGTCCCATGATAGTTTAGGTCTCAGTAACTCCTCCTCCCTCTCATGCTTTGCTCCAAGTGCTGATTTAACAGACTGTCCTGCTCTGTTACCATAGTAATGATGTGTAACTGTGATCACTGCACATTGCCATATTAGTCATACTGGATGCACTGCAACCAACCGACTACAGCCAAACATAGTGATGATCACAAGATGATCAACGGCCAGAAGCATTTTAATTCTTCATTACAATGTCAACAGCAATTTTCTTCTAAGGAGAGCAAAATTTTAAATACCGCACCTAGGTTTAGAGGAGGTAAAATAAGAAAAATGTTTTTTTCCCCAAATAGTGTGCTAAAATATAGTGACAGTAAAGTAACAGTAAAGTAACTGGGCGGTGCAGTGCAGCCTAGTTTCTCTTTGGAGAGGGGCAGGGGCGAGCTGCGCTCACCCGACCCTCCTCTCCTGGGCACCGCCGTCTATCTTTAGATTGAATTATGCTGGCACGTAGTCAGGGGGTCTCAAGAGTTACCAGGGCTGTATAGGTATGAGTATATGTGACAATGGTCACAAGAGCTTACAATCTTTGAGGAGGAGGCAAACAGAGGAGGTGACAGTGCTTGTACAATGGCCACAAGATCTTACAATCTATGAGGAGGAGGGGACACAGGAGGTGACAGTGCTTGTACAATGGTCACAAAAGCTTACAATCTATGAGGAGGAGGGGGACACAGGTGGTGACAGTGTTTGTACAATGGTCACAAGAGCTTACAATCTACGAGGGGGAGGACACAGGAGGTGACAGTGCTTCTACAATGGCCACAAGAGCTTACAATCTATGAGAGGGAGGAGGAGACACATGAGGTGACAGTGTTTGTACAATGGTCACAAGAGCTTACAATCTATGAGAAGGAGGAGGAGACACAGGAGGTGACAGTGCTTTTACAATGCTCACAAGAGCTTACAATCTATGAGGACGACAACACAGGAGGTGACAGTGCTTGTACAATGGTCACAAGAGCTTACAATCTACTAGGGGGAGGACACAGGAGGTGACAGTGCTTGTATAATGGTCACAAGAGCTTGCAATCTATGAGAAGTAGGAGGAGACACAGGAGGTGACAGTGCTTGTACAATGCTCACAAGAGCTTACAATCTATGAGAAGGCGGGGACACAGGAGGTGACAGTGCTTGTACAATGCTCACAAAAGCTTACAATCTACTAGGGGGAGGACACAGGAGGAGACAGTGCTTGTACAATGGTCACAAGAGCTTACAATCTACTAGGGGGACAGCAGCCACTTCAAACCTGGCAACAAGTGGTTAAGAGTGTGAGAGCAGAGACCCAGGGGAAGGGGGCACTTATCACTTATCTGATCCTGTGGTGGGAGAGAAGTTACAGGTCAGACACTGCAGAGCTGTACAGGTTGTTCTTCTCACACACTGCCGGCAGCCTTCATCTTCTGTCTTCACTCTGAGCCTCCCGGTCTACTTACAAGCCGTGCGGGGATTGGCCAAAGTCAATGCCTTTCTCCTTCCCCTCTGTCTCCACTGCTGCTGTGCTCCTGCTGCTGCTCTGCCATAATTATCATGTATATCAGTGCCCTGACAATGGCAGAGCTGGCAGAGCGCAGCGAGGTGCTGCCCTCCATTCCATCCAGCAGTGGAGGGCTGAGAGGAGCGCAACGGCACTCAGCACAGCCGCTGCGCTTCACTATGAAGGGCTGCACTTAATGCCAGTATTAGCTGCTAGACCGCAGCCGGGTGCCCTCCATTCCCTCCTGGAGCTACATCCGGACTATAAGGCCCCTTCCACACTTGCGTTGCAGATCACGGCAGAGTTTTAACAGGGTGCGATCAGGGTTTGGTCAGTGAAAAACGCACATTTTACATCAAGTTCAATCAGTTTTCAGTCAGAGTTTGTTCAGTGTCTCAGTTTTTCATAAGCGTTTTCAATGCAATTTCAATGCGTTTTTCACGCGCGTTTTCTGCGCGTTAGGCCCCTTCCACACTTGCGTTGCAGATCACGTCAGAGTTTGATCAGGGTGCGATCAGGGTTTGGTCAGTGAAAAACGCACATTTTGCATCAGAGTTCAATCAGTTTTCAGTCAGAGTATGTTCAGTGTCTCAGTTTTTCACACGCGTTTTCACATGCGTTTTCAATGCAATTTCAATGCGTTTTTCACGCGCAGATAATGCGCGTGAAAAGGTCTCAGGACTGAGCTTTATCATTTCTATGGCAATTGATGCGTGAAAAACGCATTGCACTTGCAAGTGTCTCAGAGTGCAATGCGTTTTTGATGCATCTCCATAGACTTGTATGGTGCGTTTTTCACGCGCGTGACTTGCAAAAGTAGAGCATGCTGAGAATGCGCGTTAAAAAAAACGCGGACAAGATAATCTCCAATATGGGAGTGGGAGGTATCTAGCGCGTGGGAGACGTGAAGTCATGCCTGTTACGTGACGTCACCTCCCTCTCCCTACATGGTGCAAGAGGCGTGCATAATTAACAACACACAGTGCCAGACATCTTGTCCCCACACTCTAGGCTGCTAGTTATAAGTTTCTTTTTTAGGTGATCTCGGAATGTCAAGCTTACCGAAGACCACCGCTGGGATCAACATGAAAAGGAGCATAGGTGAGTATTTTCATTCTATTTGGGCTTATCTGTACTGGTATATTTCTTTTGAAAGGGTTGTCTACTTTCAGCAATTAATTGTTATTGTTTGTGTGATAAAAACTTATACAGTGATGAATTGATATAGAAAGTATATTGGGAGATTGGGAAACTTTTCATTACACAAACAATATTAATTGTTGGAACAAGTGGACAACCTCTTTAAAGGCCTGAATGACCTGTTTTGATGCCCCAAGCACTTTTTGTCATTTTTTGACCAACACTTTACCAAAAGTCAGAACTTTTACATACTTCGTCATCATAACCATGAGAGTCCTTTTTTTGTGTATCAAGTTAAGGTTTTAAGTGCACTGTATTAGGTTACATAGATTTTACTTACTAACCATTTTAACCCTTACATAATATTTAGGTACAGTTCTATCAAGAAGATAGCTTTCATGTCAACACATTTCACAATACAAAATTATTTTATCTTTTTGCATATTGAGCTTTGTTAAGTTTTGTGGGAAGGTTTGTAGTTTTTATTAGTTCAATTAGGAGTTTATCTTTTTTTGCCATTTTCAATTTAGATCTTTTTTTTGTTAAAGTACAACATCTTTATTTTTATTGACTTTTACAATAAGGACTAAATATTATGCTACATTTATAGGTTAGTTTGTAATAGACATGGTAATATCCAATATGCTTATATTTTATTAGTTTTATGAACTTTAAGTACATTTTTATTAAAAGGTAAACATTTTTTATTTTATTTAAAGTTTAATTAGTCCCACTTCAATACATGTGATCATTTGATAGATTGTATAATACATTGTACTGTACTTTATTATACACTCTCACTGAATTATTCACCATTAGGCCCCTTTCACATTAACATGCCTGTGGAAACGGACCCGTGTACTGGTCATATCCCACAGACTGAGGACAGTGCAATGGGAGGGAATCCTTACATCCTAGTGAATTATGATGCAAGGAGTCCTGCCAGCTAATTTAACAGCAGCGCTGATTCATATCATACCTACAACATTTTTTTATGCTCAAAAATTATAATTACACATATAACAAATATGTTTTTTCTGTTATTCAAAGGAAGTTTATGTTGGAAAAGAGACTTTATGCACAATTGATGGTCTCCACTTTAACAGCACATACAATGCAAGAGTCAAAGCTTTTAACTCAACAGGCCTTGGACCTTACAGCAAAACTGTAGTTCTACAGACATCCGATGGTGTGTACAGATCATGATTTTTTCAAATGTATTGTTTCTGTGAAAACTAAGTAACATGACTTTTCAACTCTGCTGATATGTCTCTAAAATTTAACATTATTTGCATTGTGCTATGTTGTGTTATTCCTTCTGAAGATTTATGAATAACTTTCTTCCATAAAAAAATGCCACCCTTGTTTGAAGGTTGTGTGCAGTATTGCAGTTTAGGTCCAATCATTCGAATAGATTTGAAGCTCTTTACAGAGGAAGGCAGCCATGTTTTCTTAATCCTGCACAACCCCTTTAATTTATTCATAAACATCTAGAAATAATAAACTGAGTTGAAAGCAGAATGAAGCGCACTACAGGAATTATTATTTAATTAGAAAAATATTTATTTACTAAAACAGACATGTCAGTGGTGTTGACTGTAACATTTATTTTATGTAGAATATCTTTTATTACATTATTAATATCTTAGTATGTTCTAGTTGTAGGAGTCTAGTCTTTCTAAATAGCATGCTAAATTCATTGTAAAATAATACAATTCCAAAATCTCCTACTATCACCAATTTGTATTGATTGAACTGTATATAAAAATAATACAGGCGGTCCCCTACTTAATATAAACCTATTTTGTCCACCCAAAAGAGAGGACAAGCCCAGGACATAAAGCTCATAATTCTAATATAGTAAAATGGTACTTTATTGATTGCAACATACAAAAAAACAAAAGAAACATACAATTGATACTGATTAAAAATGTGCAGCCACAGATGGTGGTACGCAGACAAGGGAGTAACACAACTTGGACACAAAGGGAACAACCATGCGTGATATGTTATCTAGGGCTCTGGTGATTTGAGACAAAGTGCCAACATAAGTGTATTGTAGTGTTAGTACATATATATAATCATATTGCACTTGCCCCGAATGTATTCAAAGTAAACAGATTGTCTTACCCATGAATCAACTTTGCAGGTTCCCAGGTCCAGGGTGACTCCAGCCCCGACGCGCGTTTCGGCTCAAATGAGCTTTCGTCTGGGGGCCCTGGTGGTGTACACAACTTTAGAGGTTGTTAAGCTGTATTAACTAAGCTAATTATTTTGTAAACGTCTCTACCTCTATCCAGTGGTCAACGATAGGCATTGGTCCCCTACTTAAGAACACCCGACTTACAGACGACCCCTAGTTACAAATGGACCTCTGGATGTTGGTGATTTACTGTAGTTTAGCCGTATGCTAAAATAAATAGCTAAAACACTTATCACAGGTGTCTGCAATTAAGCTTTATTGTTAATCCTGGTTCTTATGAGAATCCAGATTCAGTGTTGATCCATCAACATAGAATTGGCTTAATAATAATAATCTTTATTTATAAAGCGCTATCATATTCTGCAGCGCTTTACAAATCATGGTAGACATATACAGATAAAATAATGACATTACAGAGTACAAACATAGTCATAAGCAACAATAGGAGTGAGGGCCCTGTTTCAAGAGCTTATAGTCTATGAGGATGGATGGATGACACAAGAGGTGTAAGGGCTTGTATAATGGTTAAACAGATCTTGACAGAACAGAAAAAATTAATTTAATTAATTAAAAAAGCTGCTACTTGAACCAGTCATCGCTTACCTTAAAAAAATGTATATAGAAATTTATTGCACATTAATTGGGTCTTTTTTGATTAAAAGGGTTGTCCCAGATTGTATAAAAAAACAATGGTGACCGGGAGGAGGCTGCTTAGAAAAAGAAACATTTACTTACCTCCCGACGCCATCCCGTTGTCTCGCGCTGCCATCTCGCACAGAAGCATTCAGCTTTTGACCGGCCGGTCTCAGACAACCCCTTTAAAGGGAACCTACCATCACGGACCAACCTAATAAGGTAGATCCAATGGCCGGTTCCTGTAGTCTGCCCCAGCCCTTTTTTTTTTTTTTAAAGAAAAACTTTTACTTCGGCAAAAGTACTATCTTTTATACATGCAAATATTTTCTCCAGAGGCTACTGGGGATTGAAGTAAACGCGCATACGGCTACTCTGCAATCCATTAGCATCTCTTGATCCCTCCTAACATCACAGCTCGCTGTTGCTTTGCACTCATGCGCATACACAGCAGCTCCGAGTTTCACAGATGAGTGTGTGCAGCTATAGCGAAACAGCCCCGTCTCCAAAGCCATAGCTGCTGTGCATGTGCAGAACTCCAGCTCATCCAGGATGATAGGCAGGACTGGTAGTGGCTACTGGGGCATGGAGTAGCTGTAGCTCCAGCTCCACAGCGTGTCTACTCTACGCCCTTGTACCATCTGGAGAAAAATGGCACATATAAAAGAAAAAATGTGTACAAGGTTCTGCTGAAGCAAAATTTTTAATCGAAAAAGGATAGGGCTGGAGCAGAGTACAGGAACCTTCTATCTGATCTACCTTATTAGGTAAACCTGTGATGGTATGTTTCCTTCAGATTCTTAACTTTAAGGCTTTATTGGCTTGATTGTGAAAGTGAAAAGGGCAAAAGTCTTTAAAAAGTACCATAAAAGTATTTGTGTGAGATGAAGCTGACTAACATTGGCAATAACATGACATAATTAGCAAACTTAAACTATAGATATTATGCACAAAACTTTAGTAGATAAAGTTGGGGAATCAAAAGTGATGTCAACCTAAAAAATATATTTCTGTGTATTTAAATTACCTTACACACCAGCTATTCCAGTAGTGATGACATATTACTCTGTTTTCTTCCAGTGGCCTTTTTTACATTTGATTCAAACACTGCTCATCGGGATATTGTATTGTCCAATGACAATATGACAGCATCTTGCAGCAGTTATGATGACAGAGTGGTTTTGGGGACAGCTGCATTCTCAAAAGGCGTTCATTACTGGGAGGTGCAAGTTGATAGATATGACAACCACCCTGATCCAGCTTTTGGTGTTGCCAGAATTAATGTTGTGAAGGATATGATGCTGGGGAAAGATGACAAGGCCTGGGCCATGTATGTGGACAATAACCGTAGCTGGTTCATGCACTGTAACTCTCATACCAACAGGTAAGTGATAACAAAAAAGTCATAGTATTCAAATATAAAGATGTTCTAAATAGACTTGTCTCATCAATGACTTGTCTCAAAACTTTAACAATATTGTTTAAATCAATAGTGCAGATGAAAATAGTAACCTTTGCTATATTAACCCATTCTCACCGTTACCATTGTTTGCTCCCCTTCTTTAAAAATCGGTAAATTTTGTATTTTTTTCATGCACAAAGCTTAAAGTTCTTGTTATCTGCGTAACCAATTGTACTTCCTACTGGCCGTATTTAATTTTACATGCCGTGTACTGGGAAGCAAAAAAAATGTGGTGAACTTGATGAAAAAGCGCTTATGCTCCATTTTCTTGAGGGCGCTGTTTTACGGCTTTCACTGTGTGCTCCAAATGACACCTTCCCTTTATTGTTTCCGTCAGTGCGATTATTTGGATACTAAATTTAAATAGCTTTTATTTGGTTTTAAAAAGTTAAAGCCTTTTGTACAACAAATCTAGTGAAAGGGGGTGATTTGAAGTTTTTTCAATTACTACTTTTTCATGTCCCCTTGGGTGTTTGAAAGTCTGATCACTCTTGCAATATACTGCAATACAACTTTATATCAATATAATGTGAATATACAGATCTTTTATTACAACCTACCTCCAGCATGCTGTTATAGAAAGACTTAATTGGAAGCCATAGGAGCCTCTTTACAGACAGTACCTGGATAATCAACTTAAAGGGGTATTCCCACAAAGACAAGTTTCTTATATGTACTCAGAATAACAAAATAACCAGCCAGCACATGGTGAGCAGAGAGAGAGGCTGCAAACTACAAGCTACAAGGAGCTAAGTGATCCGGGGGAAGTGAGATGTAGTAGAGCTCACATTGTAACAGTTTAACGGTCTATCAGTCTCTGAGTAATAGGCATCTCATGCATCTTTGATCTGTCTCAACTCTCTTTCTATGGGTCAGTGTGTTAATACAATTTCAGAACCAGATGAAAGTGCATATAAACCCTGTACCCTGATAATCTAACCACATTGTCACCCCACAAAACTAGATGATAATACAGTAATATAGCAAGGAAAAGAAAATCACGGTCCAGCCAGGCTCCAAACACCAAGGATTTCTTTTATTCAGTGCATGTACAGAAAGTCAGTGATCCATGGCTAAGGACAGGGCAACTGTCCGAAACGCGTAGGCATCACTGTCTATCTGAGTGGATCACTGAATTTCTGTACATGCACTGAATAAAAGAAATCCTTGGTGTTGGGAGCCTGGCTGGACCGTGAATTTCTTTTCCTTGTTATTGCTGTACCCTGGCAGAAGGGTGGCCCGTGTCGAACTCGGTGAGCTGGCACTACCTTTTTCTTACTAATACAGTAATATGTCTGCTTAGAGAGTCCCGCCCACACCCTGGGATTTTGCACTGAGCAGCCTAGGGAGTGATAAGAGCTAAAACAGCAATAAAACTGAGTAAAATTGTAAATCTTTATTGTATTAACATCACTAGGGGATTGAGATGTGAGAATATTCTTTTTTTAATGTTTTTTCCATATTTAATGTTATTGTTACTGATATGGATTAAGGGCTTAAATGAGACAAGAGTGATGGGCTTTTTCTACTCGAATCCCCTTTAACTGACATCAACATTGAAATGTTTTTATATTTTATTTGTGTAATGTCATATGTAAACCAGGTCATCTAATGAGTACACTAAGTAATATTTTCTTCTTACTACTTTTACAGAACAGAAGGAGGTGTCAGCAAAGGGACCGTAGTTGGCATACTCTTAGACCTTAACAAGCGCATACTAATATTCCATATTAATGGAAAGCAGCAGGGACCTGTAGCATTTGAGAGCATTGATGGTGTGTTTATGCCAGCAATAAGTCTCAATCGAAATGTACAAGTAAGTAAATCTGCACTAACTTTCTATGCTTTTCTGTTCACCCATTTTATCTTTATTATAATTTCATTATGATAATCAGATCTAGTACATAGAGCACTCCTTTGCAGGACTTTATTATATTGACCTGTTACATGCTTTGTGTGTATGTAGTTCATGGACAGGTTCATGGAACAAAACGGTGGTGTGTTTAAAGGAAACCCACCAGTTGATTGGATGCATTATGAAGCAAACATACATTGAGAATGCTGTAGCTACACTGATGCAGGATAGTATCTTGGTTAATCCATGAGTTGAGTGGGTTTACTCAACAACAATTATAACATTCAGGACCTTGGGAAAGCTGGGTCAGGCTGGTTGCACCCATTACACATGGAGCTTATTCAAGACATGACTAATAAACCTGAGCTGGATCACTCATACACAGCAGCTGGGGGATGGGGCAGCAATTGATTATTCTGCCTTCAGGCACAACCCTCGGTTTACATCATCCTGTACAGCAGTGAATAACTAATGTTCTAGGACAAGCCCTGAACCAGCCATAGAAGTGAGATAGCTTCATTATCATAATTTTATAATTGTTTTATCAGCAAAACCACTCAGCACAGGAATTAACCAAGATATGATCCTCCATCAGTGTAGCTACAGCATTTCTCACGGTATGTTTGCTTCATAATTCATCAAATCAAATGGTAGGTTTCCTTTAAGAGAGAAGCTTACATTTGATGGTACTGTATACAATGGTATTATTTTACTGTACTACAGTCTATAACAGTGATGGCTAACCTATGACACGCGTAGCTATTTTCACTGACACGCGGCTGCCTGAGAGTTAAGTTTCATCCTACATGACCAGGTGCAGTAGCCAGGAGGCTGAGAGTTTGCACTGAGCTTCCAGCACTCCCCCCTACTCCACCTCCCCCGGGCCGTCCCCTCCCCATGTGTGAGCTGTGCCTAGTGTCTCCAGTCAGCACAGGTATCAGCACGGGGCACAGCAGGAGAGGTGACCCGGCCGTAAACCAGGGAGACTCCTCTGCAGCTCCTGATAGTTGTGGTGGGGGGAGGATGGCAGCACAGTCAGAGGCCACATCGCTGCTGCCCTGTGTGATGTCCCAGCAGCTGCCACCTCTACACTGACCATCTCCACAGCAGGGACCAGGGAGGACAACCACTCTCATCATACAGTAAGTAAGGTCAGTGCACTGTATGATAGAAGACAGTCATCAAGGTTTGTGTGTCAGTTTTGTGACGTACAAGCCCTGAAATAATCACAACACCTTGCAAATCGCCAGACATTGCGATTATTTTGCTCCTCACGCCTTCTCCATGCCAAGAAGGCATGAAGGAGATGCGGACAGCGGCGCCTGCACCCTCGCTATAACCTGTGAACTTTCATGACTGAAAGTTTGCAGGTTACTAATCTTTTCCACACCTGTCTGATTGTAACCGATCTATTACAATGTGCGAATTGCATATAATAATAGATGATGTGGAAAATCCCCATATACTGGAATATTGTTGTATGGCAGTACATGGTTGGATCAATCAGACAACCTAGGGTTAAAGTACCCTAGAAGTTAAATAATTATACATATTTGTTATTTAAATTATAAATATCATAAAATTATGTTTTTTTTTCAAGGTGACACACCACCCGAGTTATGCTCGGTTTTTTGGCAAATTTTGACACACCAAGCTCAAAAGGTTGCCCATCACTGGTCTATAATGAAGCACACTGTAGTATTGTATCATATACATTTTTCTTTTTATTGTGGGTGCATATGGATGATGAATGCTGTGCTCCTGATAATACAGAGACTGCATAGCTTTCTGTTTCATTTGCAAAGTTTATTTTGCCTCTTTCTTTCTATTGTCTTTAATTTATGAATTTATGCTTTCCGATGATTTTTTGCTCAGTCATAATACAAATTGTTGCACAAATTATGTGTCATATGACACCATTTTACACATTGTCTAATTCATTTTTAACATTTTATGTATTCCTAGAATTGTATATAAACAGGGGAAGACTGTTTTTTTCTTCGTACAGTGCAAATTCAGACTTGTACATGTCTATTATTTTAAGACATGTGCTAGCATCTTTTTCAACACCTAGCACAGTGATGGCGAACCTTTTAGAGACTGAGTGCCCAAACTACAACCAAAATCTACTTATTTACCATGAAGTGCCAATGTGGCATTTTAAGCAGTAACTTATTGCTACGTGACTTCCCCATCTTTCAATTGTATCCGCAGCCTAAGGCTACCAATACAGTTGAAAGAAAGAGGGCAGATAGCTTCTCTCCAGGGTCTCTTAGTACAGGAAGAATGGTGGGTACACACCTTCCCATTTTTCCTGCAGTTCCAAACAGCCAATGACGTGTCACTTTAAAATACCACTGAGTGAGTGAGGGGGGCGTGGCCTGATGCCGGACTGAGGAGACGTGCGCCGCGGAGCTCCCGGGACCCGACACCCCATCTCCCTTCTAAGGCAGCCATCCCTCACCTATACTTGTCCCCTTCAGCTCCGGGGTGCCCCACAAGCTTGCCGCTGTCCTCCGGTCCCGATTTGGAGGCGGCTACGGACTCCGCGCCGCTCCTCCGTACCTCGCCGCGGCCGACCACGTGACCCGCGCGGCGGTCCGCTCTTAGCCGCCCGGTGCTGCTGCACCGACCGCCGGGGAGATTCTCCTGCCTCTGGCTGCCTGGACGCCGCTCCCACCGCCGAGGGCACTGTGGCAGCGCTCCAGCCAGCCCTGCATCCTGCTGGAGGCGCCATCCTGCGGACTCCCCTGCGCTGCCTGAGGCCTAGGCGCGCAGGGTTAACCCTGACACTGCTGGACTGATCCAGGACCAGGTAGGGAAGAAATTCCCCTACTGCTGCCCACCTCTGCCCTGGGGACCCCAAGCTATACAGCCCAGCACTGAGTCCTCCATACTCCCAGTGATCCCCTGCTCTGGGTTCTGTTTTATATTAACCCTTGCAGTGCCGCTGCAATACTCCACGTGGGTTTGGACTGTATCTCTGCTAACTACTGGACTCTAGGCTCCTTGATTGTTTATCACTGGCCCCCCCTGCCCAGACGCCATGGGTAACCGGAGGAGGACGGTTAAAATGCTCAAAACAGCGTCCGGGGTGTCTGCGCCTCCATCGGATGATGAATCCGTCCATGAAGATCCTCCATTCCAGTCCCTGGAACCCCTGGACGCGCAGGATTGCTCCACATCCCAAGCCGTTCTTGCACAGATACAGTCGAACGCTGCCAAAAAGTTAGGGAGATTCTCCCGCACACAACCCTGCTCTCCTCAGGGGTCCCCAAACTCCTCTCCCTCCCTCTTTGAAGGCTCCCAGAGCCCGCCGCAGCTTGTAAGCTATGAAGAGGGTGCTGATCCGTCTGACGCGGCTACGGAGTTGGATCGGAAATTTGCAGAGGTGCTGGCGGCCATTAACGGATGCCAATCCAAACTGGTTACCAAGGTGGATGAGCTGCGACAGGACTTTGTTCTTTTAAGACACGATGTCCACAAAGCTAAAGAGCGAATTACTGAAACTGAACGCAGAATATCTGAGGTGGAGGACGTCCAGAGGCCTATGCCGACACAGATAAGAGAGCTTCAGCGCCAAATGTCTGCATCCATCGACAGAGCTGATGACCTCGAAAACCGCCTGCGACGGAACAACGTCAGAGTGGTCGGCCTCCCCGAAAAAGGGGAGGGGTCTGACCCTGTATCCTTTTTTGAAAATTGGCTCAAAAATATGCTTCCTGCAGATACCTTCTCCCCGTTCTTCACAGTAGAAAGGGCCCATCGTGTGCCATCCCGCCCTGGCCCCCCAGGGGGCAATCCAAGACCCTTCCTGGCCCGGCTGCTGCACTTTAGGGACAGGGACTCTATCCTCAGGGCTGTCCGTACCAAGGGAGAAATTCTCTATGCCAACAGCAGGGTGTCCTTCTACCCTGATTTCTCTGCATCCGTCAGGAAACAGCGAGCACAATTCACCGAGGTCCGTGCCCGTCTCCGTGACAAGGGGTATAAATACTCCATGATGTACCCTTCCAAGCTCCGAATTGTGGATGGTCAGAAGACTCGATTCTTCACTTGCCCAACCGAAGCACTTCACTGGGCTGATGCAGCTCCACGGGCTCCAGCTGCAAGGCCCGCACCTCCTGAGTGACTGGACTCACATATCCTTTTATCTGATATGCAATGACAATGCTGGACTTAGTCCTGAATAGTTATCCAGGGGTCCCAAATCACTGTTACAGTTGTCTAATATTTGCTTATACTTTACGTGCCTCACAAATGTACCCTGTGATTGATTTGCGCTTTCTTCTTGGTCATCTTGACCAGTGCGCCATTTATGGCACTCCATTCTCTCCCTCCCTCCCCCCCCTCCCCACCTCCCCCCCCTCCCCGCCTCCCCCTACCATTACCTCCTTGTGTCTTCCTTCTTTCCCCCCCCCTCCCCTATTTCCTCTTGGTTCTCTCTAAATATGGCTGCCTAATAACCTCCTGATCATCTATTCATTAAGGGTTGAAGGTCCCGGGACAAATGGTGTAGGTTTGTCTTGAGTTAGGGACCACTGTTCTAATATTTGACTGTTATTGGGTCTAGGTCTACACTACTGCTGTTAGGGTGTTAGACAGGGGGTTTGTATTCTTGGGATTGTTAGTTCAGTTCTGTTATATTTGTTATGCTCACTGTTGTCTGTCTGTCTATGTCTCTGTGGTATGAAAGGATGAATGCTTGGTTGCTCACGTCTCCTTCCCCACACCCCTTTCCCTTCCGCTAATATGTCTTCACTTAAGGTAATGAGCTGGAACGTGAGGGGACTTAACTCCAAATTCAAGAGGGCCCTGATGTTAGATGTCATTAAGCGTCAGGCCCCCCATATTGTATGTATCCAAGAGACACACCTTACGGGTCAGAAGGTCCTCTCCCTGAAGCGGGCCTGGGTGGCTAGAGGTTACCATTCCTCCTACTCTGTATACGCTAGGGGAGTATCCATACTCATATCCAAAGCGCTTCCCATAGAGGTCATACAGGTAGCACCGGATCACTTTGGCCGTTATGTGATCATACATTGTGCCTTGTGGGGCTTTACCTTTACTATTGCGTCTATTTATGTCCCCCCTCCCTTTGATCCAGCTGTATTGCACCTAATATCCAGTAAGCTGGCTGCTATGCCTCCAAGTCCGATACTCTGTATTGGTGACTTCAATGCAGTCCCTAACCCCTCCTTGGATCGTACAAGTGGTCTTGACACAGGCTCGGCCCGTCTGAACGAGTGGCTCACCTCTCTAGACCTCGCCGATGTTTGGCGTAGTAAACACCCTCAAGAGAGAGAATACTCATTCTATTCCTCTGTGCACAAGAGCTTCTCTCGGATTGACCTGGCCTTTGTCTCCCCTGATATGATGCAGCACGTTGACCAGGTATCCTATTGCCCGCGCAGTGCGTCAGACCACTCCGCCTTGCTCATCAGTTTCCTTATAGGCCCCCCCAGTGACTCCCGCTTATGGCGCCTGCACCCGGCTTGGCTCCTATCCCCAGCGGTACAGAGTACTGTTAGGACAGCGCACAGCGAGTTCTGGGATGTACACTCAACCCATCCTGATCCTCTTCTAGTCTGGGACTCGTACAAGTCCTCGGTGCGGGGGGCATTCATGTCGGGGGTAGCTGGCCATAGGAAGTCCTTAAATGCCCAGGAGGAAAGGCTGACGGCTGTACTGGTGACTGCAGAAAAGGATTATCTAGAGAAACCTACTCCGGGGAATAAAAAGACTTGGGCTCAGGCGCAGAGGAACCATCTAGCTGTGGTGAAGGAGCGCACCAGCAAGCGCCTGCTAGCCAGGGAAGCGTCCATCTTTGAATTTGGAGATAAAAACGGGAAGCTGCTTGCGTATTTATCGCGGGCTGAACGCCCCTGTGCTTCCGTTCCCTCTATTATTGATGGTAACGGAGCATTGATCACAGAACCCCGGGCCATTAACATGGTATTTCATGAATACTATTCATCTCTTTACAGCTCCAGATTGTCCGCCTCTTCCGTCGAGATCTCCGGATTCCTTGACAGTCTTCCACTTTGGAGGCTCACACAGGCACAGTCATCGGAGCTTGATGCTCCGCTCTCGGCAGAGGAGGTGGAACTGGCCATCCAATCGTTGCCCCCCGGTAAGACACCTGGACTTGATGGGCTGGGAGGTGAGTGGTATAGGGATAACTGTGAGACTCTGGTCCCCCTTCTCCTCAGCCTGTACTCCGATGCGCTTGATAGCGGTTCCCTCCCCGACTCCATGCGAGAGGCCCTTATTGTAGTTCTTCCTAAGCCTGGCAAGGATCCCCTACTTCCCGACTCATACCGCCCAATTTCCCTCCTAAACTCAGATGTTAAAATACTAGCAAAAATTCTGGCAACAAGGCTTAACAAAGTAATACTATCATTGGTTCACCCGGACCAGACAGGCTTTATGCCTGGGAGGGGAACTGACATAAATATACAAAGACTACACCTGAACATTGCAGAGGCAGAGCGGTCTCCAGACCCTGGGTTTATATTATCCTTAGACAATTGTAAGGCATTTGATTCTGTGGAGTGGCCCTATTTGTGGACCCTTTTGCCTAGAATGGGTTTTGGCCCTCGATTTACAGCATTGGTTAAGCTACTGTATAACGATCCCAAGGCTAGGGTGCGGACTAATCTTAACATCTCACCTACTCTCCCTATGGCTAGGGGCACTAGGCAGGGCTGCCCGCTATCTCCCCTCCTCTTCGCACTCGCCATTGAGCCCCTTGCTGTGGCGATCCGCCACTCTGAGGGCATTAAGGGCATAACTAGAGGTACTATTATTGAAAAGGTATCTCTCTATGCTAGGACTCCATTGTGGCTCAATCCGTGGCTCTCTCACTTCCTCTCCCTCCCAGGCTGGACAATGTGGGGGGCGGCGGGGGTGAAATTTGTAGGTCAGCTCTTATCCCCGGAAGCAGAATTACTCAGCTTTAACGAGATAAGGGAGAGACATACGGTACCCAATACGGCTAGCTTTCATTACACGCAACTGCGACACGCATTCAAAGCCCAATTCGGCTCCTTCAGCCTGACAGTGAAATTCTCCAAACTAGAGACTCTGATGAGTATACCTTGTATACCTTGGAGACCTTGTAGTTTGGACAGTGAAATTCTCCAAACTAGAGACTCTGATGAGTATACCTTGTATACCTTGGAGACCTTGTATACCTTGGAGACGTGGGCCCCTCTCTGGAATCCCTTCTGTCCCTGATAGAACGTTATGGGGGGTTCTCAGTCCTTCGGGTTAACTGGGACAAATCGGCCCTCTTTCCCTTATCTGATGTAGGGGTACACTCCCTCCCCGTCCCAGTCCGGGTGGTGTCCACCTTTAAATATCTGGGAGTCCAGGTGTCACGCAAGGTCCAGGCATTTACGGAGTTAAACATTACACCCCTGATAGCTGCAACGGAATCGCGCCTAAAAGCCTGGTCCACTCTCCCCTTGTCTTTGTACGGGCGTATTAATATATTTAAAATGATTTTTCTTCCAAAATTTCTATATCTTTTCCATGCCTGCCCTATACTACTTCCTAAGAGTCTGTTTAAACGCTTGGACGGCATTCTCAGGTCCTTCTACTGGCAGAGTAGTGCTCCGCGATTCAGTCTAGCGCTGCTTCAGGCTCCCAAGTCTAGGGGTGGACTGGCTGCCCCGGATCTGTACCTTTATTACCTGGCTTCCCAGCTAGTATATGCCCAGTGGTGGATAGATATAGACATGGGTAATGCAGCTACTGCACTGGCTGGTGCCCTGGTGGGTTCCTACGAGGCCCTTACAAACCTGCTGTACAGGTATAAGTCCCCATCTGATACCCCACTTCCCCTACGTACGGTAGCGGTGTGCTGGCGTAGGGCACAATCCCTGGTAGAACCGAGCTGCTCTCCCCCTCTCTCGCCTAGGACTCCATTGTGGCTCAATCCGTGGCTCTCTCACTTCCTCTCCCTCCCAGGCTGGACAATGTGGGGGGCGGCGGGGGTGAAATTTGTAGGTCAGCTCTTATCCCCGGAAGCAGAATTACTCAGCTTTAACGAGAGACATACGGTACCCAATACGGCTAGCTTTCATTACACGCAACTGCGACACGCATTCAAAGCCCAATTCGGCTCCTTCAGCCTGACAGTGAAATTCTCCAAACTAGAGACTCTGATGAGTACCCCGGACCTCCCTAAGCCACTCACTCAGTGCTATGCTCTCCTACAAGAGCAAAAGTCCAGACCGTTTGATAGAGCCTGTGAACGCTGGAGACAGGATATCCCTGACCTGTCAGATGATGACTGGAGGGAGGTCGAGCTGTCCTACTTCACATCTGTAGTGAGTGCAAGGGACTTCCTGATCCAATCTAAATTCCTCCATCGAGTATATTTCACCCCTGCTAGACTATTCCGCATGGGAGCAATGCCCAACGACCTTTGCTTTCGCTGTCAGGCTGAAGTCGGATCCTTCCTGCATTGTGTCTGGTCCTGCCCTAAGGTTCATGCCTTCTGGTCCGAAGTGCTGGAGTTCCTTAATCTACACTTTGATTTCCCACGCTTACTGTCTCCCTCTGTGTGTCTCCTCGGCATCATAAACGAAGTTGTCAATGGCCACTATGACAAAATTTTCTTTAGGTTGGTCCTATACTACGCCCGAAAAGTGGTGGTGATGACCTGGAAGGACCAGGAGCCCCCTCCATTAAAAAGATGGATACTACTCATTAATAGTGTCATTCCCCACTACCGGTCTCTGTATACCAACAGGAAGTGTCCCCAGAAGTTTGATCGCATCTGGTCCAGATGGTGCGCGACTCCCCATACTGCCTTATAATCACATGTGATATATACTCCTCTCCATGATGAAGGAGACTGAGCGTGCTGGTGTGTGTGTGTGTGTGACTGATTGTCTATGTGTCAATAGTTATTTGTGTTGTATCAAGATGTCTGGCTGCAGTATCTGCTGTTATCTACTGTGTAAATATCCCTCAGGTAGTTTTGAAACGCAGTAAGAACCTGACTGTTACCATGGCTGTTGTATAATAATCCTGTATTGGGGGGAAGGAAATATGTGACAGACAATCTTGTTTTCTGGTTTTGTTTATTATGTTTGTATAAAAATTCAAAAAACTGCAAAAATAAATACTTTAAAAAAAAAAATACCACTGAGTGTAGCATCTCTTAAGTTGCCTGGGACTGCAGGAAGATTTGGTGGATTTGGTCCTGTTTGGTGAACTCTGTCCTGCAGTGATGGCCTGAGTGCCCACAGAAAGGGCTCTGAGTGCCGCATCACTGACCTAGCACATGTCCCCATGTCTTTCAGTGGGCTCACACTCATGGCCATAGCACTGGCATTCTTTTTCTATCGTCATTAGTACCTGAGTGGAGCCCACCCGACAATGACTTAAAGGCCGCAAATATCGGACCGTGGGATTTCTTCTTAGAATTTCTTCTTAAAATTTTGTAATAGGGTATATAAGGAATTTTATTAGGATTTGTTTTCATTTATTTAGAAATTAATGTATGGTTGATAGTAAACTTTTTAATAAATTTTATTTAGTTTCTCTGTCTCATCTTTTCTACTCCAAAGCCTCCTAGAGTAGCACAGCACATCAGATACATAAAGACAGAAGCTTAAAGATTAACTATGTGACTTGATAATTCAGTTCTGTTAGTAAAGAAGGCTATCCAGTGGCTTTCTGTAATGAGCTCAATCATTTGAAACTTTAGCAGGTTCATATCTATCAGCTGAGAGTACAGGAGAGAAAACTTATTTATACAAGCTTGATTAATTTTCAGTATAAAAGTCACAATTTCTTTTATGACCTGTAAACACTCATGCGTAATTATTTTGCATTATTTAAGGAAAGGGTTCGTATATAATATATGTTGATCATGTGGCTTGTTTACTTTGTGAACAGTCGACAAGATATCTTTCTACTATGTTTATTTGTCTCCACAGGTTACTCTTCATACTGGTCTAGAGGTGCCAACGATCTTCAGGCAGACCAAGGCAGTAACTAAACTCTAAATGTTGGTGCATTATTCCATAGGCTGTTATTTTATGTCATAGTAACATCCATTGATAAAAGAGTAGTCAACATTTACTAAATTACAAAATGAAACTTAGCAGGAAAGCAAAGAGCGGGACAGAAAACTGCAGATTTGCAAATAAATTTTCATAAACCATGTAGCAATTATTCTCTTTCTCCAGGAATATAGAATGACATTGCTGTAATGGACATCTACCATCAGGTATAGTGATGGTAGACAGCTATAAATCACCAATCGCCGTCTTCTGTACTTTCTAAAAAATATTTTATTACTTCATAGAGTATTGTCTATGTTGAAATATAAACTTATATTCTATATGTTAATGGGCTTACATCACCTGAGCGCCTCCTAGTTCCGATGGCCAATAATTTATTCACGCCCTGTATATTTTAATTGTAGTCAGGTCCACCCCGATATTAGTCCGCAGCCAGAGTGCGGCAGCGAGATTTACAGACTGCAGGGTGAGGTTACCGGCAGTCTGGATGATATTGGGACAGATCCGGCTACAATTAATTTATTCACGCAGCCGCTGTCTCTCATGGAAAGTCTCTGCATGTGTGCGCGGGACTAACAGACTGCACAGTGACGTCATCGGCAGTCTGAATGATATCCGGGTGGACCTGCTACAGTTAAAATATACAGGGCGTGAATAAATTATCGGCCATCGGAGCTATGAGGCGCTCAGGTGACGTAAGCCTGAGTGCCTCCGGCTCTTAAAAGTTTATATTTCAACATAGACAATACTCTATCAAGTAATAAAATATGTTTTATAAAGTGCAGAAGGCGGCGACTGGTGAGTTATGGTAGTCTACCATCTTGTCTTGTCTACCATCACTATACCTGATGTCCTTTAAATGTTTTTTTTCCTACATAAAATCTGAAAAAAATGTTAATCTGTTTTTAAATCATGTTCAGAAAAGGATTCAAATACTTGCATTTTAGGAATATGTGTCTGGGGAAAAGAGGGAGTTTATACCTGCCTCAGGATCACACTGTGTAATTCAATTATTTTTTTTATTTACTCTTCGTTTAGTCTTCAGTTTTACTTTTAATATGGGATTGAAAAATGTGAAATATAATTTTTTTTTACATTCAGTATGATTGTTTTGCCATTTTTACAATTTTTCTACACTAATATGTATATTGACCAATTTATGATCCAGATTTTGTCCACTCCTTTAATGGTAATGTTCTAAATATTTAATTGTAATCAAGATATGTATAAGAGAAGAATTTGTTGGGTAAAACAGCTGGTTAGTGTAGTTTGTGATATATTATGTATTGTATATGTGTATTTAAATGCAGCCTTTGGTGCTAAAGTGTACTATGAGAGTTCAAGTAATATGGTCTATCTGTTGCCTGAAAGAAGAAGAATGATTCCAGGACATGGAGGAACTGAACTGTCTTACAGGCATCGTTGGATACAGGGTGTTTACTGGTCATAGACTTTAGAGTTTTGTTATTCCTCTTATTCAAACATCCAAACAAACCCCCATAAACTGCAAAGCAAAGAGCTATCAGTGTATATTGAAGTCATCCATTGACTCATTACGTCTGTCAGTGCCTCCAAAAAAGTAGTGGTTATTACTTTACCCAGCCATTCAAAAGTCCACCTGTTTATTTCAGTGACTGGTCATCATCACCCAGCAGACTCAACCTCAACCAGTACAGTTAATTTTCTATTGGGTGCTAGACTATTGTAAAATATTTCATGGGATATTTTGCTGAAACTGTGAATAATCTGATTCAGTCCACTCTCATCTAATGTCTGTGGCCAGTTTTACGTCTTTACAGGGTTAATGAAACCTTTTCATGAACAGTTTAGAGCAGTGAGATGGGTTAATTACCGAATGAGCTAAGTGCTAATAACATTGGGTCTGTAAATACATACAGTATTTTAATATGCTCTTTGATTACATTTGTGGACAGTTTTGTCTGTATTAACCAATTCACCATTAACCAATTATTGTTTAAGGTCAGGTCTATATCATATACATTTTTTATGTTAATGGTTTCAGGATAGATGTGGCAGATTTTCATATTTTTGCCTTCCACCAACACTTTTACAGTGTATTCATTGATATACATAGGCATATTTATCAAAAACAGTGTAAACTGCTCTAGGTGTATGGCGAGTTTTCTTCCTGAATCTGGCGCACCCTGCACTGAAAAATAAGTTCTAAAATAAAACTGTAACTCATCCTTGTTCTCTTGGTAGCTGCCATCTCTTCATTTAGATATTGCAAGAAGGCAAAACCACATTTTGCAACCAAATTTTTTCATGTAATAATCAAAACAATGATAACCGGTATTTGCCTTACAAGCCGATGCCTCCTTCATCCCAAAACAGCCTATGTCCACACATAGGCTTAGGTACAAAATAGATCATCTTTATTCTAATATCCAGAAAATTACACTTTTAAAAACAATTTAAAAAAAAACTGATCTCCCAATTATGTTATATAAACTAGCCTGGACACAGTAAAAATGAACTAGATACGAGATAGCTCGAGAATGTATTCGGCCCCCTTGAGCTTTTCTACCTTTTGCCACATTTCAGGCTTCAAACATAAAAATATAATGTTTTGGTGAAGAATTAACAAGCAGGACACAATTATGAATTCGAACTACATTTTTTGGATACTTTAAACATTTGTAAAAACAATAAACTGAAAAGTGGCGCATGCAATATTAATCAGCTCTCTTAAGTTAATACTTTGTAGTGCCACCTTTTACTGTGATTACAGCTATAAGTGGCTTAGGGTATCAGGTCTCTATCAGTTTGGCACATTGAGAGACTGAAATCATTGCCCATTCTTTCATGGGAAAACAGCTCAAGCTCAGTGATGAGCTCTCAATTCGATTCAGGCCTGTACTTTGACTTGGGCATTCTAACACCTGGATGCATTTATTTGTATATTTTGCTTATGTTTGGGATCATTGTCTTATTAGAAGATAATTCTCTGTCCAGTCTCAGGTCTCTTGCAGACTCCAACAGGTTTTCTTCCAAAATGGTTCTGTATTTTGCCCATCCATCTTTCCATCAATTTTAACCATTTTCCCTGTCCCTGCTGAAGAAAAGCAGGCCCAAACCATGATACTGCCACCAACATCCCCAGTGGGGATGGCGAGCACAGGGTGATGACCTATGTTGTATGTTTTACGTCAAACATATATTTTGGTATTGTGGCCAAGAAGTGCGATTTTGGTTTCACCTGACCAGGGTACCTTCTTCCACATGTTTGGTGTCTCTCAGGTGGCTTGTGGAAAACTTTAAACACAACTTTTTATGAATATCTTTGACAAATGGCTTTCTTCTTGCCATTCTAAAAGGGCAGAACAATATTGCATGCCCCCACTTTTCAGTTTATAGTGTTTTACGAAAGTTTAAAATATCCAATAAATTTCATTCCACTTCACAACTGTGTCGCACTTGCTGTTGATTCCATTTTTTTCTTTATTTGAAGCCTTTTTAGGCAAATGGTAAATGGTAGAATGGCAAATGGTAGAAAAGTTCAAGGGGGCAGAATACTTCGCAAGGCATTGTAATTGAAATCAGTTGGTGACTCCCATTGTTAAATTGCTCATCCACTCAATCTTTTTTCTCCTGTTTCTTTTTTTTTCATGGTAACACTGCACCATACATCACATGCTCTTGGTGACAAATATTAAAATTTCAGGTTTAATATTTCAGTCCTATGTTATATATGATGAAATTACTGGTTGCATTGGCAGTTTTTTGTATACCACCACTGCAGTCTGTTTGCAAATAATGGCAGTGATGGAAGATGAGAATGGAAGGTATAGGCCTGTTTATTGTATATTAGCCCCTGCTGCCTGCATTAAAAGTGATATTATTTGTAAACCCTTTCATATTAGATGTGCACTGTAAGTGGGACCTCAAACAAACCTATGAATAAAAAATATAAATACAATAAAATCATAAGATATTATGCATTTAGATGGGTATTCTGAAAGTAAATCCTCGCCATTGTACCAAGTAAAACTATTCTCACATGCACAGGAAGTGGGATATCCCTTTTAAATGCAGTGGGGTTACTCTCCTTAAAGGTGTATTCCAGGAATAAGGATAATCTGTATTTAGAAAGGTCATTAAAATCTAATGTAATGTGTAATTGATTGTTATTTTCAATTCTGCTTGGTTTAGCAGAAAAAGGATTTTGGCCTAATATTTCACAGTTTAAAAAAACCTACTAGCCCTTTAATCCGTCCTGTGCCTTCCCTCCACTGGGAGAGGACACAGGACGGAAGATGGCGGCTGCTGCTGACGTCAGACGTTTGTGTCTGCAGCGTGGGGTCAGCTCTCCCTCTTCCACACTCTCTCTCGTTCTGAAGCTGGGCTGGTCACATGACCTGCCATTGCCTCACACAGCAGAGAGCACAGCTTCCAGCTCCTCTGTACCTGCTGATTGTTACACAAAACAAAGTTTGCAACATTGTATCATGTAACCAGGTAAAATCCATCTCCTGTATCTTTATATTTTTCAATAAATAAACTTCACTTGTACCTCAGAAAAGTGGATACAAGGCATATCATGCATAATAACATACATGCTCCATAATCTAAAAAAGAAATACATACAATGTGTACATCTATAGTAATGAAGATAATTGATCATTTATCTCCTATCACTCTCTCATATATATATATATATATATATATATATATATATATATATATACTCTATATATTCATATCCTAAATCCATATACAATACATATATTGACACTATATATATTCATATACTGCAAATGTCTCTACACCCGATAAATATATAGTGTCAAGATGTGTACTGTATATGGATTTAGGATATGAATAAAGTGTATGAACATATAGTACATATCTATATACACTGTCCATGTACTGTATATATCTTTATTCCCTTTCCATACTGCATATATCTCTAATCCTATCTCTATACTGTATATATCTACACCCTACCCATATATTGTATATACACTATCCACATGCTGTATATATGTAGTATATGGATAGGACATGTAGATATATACAGTATATAGATAGGGAATAGAGATATATTCCCTATCCATATACTGTATATATCTCTAATCATATTTACATACTGTATATATCTCTACATCCTATCCATATATTACATTTATCTATATATACCATATACACTGTCCATATACTATTTGCTCCTTGCGGATCTGGGACCAGCAGCGCTCAGCTATCTCCACTAGTTGGCTACTACCATATAATAACACATAATCGATTGGAAAAAAAAAAATCAACTTGATTGAAATTTAAAAAAAAATGGTATCCTCAGTCTAAGCATGATTCGCGAATCCAGAGTGCAGCAGTAATTAACAATGTGGTGCACTCTGCACCAATGGCCCAAATTTATCAAATGTAGTGCAGTTTGCCTCACTGTCGTGTGAACATAGCTTAAATTATTACTACAGCCAAATACAAAAAACACAACTCAACACATACTTATTCCATATACTCAAATACACCCTACACATGCATCCACATCACCTATCCATAGGGTAGTAGTGAAAATAACTGGATGCACATAACAGTAGGAGAAAACTCCCTATTGATCTTGATAAGCTGAGGTGCTGCTGTATTACTACACTTCTAGAAATGAAGATAAACTGGTTCAAAGTAGCCAAACGCACGCAGTTTTAAATGGACAGAAAACACTTGCTTTAAGGCGGTCCAAAGACGTGACGTGTGGCAGCATCCTTAGGGAGCGTTCAGATGTTGCGTTTTCATTGCATTTGAAATGCATTAGAGCAGCTGATGAGAGTTTATTTGCCTAATTACATTACTGTTTGCTTCTGTTAACACAATGTTAACATGTGTGTTAACAAAATGAATGTGTTAATGTTTTTGTAAACGTAAATGTTAACAGTGATGTAATTAGGCAAATCACCTCTCCTTAGCTGTTGTAATGCATTTCAAATGCAATGAAAATGTAGGTCAAAACGCAACGTGTGAACGCGCCCTTACTCAGTAGGAAGAGCAATTGCTAAACAAAGACTCTTGGTTTTGGTATTCTAATATTGATGCAAAGTACTAAGCAGGATACTGATGTGTAAAACTAACTTTAGGGGTGCGGTCACAAGTCATGTTTAACGCATGCGTTTAAAAACGCATTGCAATAGCTGAAGAGTGATTTGCCTAATTAAACAGCAGGTAACACAAAATGCAACTGTTAAAGCATTGTTAACGCATTGTTAACATTTGCATTTTGTAAATGCAATTGTTGACAGCTATTTAATTAGGCAAATCACACTTCAGCTATTCCAATCCCTTTTTAAATGCATGCATTAAATGCGACGTGTGATCGCACCCTAGGAGGTAAGACTTCTTGAACACTGCAAAATGGACACTGCTGTTTGACAGCATCCATGCTTTGGCAGGAAGAAGTAATGATAATCACAGACAAACAAAACAATGGTAGATGGAAAAATGTGATTTATTAGCTATTATTACTGGAGTAATAGAGCAGGCCCTTCTGTGAGATGATCACCTTGGAAACCAATGGGAGCAGGAGAGGGAGGGGCTATAACTGACATCTCTGTGAAGATAAGTAAAAGGAAGACATGTCTCATACTAAAGGCTCATGGGACTTGTAGTACTGAGCGTCGGCCATCTTGGATATGACTCCACCTACTTAACAAACCCTATAAAAGGTTTTCAGAACATAAAAACAAACTAAGTAACCTTTATTTTGTGATTGTTGACACTGTGTGTTATTGTAGTAACATATTTATAGCATTATTGTTTTTTTTTTTATCAGAGGTTCATATTCCTGGAATACCCCTTTAATGATCTTCAACTGCATCAGAGATCATGGAAAACTGTGAAATCCTCTGGGTATCAGTTTCCCTCTTGCTCTTAAGTACCACACTAGAAGGATATTGACAGGGACGCCCTACACGTGTTCCCAAGTCTTCTGCCTTGTGATAAATAGCTTTTCTACTAGAAATGTATACTACAAATAGCTTTATTGTTTACCCAATAATGTCAAATCTTATGTAAACCAATACAATTTTACAAATACAGGCGGTCCCCTACTTAAGAACACTCGACTTACATACGACCCCTAGTTACAAACGGACCACTGTATGTTGGTAATTTATTGTACTTTAGTCCTAGGCTACAATAAACAGCTGTAACAGTTATCAAATGTGTCTGTAATGAAGCTTTATTGTTAATCCTGGTTCTTATGACAACCCAGCATTTTTAAAATCCAATTGTCACAGAGACCAAAAAAGTTCTGGCTGGGATTACAATGATAAAATATACAGTTTCGACTTACATACAAATTCAACTTAACAACAAACCTACAGACCCTATCTTGTATGTAACCCGGGGACGGCCTGTACAGGTTTTAATAGCCCATCTAGATAAAATTCAGTAATTGTTAGGAATGTTAGATCATGTCATGCATATAGACAAAAAAAAAAAAAAAAACTGTTCAAAAAACGACAAAAAAAATACTATGCCAATTTGATGAGGCGTACCGATTTTATGAATTTAACATATCTTCATTTTTATATTTAGCTTTGTATATATTCAGCACTTACTAAAGGAAGACATATCACCTTTACCACTGTGAATTATAGTTCCAGAGGCATTGTCTGTTATTCTACAAAATCATTTCACTTTATGTCTAACATGCAACTCAAAGAGGCCTCTCTGTGATTATTTTACTACTGCATGGGAAGTGGCTTCTTTTACAAAGATCCAAACTACAAAAGTGGATTTCTTTTATTTTAATAAGATTGATTTTTTTACAATTGGTGAGGTACCAAAAAGAAAGAGGACTGATATTTTTTGTACACGCATGAGAACACGCACCCTATTTAGTGGGGTCCATCTCTGTCAATGCCTTACCATTAAATCTTTTGCAGTGAAACTTTCCTTTAGTATTTGTAAATGTAGAGCGAGTAGTGTATGTGAGATATCTTGTGTCATTGTTTTTTACTACTTCATATTGTACATATTCAACGGTCATGTTTCCCCATCCCAATAAGGCTGAGTCAGCCGTATGATAGATGAAAATGTCATTTTACGTAAATAAATCCTGTTATGCTGGTGCTCCACATAAACTAAAAATGAAAACATTGTGCTCCATGAAGTGTATGCTAAATTGACAACTGGGCATCACCATTCCCTTAGTCAATAGGGTGTGTGCAAACACGCCCGGACACCAAAAGCACTATTTGGACAGCATCCAAGTTAGGGTCACATAGTAGATTCATCTGCATGTTATAGTGCTGTTTTTACTTTATAAGTATTTATAAAGTAAGCATGGAAGACGGTCAGAATTGTTGGCAAGATATAAACATTTATAAGTTCTTCAATCTTGTAGTAATCTCTCAAAAATAATGTTTCTCTTTAAAGGTGCTTGTTTCCTATTCCCTCTGCCACCCAGTCCAGGGAATAAGAGAGAAACCATTCCCTGTGGCTGTTTTACTAACGGATCCATAGGACGGTGGCTTTTACACAGAGACATATTTAGGTTAAGAATTGCGATTTATTATTTACATTTATATAGAAACAGCTCACAAATTGTTAGCCTGAAGACCAAATGATTCATATCATAATAAAGTTATTCAATAGATTGTAGGGGGTATTAGATGGTATCGGAATAATGCTATATTTGGCTGGTGATATTAAGATGATTTATTTCAGAGTCCAGATGTCTTGACAAGCAGCATATTCTGTGATACTAATTTATTTGCAATGTTAGCAGCTTGCAACCTTAACATCATTTTGTGTTTTCTCTAGTTATGGCATCAAAAGCTTTCTCTTTACTTTTGTAGGTAGTGTCTTAGAAAGAAAATCTGATGTCTTTTCTAATTTTGTACTGCTTCATCAACGTTTGTATGTCATTATTTAGGGAGTCCTCAATTGTCTCCCCACACTCTTTCTCACTCTGTGGGAATGTGATCTATGTTGCATCAATGTGGTTTTACAGATTTTGAATAAAATTCTTAAAATACTGCCAACAATCAAAAGTCTCAGTTTATCGTCTTATGTTTCTAATTTCTCTTTAACAATGTAAACTATTCAAAACACATGATGCTCTTACTGACCGCATGCATTACAGTGTATATGCAATTGGACCAAGCTCCCTGATATGTTTGAATTGCACTTAAAAACACAAATTAAAGTGTGTGAACATGACCTCCAACATCTGTAAATGAAGAAGGTCACAGACGGTAACCTACTTAGACATGGCCGTCCAACTGCAAGGTTATTGCAGCAAAGATAAACACTTGTTAATTATATGTTAACACGGGTGTTAACATCTTGTTGGCAGATGTATTTTGTAAACACCATGTTGACAGCAATGTAATTAGGCAAATCTCCTCTTCTCAGCTGTGCCAAGTGTGACCGCAGCCTCATATGTCGTCATCTCCCTGGGGTGTGACTAGAGTGCTTATAAAAATAGGAAACAGTCTCAAATTCAAAACTTACAGTATTGTCTACTCCTGTATATTACCGCCTTGCATTGCTTTTGTACATGTGGATTTGAGACATTTGCAACAAAAAGTAATTAAAAAAAAAAAAGCAAAAACTTTTCAGGACTTGCATCACAAGAAAAAAAAAAAGACATGAACATACATAAGGCACAAAAAAAGACCTTCCAAAAGTCTCAATTATACACCAAGAAAAAGAAAACTAAGATACATTTCCCCCAATGAATACAATAGAATGACAGCAAGAGGAGATCTAGGAAACCACAAGGAATTGATACAGAAAGTATATTAGAAAATTATATAGCTTTTCATTCTACAAATATGTATTTCCTGAAAATAGACAGTCCTAATAACTAAGCTCTGCAGTCCAAGCAAAGGAAAACATATGTAGCATAAATCCAATCATTCTTCTGCATTGAATGTCCTTGGAATGGTTCTGACCCAGTCCTGAATACCTTTATACTCCTTTAACAACTCTTGACTTTTTGATGTCTGAAATATCTTTCTGACTTAGGAACAATGCTCCATCTTTAAACTTTCCAACTTGTCCCGATGGTGCACTTAACGAAGACTTCCTGTTTTTAAACCTCCTTTGAAATAAAAAAACATGAGTATTTTAGTAACGAAGACAGACAGAAGCATCATAGACAGGTATTGCAGTTTTAAGATATGGTATAAAACAGGATACAAAAGGGATACATACCTTTTAGGAAACTAAACAATATATAATAGCCTTTCATACCACTGCTTTTTCAATAATTAGAAAAAGTATCTGTAAGTCATCAGTGAAAAACAACTATATCTGTATGTAGTGTTATACATAGAGGGCTGTACTACTACATGATCTGAGAGCAGATCTGTTCGGGTTGCTCATGGCAGCAAATCAGAGCTCAGCTTGCATTTTCCCACAGTCACTATAGAAAAGTAGAATTAAGTGGTTAGAAAATTCATAAGCACTCATTATAACTCTGGAATTGGAGCTAGTTCAGACCTTACCATTCTTGTATGATGCATATGACAGGGTTATCTATACAATTTCTTTTGCTAGGTCTATGCATATGCCCCTGATGAGCCTGTTTATGCAGGCGAAACATGTCATGTATGGATCAGTGACCTGAACATCATCTACTGACAGTCATTGTCATCTCTAGGGTCACACCCATCTCTACTGTGGAGCATTTAAATTTAAGGGAAAGTATGTCCATTTAGGGACAGGTTCCAGTCGGGGGGGGGGGGGGCAGCCAGTTATGACTGTGATCCTGAGTTGAGTAAGGTGTATTAGGGACTCTCTCTGCCTTGACAGGGTTTAGTAGGGTGCTCCATGCCGGGTCCCAACTCCCCCACACTTTGAGAGGACTTCTATTTCACCTTGAATTTTTTTTTTTTACGGTCCTCTGTTCGATCTTCTTACCACCACTTGCTCAACCACTCGCACTCCATTAAGAGCCCTGCCCAATCTCATGCAAGATGACCTACTCATTAAAGACTGTACATGAAGATATAGTGGCTACAGTGCCAAGGGTCTCACATCTAGTTGGTACAAACCATACCCTCATGGAGGGTGTTTTATCATTTCCTATTTTTGTTTTGGTTGGCATTTTCTATAATTTTTATCTGTACCAATTAAAGGTTACGTTTGAGTATATACTCACCAATTGTACTCAGGTTCCTCTGCTTTTGTTAGAGTTGGTAAGGAGTGAACATTGCCCTCCTGTATTGAACTTTCTAAGCTCTGATTGGTTGCCATGTGAAAATAGAACAGTTTTGCTCTCAAACAAGTCTGATAAATCTCCCCCAATATGTCTTTCCTGGTAAACCTGGCTATGGCTTTTTTAAAAGGAGTTGTCTGGGATTGAATACTCTTACAGAAACCTCAGGCATTCATAGGCTTTCAGTTACAATACATATTGTATACATTTTGTTTTAAAACCTGACCCATGACGTGAAAAAACAAAGTAGTAATACCTAGCTTGGTCCTTGCTAAGGCACAGCAAAGTACCGGAGGGAATAATTATTATTGTTATACAAACTGGTATCCGTAGTTAAAAAATAGTTATATGGTAAACTAGAGCCCATGGATGACTGAAGACACCCATTGTTATCTGCTAAATGCAATTGCCTGAGGTTCTGGCCTCAGATGCTTGAGCCCAATACCAATACAGTGAATGTCTCCACAGATACCCACCCGCCATATTCCTTCTTTCGTTTTTTTCTCCCTGGTTCCATTTCATTTTCCTATGAAGATTAGAAGAACAGTTAAAAAAAAAGTACAGTTTTCATTGAATTTACTTTTAACCTTAATGTTACACATTGGACTGTGTCATAATACAAACTCCAGAGACCCAGATTAAACCAAGTGCATGACAAAGCCATGGAAGTAAAGGCATCTACTGAAATGAGGCAACATGCCCCATGTGGAATAAAAGGGGCTACCAGCCTGTAGATATATTCATGGCCCCACATTTTTAAAGAGCATGGTTGGAGATTAACCTGTGCCAACCACCTGTCTCCCATAGCTAGATCCTCGGTAGTCGACAAATCCTACTGCAAAAACACTTCCCATTCCTATAAAACCCCCTCACTTTTTAATTTTTGCCCTAACTGCTGGCTCTCCTGCAACACACAGGCCATCATAAGCAACACTGGTGGCCGACACTGAGCCCATCACTACTCATGCCCATTCGCCCTCGATACGACAAGAACAACCAGTGGGACTTCGGTTTCTGAACATCAGGTATCAGATGGGAGTCACTAGTGCATTTATATTCCAGAATAAGAGGTTATGACAATACTAGTGAGTCAATGTATAGGAGTATACCCAACTTACTGTGTACCATAAAACAAGTATATGTTTATATAGTTTAAAAAAAAAGACAAACCATTTTGGCTTTTTCCAATTGCTTTAGTTTGATTTGTTCTTGATAGAGCTTGTAATTCACATATTCTCTTTTGGGGGGCTAAAAAAAAATATAAGACATTGTTACTCTTAAACATAAGCAAATAATGATAAAAAAAATAAATCAGAAGATGTGGGTCTCAGGTTTCTGTTTTATTGTACAAAAAGACATAAAAAAAGATGGTAGAAGTATTTGCCAAGTGTATAACCTTTTACCCTTTCTGGTCTAAGCCATTTTAGTCCAGGCCTGATTTTTAAAATTTACCCTGTTTCATTATAGGAGGTTGTAACTTAGTGACGCTTTAATATATCCAGGGGATTTTTAGCCCGTTTTCCCGTCACACATTGTACTTCAAGGTAATAGAACATTTTTTATGAGAGCTTTTGTGTTTAGTTCTGAAAAAAAATTATACATTTGGCAAAAATTTCTAAAGATTATTCATTTTCAAAGTTCAAAATTTTCTGCTTTTCAGGCAGATAGTCATAGCATCCAAGTAACTTAATAACTAACATTTCCGAAATGTCTGCTTTATATCGGCAAAGTGTTTTATGCATCCTCTATCATTTTTAGGTTGTTCAGAATTTTGGGTGCAATTTTTCTCATTTTTATGAAAATCGCCAAAACCCTTATTTAGAGGCACCTGATCAGCTTTAAGTGACTTTGAGAGGCCTAAACAGCAGTAGATCATACCCCATAGATCATGCCATTTTGTGAAAAATCAACTTTAAGAAGTGTGTTAACCCTTTAGATGCTTCACAGGGGTTAAAACAAAATGGAGGTGTACTTTACAAGCGGTAATATTTTTTAGACAATATACCGTATTTTTCGGCCTATAAGGCGCACCGGAGTATAAGGCGCACCTCTAATAAATGCCTGCTAAGACACCTAGCTTCATATATAAGGCGCACTGGAGTATAAAGCGCAGGATCAAATGCAGTACCTAAAAATGACCAGCAGGTGGCAGACCTGTGCACAGTTCAAGCCAGCTACACTTCCTGGGAAACTTGTCTTCAGCGTGTCAGAGAGCTCTGATCTCAGAGGTATGGCTGCTGGGGGTTAATGCAGGGTGATGCAGCAGGGGTTAAGCGGTCTCCCTCTGCCCCTTCTCTCCTCATCCAGGGTGTTATTCCTGTGGGGTTCCCAGTGGCTCCTTCTCTTTCCCCTGTTACAGGGCTGTCAGGTATGGGGGATTGTTTACTGATGATGATTGCCTTGTAGTCGGCACTATGGCAGCTCCGGTCTCTCCCTGCTAGGGGAGGGCAGGATGGGCACAATGTTAGTTGTGGTGCCAGGGCACCTCAGGAGCTAGGGACCCTCTATACTGTGTGGGAAGGTGCAGGAAATTTCTGGGGATGGAGCTATTAAATACTGGTAAATGTACAGTACATCTTGTCTGTAGTACATTTCTGTATAAGTTCATATATAAGGCGCACTGGCCTATAAGGCGCACCTTTGATTTCTGAGAAAATTAAAGGATTTTTGGTGCGCCGAAAAATACGGTATAAATATTGGCTAAAAATGAAACCGTCACAAAGTATTAAATTACGAAAAACTCCACAAAGTTTGATACCCAATTCATTCCGAGTAGGAGGATGCCCCCCATATGTGTTGGTTAACTGCTGTATGGGCACACGGCCGGGCATAGAAGGGAAGCTGTGCCATTCAGAGCAGATCTGCATTGTCAAATTTTACAGTCTATAAAACGTTTATTTTTTTCTACATATTTTTTGTACATATGGGGGATAGCTAATAATCAGATTTCATTCATTCTTTCTTGGTGAATTCTTGTTACGTTCACCATACCATATAAATAATGTGTTATCTTTATTCTATGGGTCATCATCACGATTATGACAATACCCCATTTATAAAGCTTTTTTATGGTTAACTGATTTTGCCGAATGTAGAACTAATTTTGTGAGAAATTTGCTTGTTTTTGCATCACCATGTAACAATGGGCAGAACATTTACCGTATATACTCGTGTATAAGCCGAGTTTTTCAGAACAAAAAAGGTGCTGAAAAACCTCACTTCGGCTTAAACACGAGTCAAGAAAAAAATAAAAACGTAATACTCACCCTCCGGTTTCCCGATCTTCAGCACAAGGCTCCCGATCCTCGGAGGCGGCGGCTCCTCTTCTTTCTTCTGTAGCAGGCAGATCGCGTCCATGCGATCTGCCGGCGGGCACACAATAAGATGCAACGCCAACGATCCGGACACCGGAGGGTGAGTATTAAGTTTTTTATTTTTTTTTTACGCTTGGCAGGGGGCAGGCTGTATACAACATGGGGGCAGGCTGTATACTACACCCTCGGCTTATACTCGAGTCAATAGGTTTTCCCAGTTTTTGGTGGTAAAATGAGGGGTCTCGGCTTATACTCGAGTATATACGGTATATTTTTTTGTTTACAGAGCTGGTTTAGAGCTTATTTTTTTGCGGGGCAAGCTGTACTTTTTCTTGGCATCATGTTGTGGTAAATTTTACTTTTTGATTACTTTTTATGTGAAAATTTCAGCATTTTTGTGACTGTGTTTTTTTTAATGACGTTCACCGTACGGGTTCAGCGAGATTCATACCCCATATTCCACCAGCGATCGGCCTTTCTCCTGCCTCACTACAGTTCGTCCTCGACAATTGGTCCTCGAAACGCGTTGTCCATATAAATAAAGCCTTTAACACACATCTTGGACTTTACTGTTACATTTTAGCTCTAGGGGCAGCGCGCACCTATATACCTGTGTTTTTTGCACTTACATTTCTATTGTTCCTTACACCGCCAGTGTCCCACTGCGAATCCTGGGAGACGCTGCAGCCTGCCAGATTTACTACTAACCTATTCCACCAGTTCATCTGAACACCATCAATCTTCCCATCATCTTTAGCATCAGGCGCCACGTGTTCACTCCTTTAAACTACTTTAACCAGAATCGTCAGCCGAAAAATAAAAACATTATTTGTTTTTAGTTCAGTAAAATTTGGAGAAATAGAAGAGACATATAAATTAGGTATTTCCGTAATCATGGTGACCCATAGAATAAAAATAATATATTGTTATGGTATGGTGAACAGCCGGGAAAAAAAAAAATCTTACCAAAAATTGACAATTTTCATTTCTTAGACCACCAAAGAGTTAAGAAAAGTGTATCTCATGTGGCAAAAAATAAGCCCCTATATTTCGACACTAAAAAAATTGTAGTCTGTATAATATGAAATGCAAATCTGCATTGCATCACACCTCCTTCCATTATATGCCCAGCCACGTGCCCATACAGAAAGTTACCATCCCATATGGCAGTGATGGCGAACCTTTTAGAGCCGGAGTGCCCAAACTTCAACTAAAAGCCGCTTAATTATTGCAAAGTGCCAGCACAGCAATTTAAGCAGTAATTTATTTCTCCTTTCTTTTACAATTTTCAATCGTTCAGCCTCCTAAGGACACCAACACAGTTGAAAGGAGGAGGAAAAATTCGCCTATCATTGTAGGAACTTCATTCTGGGGTGATGGCCTGGGTGCCCACACAGAGGGCTCAGAGTGCCGCCTCTGGCACCAGTGCCATAGGTTCGCCACCACTGCCATATGGGGTATCAGTGTACTCAGGAGAAATTGGGTATCAAACGTTGTGGAGCCTTTTTTCATTTAATCCATTAAGAATGTTTAATTTTCCGCCCAAAATGAATGTATTGTGAAAATATATATTGGTAGACTGCACCTCCATTTTTTTTAACCCCTATCAAACTCTACTGTTAATATGTTCTTTCTTGCCATTATAAAATCCTGCAGATTAAAATAGTGATGATAATATCAGCAAACAAAACAGTTGTGATGAAACAAATGACATTAATGTATAGAAACAAGCAACCCTTGTGCAGCAGGGATGAGCAGTTACCTTTGCTCCTAGCATTATAGCACGCTCCTTCTCATATTTTCTTTGTGTTTCTTTAGCGTAACCTTTAAGTCCAAACTTGTGGACCTCCAAACGCGTCTGTGAAAATTGCGATGCATTATTGGAATGATGGAATATAATGTTAGCACAAATCCGTATTTGGATAATGATGAAATTCATAGTTTCATAGTTTATACAGTTGAAAAAAGACACTTGTCCATCAAGTTCAACCAAGGAAGGGAAGGGATTGGATGAGGAAGGGATTTAGGGAAAACAATTCTATATACCATAACCATCAATGTTATTTAGGTTTAAAAAGGCATCTAGACCCTTCTTGAAGCTCTCTACTGTCCCTGCTGTGACCAGCGCCTGAGGCAGGCTATTCCACAGATTGACCGTTCTCATAGTAAAAAAGCCCTGTCGTCGCTGGTGATTAAACCTTGATTTCTCCAAACGGAGACAGTGCCCCCTCGTCTTTTGATTTGATTTAATCTGAAACAACTTACCACCATATTTTTTGTATGGACCATTCATATATTTAAATAAATTAATCATGTCCCCTCGTAGTCGTCTCTTTTCCAGACTAAATAAATCTAGTTGTTTTAATCTTTCCTCATAACTAAGACTCGCCATACCCCTTATCATTTTTGTGGCTCTACGTTGAACCCTCTCCAGCTCCAGGGCATCCTTTTTATGGACCGGTGCCCAGAACTGGACAGCATATTCCAGGTGTGGCCGAACCAGTGCCTTGTATAGTGGTAATATTACATCCCTATCACGAGAGTCCATACCACTTTTGATACATGACAAGATCCTACTAGCTTTACAGGCAGCTGATTGACATTGCATGCCGTTACTCAATTTATGATCTACTAGTACCCCCAGGTCCTTCTCAACAAGGGACTCTCCCAGATTTACTCCCCCAAGTACATATTTTGCCTTTGGATTATTGGCCCCCAGGTGCATAACCTTACATTTATCCACATTAAACCTCATTTGCCAAGTGGATGACCAAACATTCAGTTTGTCCAAGTCACCCTGCAGCCTATGAACATCCTCCATAGACTGTATTACACTACACAACTTTGTGTCACCTGCAAAAATAGACACAGTGCTATTAATTCCTACCTCTATATCATTAATAAATATATTAAATAGTAGTGGGCCAAGCACAGAACCCTGAGGTACACCACTCATAACTGGTGACCATTCCGAGTAGGAATCATTGACCACAACTCTCTGGATACGATCCTTTAGCCAGTTTGCAATCCAATTGCAAATGATTTCTGCCAAACCAATAGCCATAATTTTACTCATCAGGCGTCTATGAGGGACAGTGTCAAATGCCTTTGCAAAGACCAAGAACACAATATCCACAGCTGCTCCTTCATCCAGGCACCTGCTCACCTCTTCATAGAAGCAGATTAGGTTAGTTTGACAACTTCTATTCTTAGTATACCCATGCTGGCTGTCACTTATTATACTATTTGATGTCACATACTCCAGTATATAGTCTTTTACTAACCCTTCCAGTATTCAGTCCAAGCAATTGTACATTAGATAGGAGGCCAAAGGAATAAGCCTTAAAGGGGTATTCCAGGAATCAGCATAATTCATATACAAGTGGGCACTCAAAATATAAGCTAATGTGTAATTGGCTGTTATTTAAAATTTTGCTCCCCTTAGCAGAAAATGCTGATGACATAGACTGTAATGAAAAATTAAAATGCTACTGGCCCTTTAATCAGTCCGTTAATTTCCTCCGCGCGGTCCGTCGCAGAACAGAAGATGCCCGCTGGTCACATGTCCACATCACATGTCCTGTACCTGCCTGGGCAGGTCATGTGATCACCACTATGCTTGGCTGTAGTCAGTTGGTTGCAGTGCAGCCAGTATGGCCGGTGTTGTGGTGATGGCAGTTACACATCATTACTATGGTAACAGAGCATGAAAACCTGTTAGATCATCACTGGGAGCAGTGTATAAGAGGTAGTAGGAGTTACTGAGAACTAAAGGATCTTGGGTCTTGTAGTTTCCAGTGGCAGCCATCTTAGTGATAACTGCACCTACTTTAGAGAGGCCATAAATTTTGTAAATCATAAAATCAAACTATTTAAGCTCCGTTTTGTGACTAATGACATTGAGTATTGTTGTATTCATTTATTTATATCATCATGGGTTTTTGTGTCAGACGTTCATATTCCCGAAATACCCCTTTAAGTGCTACATGCCACAACCAAGCAACTGTTTGAGAACAATAATCTATGCAATATGTCTCTATATGTTAGCTGCTGAGGCTAATTTTCTGTATAAACCGTGGCAAAAATATTGGGGTGCATCCGGAAATTGTACAAAACCATTGAAATTAAGCATCACAGCACAGTAAATGGCACAGAATTTAAACAGCAAACATTATAAGAGTTCACTCTATTATTATCAGAAAGAGTTAATAAAAGTTTAGAAAGGAGTTATACGCAGTCAAAAGCTATGGCTCTTGGAATGCAACATTGGGAAAGAAAAGTTGGGTCCTCAAGCCTAAACTAAGCCAAGTTAATAAGGTGTTACATTGTTGCAACTTTTCATTCCCTTTGAACAGTACTTACCTTTTCTAAATCGAATTGTAAAATGTTATCTTGTTCACCATTTTTCTGTAGTAAAAAACAAACAATAAAACTCCATTAACATCATAAATGACAGTAACACAAGAAAAAACTAGGTCCATGACATGTTTAATGGTTCCAATTTTGCAGGAAATTCTATTTAGCATTTAAAAAGAGAAATTTGGGTAGGGGAAGTTATGATACTATGGCTTCCAGACATCAAAGGAATTCATTGTGGCGAGGCGAGCCTGCGAGATCCCCAGCTTACGCGCCTGGTGGTAACTGTGACCACCTAAATGTCACCTCTGGTTGTCACCTATTTCTTGCCGTCTTATAGCTAGAACACCTCTACTATTGCAGTATAAGCTGCATAATTCATGTCCTGCAGTGATCACAGACTTCAGACACTGCACTACGGCTCCAGAAAGTAGAAATATTCCCACATGGAACAATTACCTCAGAATTTGGATCTTGGACATCCCCATCTTTGCTTTGCTTCTTGCGACTGACAAAGCTCACAACATCAACTGAACTACTAGAGGAAGGGGCCATGGTCTTAGCCTTACTATATAGTTCATCCTTAATGGCATCAAAGAACATGGAAACATTTTTCTTCCCCCGTTTAGGAGGCGCCGCTTCTTGCTTCTCTTCTGGACAGCCTTTTACTTTTTCAGGCTTCTTTTCTTCTGAGATTTCATTTGTTTCTCCATGATCTGGTACCTTTTCTTCACGAGTCACAAATTCTTCACCTGTAACACAGCAATTAATAAAATTAGCACAAGCTCTTTGCGAAGGTTGCCATTACCAAATCAGTGGTCCATTGAAAAATATTTGGAGTGTGTCCTTTTTTTTTTAACACTGACTTCAATAGAGGTCTGTAGGTGCACAACAAATAAAAAACTGGTGCAGTCCATTTTTTTTTTTTTACTCCTGAGAACCAGATGCTTTCCTTCCTAATAAATGTGACATGGGAAAATGCAGATGGAGATAAAATACTAACAAAAAATAAAAAATAAGTACTAACAGATAGCTGAGGGACCCTTTTAAATGTATTTTAAAACTTAATTTCATCCACTGCAGGTCTTCTAAACAACGGTTATTCTCATGACCCTTCTTGTGAATGGGGTCCCATGACTGGTCATTTCTCATTGGTCCTGGCTGCAGTACATAGTCCAGAACCCCCTCCTGCTCATTGTCCAGAGGTTGCATCTATCGTGACATATCATGTGGAATTTTTCAATGCGTGCAATAAAATCTACAAAAAAATCCCAGATTCACTGGAGCCCCAGCCAGAGAAGGCTTTACAGAAAAAACTTCCTAAAGGGAGTCCCTGGGCTCCCACTCCACAAGTAAATGTGTATAAGCTGAGGGACAGACTTGACCCTGAATTCTAGCCAGCTGTCAGTTTACATTAAATCCTGATTTCTTAGGTTTTGGGCACAGCAGGGATGGGGCTCTGCCTACTGGGCACCCATCCTATTCTATTCATACAGTACAGAACTATGAAGGTGGCACTACACCTATGGTAGCCACACATGGTACTCACCAAAATCATAGAGGTCACTTAGCAGAGAATCCAGCTGGTGCCGCACGCTCGCTCTGGGCTCTGCATCAGTCATTCTGACAGACAGAGCTTCCTGCTGTTACGCCGAGCGGTGCTTGTTCTAGCAGGACCCGTCTTCCCTAACGATCCATCAGACACGTGGGCTGAGGAACGGAAGCAAACAATGAATAAGGTTTGGCCCTATGCGCTTGTCGTAGCATCCGGCTGCAGAGCGCAGAAAGGTTGTTTGTCCTGGGGGGCTTCCGTAGCTGTCAAAAGTGTCCTGCCCGTGCCAGTTATTTTCATCTCCACCCCTTCCTGTGCTTCTGTGTAACAAGTTCTTTGCTTGTGGGAGGAATCGGGGGATGACAGTAAGAGAGAGGACTTGCTGAGGTTGGCGTGCAATTATGGCAGGGGCTATGGGCACCCCGTACCTGGTAAGTTCATTACTATAGTCTGGATCGTGCACCTCTTGAAGGGACAGTCCATACATTTACCATCTTTGGAGAAATGTCTTGCTTCATTTCTCTGTTTGCTTCCCGGTTAGATGTTATTGAACATACAGCAGTTGTCAGGTAAAAATGTTTCATGTAAATTACTACATATTTCTATATTATTTATTACCTCTTAAACTTCCTATAAGTTTTGTCTCTTAGGCTACATTCACACTAACGTATGGGGGACGTATATACGGCCGACGTATATACGGCCGATATACGTCCCCCATAGGCAGCAATGGGCGCACGGCACCCTACGGGAGCGGTACGGTGCCGCACACGTGCGGCACCGTACCGTTCCGTACCCGGGAAAAAGATAGGACCTGTCCTATCTTTTCCCGTAATACGGCGCCGTGCGCCATTAATTCCTATGGAGAGGGGCAGGGGTGAGCTGCGCTCACCTCCTCCTCCTCTCCCCGTACACTGCCGTTGCCCGCTACGGTACGGTACGGGCGGGCAACGGCAGTGTGAATATAGCCTTAGAGTTGTGGATGTAACCAGGAGATGGAAAGTCACTGCAGCCCATCCTGCATAGGAGATTTATGTACAATTCTGTGATTGCCTTGGTAACAACATTGGGCAGTCTCACGGATGTCTTTTGACATTAAATTTAAAGGACACCTGTCATCAGGTCTTTGTCACTTGTCCTGTCACTACTACCTGTTGGAGCAGCTCACAGCCTTTATCTAGTTATTTCATACATTAATCATTATAAAATAATATTTTCTTTATTATGTTAATGAGGCTGGTCACATGGTCAGAGGCAGTGATGTCACTTCTGTTACCCCTCCCCTCCCCTCTCCTCCCCTGCTCATATCTGTGTGTAATGTATAGTAAAGCATGGCTAGTGTGTATGCTGCATCTGCTGACATGTTGCATCCTCCTAATACACAGAGACACAGACATCAGCTACACAAGTACCTGACATATTCTGCTATAACATGGCTGCAGCCTGGAGCTGTTGTATCTCTCCTATACACACACAGGCTGCAGGGGGCGTGGCCACCAGCAAGCACATGGAGCAGAGCAGCCATTACATGGAGCAGCTGTCAGTCAAGCACTGGGGGTGTGTCTGTGCCTCCCACTCATGAATAAGCTGGACAGCTTGAATATGCTAATGACTCATTGGACATTTCACAGGTCATTTGCATACAGCTTTAGGACCTCAATGCTTGGATTTACAGGCATGTAGAAGGACAATGAAGGGATAGAGTCAATGCTTTCTAATGGCAGTTTATGAAAATATATTTAGTTTAGGGGGGTTATTTTGCCTGACGGGTTCTCTTTAAAGGAGGATTCTGGGTTAAAAATATTGATAACACATGCATTTAAATAGGAGGTAGACTACAGTGACTTGGTTCACCATTGAAAGGTCATCCTGAAATCAATCTGATGCATTTGTCACTGGAAACACTGGGACCGGAAGAATGTGTGTGTGAATTTAGAAGAAATTCACATTTTAATCTACATTTAATCTATGTGTTTATTACTCATATGTGTAATAAAGGGTGATCAAGACATTCTTGATGAGGGTTGTAGTTCTCATTTATTTGTGGCTAATATTTGCACCATTACCTTTACAGCTACGGGAATTTAGAAGCAAGAAAAGGGAAGTGTTTGAAGATGTACTGGAAGAACGACGCCAGTCCAGTGACCTGAGATATGCCATGAAATGCTTTTCACCAGTCATCTATAGAAGTCTTGTCCCATGCAAGCCAAGCATGCTGAAAGCAATGGTGTTAGAATCTGACCAGTTACAATATGTTATCAAACAGGTGAGAAGAACAACTCATAAGCTAATCTGTTTGAGCAGTAGAGGGCAGGCTGGAGCTTGGTCAGGTTGGGGACAGAGTGAAAGGTTAGTCAAAGACAACAGTATTGAGAGTGGCAATCAGAGAGAATGGGGCACATTTACTTACCTGTTCCCCAAAAGTGCATTGTCCGCATTCTGCCGTGATTCACTAAGATCGTGCGCCCGATATCATGGATGTGTCGCTTCCCCGCTCAGGTCCGCTGGAGTTCACCTTCTTCCTCCTGGTGCATGTAAGTGCTTGATCTTGCGACACAATTTTAAAGTTAAATCCCGCGCTTAGCCCAAATCCGTCGGATCGTCCGACAGCACGGCCCCTGATTTCTGTTGCATTAAAGCCAGCGCAGATTGTGTGACACAATTCCCTGTTACATGCCTGTCCCAGCGGTCAAAGTGTGATCCGTGGACCCTTCGTAAATAAGCCCCATTATGTCTAGGCCAGATATAAATCTGGGTGTTATCATCCAATGAGTGGTACTGAAAGCCATATAACTACGTGAGTTAAACTAAGCCAAAGTTATTTATGGAGAAGTGTAGGAATAATATTGCAAAGCCTTGTGGTTCACCACCAGTGGTGGGCAAAGAAAATTGATGGTGTGTGTGAGTTATAGATGCTAAAGAAAGAATGCTCATTATTATTTTGAATGGGGCGGAATATGGTTTTAGAGATTTTTTTTTTTTAGGATGAGTATCAGCTGCAAATATAGGAACAGTGTGTGTAGGAAGGGCTACAGGAGATCCAGTCCTGATTTCATACCTATTTTCTTTTTTTTTAAACTATGAATTGGTCACTGATCTCACAAGGCCGTTATAAAGGTAACAGCACAGCCTCCCTGACTGTATACTTATAGTTGTTTAGGTTCTTTAGAAAAATATAGGCAAGAAAACTGCACTAGTTCCCTGCTAATATGTAAAATGAATACTTTTCTTTGCCCTGTTGTTAAAATAATTTTGTATGACATGTGGCTTTTAAAAGACCAACAAAAGTGGTTATTTCTAGGGAACACATATCAAACACAAGGCTTCCATGCGCCACCTTCTTTCATGTGACCACTTTCAAATGTAGCACCACAGCCATGGCCAGATTTTCATTGGAGTTCTGTCTCAAGGCCGTGACTTGACCTTTGAGGATAAAGCTGACTTGCTTTGCTTACATGTCAGTTAGGCAGTCCAAACCCCCATCAAGACAGGAAAATATAATTATTTAGTAAATGTTAAATGCCTAATTTGAATTGACATTTTTACACCCTTTTTATGCAGATTAGTTTGGAATCTGGTGAACCCCTGGATGCCATTCAGGAACAGGCAACAGAAATTCTTGATGAAATGGGTCAAAATTTAAACTTGGCGGCGATTCGAATGTTTGCTCTCACTTTGAGCAAGATCTTTAAAAGACTTTTCCAAAAAGTTTGTGTTAATGAGGAAGGCATACAGAGGGTAAGTGTTTCCATATGCAGCCCCCTCTTTTCCAAGAGACGCTGTAAATTGTCATGTCAATGTCAACAGTGGGTTAGGGCTTCTCATATGAATGCTTCAGTACTCTGCCTTTCTGTAAAAAAATAAAAAATTAATTTGTGTGGCTATAAAATGGTGTTTAGAAGACTATTCTTACTACATGTTTAGAAAATGCAGTAAATGACCCCATAGAAACCAGTCATGTACTAGTCAATTCCTTTTGAGTCCGAAAATGGTTACTAACCTTTCATTAATAGTATCAATAGTACAGTGTGTGCACCAGCTATTTCTAGCCATTATATGACTCTTATTGTTTTCCCCTTTGCAGGCTTTGTCGTATGAGACATTACATAGATGGACTAGGCAGCATGGATGTAAGAAATGCACGTAATACACTGGCTATTAGCCACTGAATTCTCTGAGCATGCACTTTGCGGCGGCCCTCCCCCCCCATCTATAGGCACTTGTAGTCTGATTAAATTGTGAAGACTTGTGAAGTAAGGCTACATGTATACTATGGGGGAGATTTATCACTGCCACTTTTCTGGCATAGCAGCAGTGAAATAATTGCAAATTCACCTGCAGTGCAAGAATTTTTGATTAAAATATCGAATACGGCAGAGGGACACTGTGGGGTCGGGCATGGGGTGTTCCCACCTCCGTGCCTGTGTTCCTTTGAAAACCAGCAAGTTTTTACACAAAACTATGCCAGGTTTGAACTGGAACAAGCCAATGACAAGCCAGCCTTCTGTATTTCATATGGACTGTAAATACATTAGACATAAGGGTGACTCTCGTCCATATGGATTAGAAACTGGAAAAAAGAGGGCAAATACAAAGGACAAATATGTGCCTGTATAAACTAAGTGCTGTGTGCATGTAGCCTAAGGCTACATACACATGACCATAATGGGGGCAGAAATCTGGCCCACAGAGGTCTATGGCACTGCACAGCACCGTGACCAAGCTGGAGCAAGGTGAAAGAGGAACCTTTGTCTGATTACCAAGTTTATCATTGGCTACAAGCATGGCCGGCTCCAGGTTTATGTAGGCCCCTGGGCGCCAGTGCCTCAGTGGGCCCCTTTGGTATGCCTCCCAAATTTGAGTCGGAGAAAGTGACCTATGGCACGTTTTTGCCCCCTCCTGTTACCCCACCATATGTTTTTGATGTCACCATGTGTTTGGCTGCTTTTAAAGCCTTTTTCTTCATTGATGGAAGTGTAAGTTGCTGTGTTTACATATTCATATCTGCTTACACTTCTAGCAATGAAAGAAAACACTTTCTAAGCAACCAAACACATGCGTTGTTATGCATACATCCAAACGTATGCCCAAAACACTGTTGGCCACATTTATCAAAAGTAGTGCAGTTTGCCTGTGGAGTGTGCAGGATACGGCACATTATAGAATACTGCAGCACAATCTTCATTAATCTAGCTCCCCTGCACTTTTCGGGAAGTGTCACCAATCTTTTTTGGTGCACTGTTAACATAGAGCAGCGGTTCTCAACCTGTGGGTCGTGACCCCAGCAGGGGTCAAACGACCAAAACACAGGGGTTGCCTAAAGCCTTTGGAGCCGCGATTTTATCTTTTTTTTACTGCAAATCGCATGGTTTGGGGTCACCGCAACATGAGTAACTGTATTGCGGGGTCACAGCAATGCAAAGGTTGAGAACCACTGACATAGACCGTGCAACGCAATTCTGTCGAGTTGCAGTAATAACTGTGGTGGAGGTGGAGGGTCCGACTATGCACTAGAACGCTCCTTTATGTACAGAATTTTGTGGTGCGGCAGCTACAGAGCAGCTGCCACACAAAACCGGTGCAGACACTTTATAAGTACACCTGCAAGCAGTTTTGAAGTGCAGACAGAGAATACAAGCGTAAGCGCTTTAATAAATGTGGCCCATGTGTGAACGCACCTTCGTGGTTATTCTTTTAAAGGAGGGGGTGGGGGTCAACAGGAAGGGAGACATTAAAAAAGAGGTGGAATAGGTGGCACACAGATAAAATGGCAGGGAGCAGAAAGTGGGCTATAATTTACAAGAAAATGATTGGCAGAAATCAGCAAGGTGTAATGACACAAACCCTTTTAGACTACCCCGCATGGATGGACTACAAAAGTAAGAAGCTAGGCAATGGCATGTGAACCTTAACTGACTGTCAGGGGCAAGATAGCAAAGGGTTTATTGAACAGACAGAGGCTTGGCTCCTACCATGCTGTCCTCCAGAGCCTCCTCACACAGGGTCACCATACATCGCAGTAGACAGAGATGACAAGTTCAGCACATGTTGCCTTTGTCTGCGTCCAGCCTGTCTTCCTCTGTGAAATTGCTTCTACTGCTGCCCGAATAGCGCTGGTGGCTGGGAGGTTTGCACGCCCCCCACAGGAACCCGGGCAAATGCTGCACAGGCACTGATGATGCAGAGAGTGACTAATCTCTGCATCATCTAATATTTCCTTGGGACACTCCTCTCCCGCCTCCAGTGGGCCCTACCAGCAGAAGTGGGCCCTGGCACTTGTCCGGTTATGCCAGGTGCTGACGCCGGCCCTGGCTACAAGTCTTCACATGCCTTCAAGTCAGCCTTAATTGGCACAGTTTCTGTAAGGAGATCTCTTCCTGACTCTAGTCAAAAGCCACTCACTCAGCTAAGTCAGTTCCTACAATGTAGAGACGCAACCACGTTAAAACAGCGTTGACTACAGCTGGGAATTTGTTCATTATGGAATAGATATACTGAAAGCCGTGCTTGACGGTAAGGGGGCTTCCTTAAAAGGTAGCAAAAGAGGTGTAGTTTTCCTTGTCCCATCCTGGAAAATGTATTTGCATATTTCAAAGTTTATGATATTAACTTGTATTATTGATTTTATGCTGAAAGGTTAGTGACTGTTTGATTAATTGAAAAATATTAACAAACCTTTGATTTACTTAAAGGAAATCTACTACTAGGATCAAGGATTATAAACTCATCACACTTTCTTGCAGATGCCCACTTTTGCAGGATTGTTTTTTATTTTTTATTTTTTATTTTAGCTCCTTTATGGCCTTGTTTTTACAAGAAAAGTAAAGTAAGTAGCTCCTAGTGCTGAAACAAATGCCGCAGTGTTAGAGTGATAGCGTTATCTATCTAACGCTATCTAACACTGTGGCGGAGTACAATGTAAAAGTACACTCGCAAAGCAGTCCGATGTATTCATGAGGGGGCGGTGTTGGGGCGTGGTTAGAGGCGGTGACTATGGAGCAAGCATGGCCAGCAGCACCTCGGACCGCCCCCTCACAAATACATCGGACCGCTTACGAGTGGTCTGACTTTTACATTGTACTCCGCCGCAGTGTTAGATAGTCTTACACTGCAGCGTTTGTTTCAGCACCTACTTACTTTAGTAAGAAGCTCCTAGTGCCGAAATTATGGGTGACAGGTCCTCTTTAAGTATGCAAATGAACCTGGGGGGCTCCAGACAGAATTACAGCTAGAGAGCCCCTTAGACTTATTTGCATAATCTTAAAAGCCTTTTTTTGTAAAGGATGAAACCATAAGGAGCTAAAATAAGAGCAGATCCTGCCAGAGGGGGAGCACACCTGTATGTAAGTGTTATTGGTTTACAGTACTTGATCCTGGTGGTAGATTTCCTTAAAAACAATACATGTGTTTTACATTTACAGCTGGCTCAAGCTATTCAAGAGCATCCAGTTGTGCTGTTACCCAGTCACCGGAGTTACATTGACTTTTTGATGATGTCATACATTCTGTACACATATGATCTGGCACTTCCTGTAATTGCCGCTGGAATGGGTAAGTACACAACAATGTCCATGTACCTGCATTCACATTTGGCTTTTGTTTTAACTTGCGCACATGTTTTTACCTTCAGCCTTACATTATAGTGATGGATTATTGAACATCATAGAAAACTGTATGAACTTTACTTATAAGGACACAAATAAAGAAAATTTTCTATTTAGAGGAGTGTAAATATTGGCTGTTATCAGTGTTTTAGAAGTACATAATGTGGAGTAGACAGAATAGGCCAGTGAAATGTAACATTATTTAATTATATGCCTTTAGATTTTATGGGAATGAAAATTGTGGGAGAATTGCTACGAATGTCTGGTGCCTTCTTCATGAGACGCACATTTCGTGGAAACAAGCTTTACTGGGCAGTGTTTGCTGAGTATGTGAAAACAATGTTGCGGGTTAGTAAATCAATTGTCTTTTTTCTGTTTTATAACTTTAAGGATATACTGTTACAACATGTCATCTTCTACATAATATATAGTATGCTGGAAATGAGTAGTTTTTCCATTGTAGACTGGGATACTTGGGGCCCACCAGTAAAATACAGTTCTTGGGGCAAATTATTAAAAAATAACTGACACCAATGTTTTTCAGAGGTAGCTTACTAGCTGTTATTGCCTTTGGGAGCCTTACCAGGCACTATGTGAGCCATGTTATAATACAGATGCATGTTGAATATGGGGCATGCTGCATATTTGTATACTGTACATTGTATGTACTCTGCATACACCACATTTGAGGGTCCGGAGAGGCCAACAAACCAGGGACCCACTGGGGGAATCATATATTCCTCTGTGGGCCAGTCCAAGCCTGTTTTCCAGAGAGGTGAATTATTCAAATCTGAGAGCTGTAAAGCCCTTTTCACGTGAGTGTTTTTCAAGCTCATGTACAGCACATGCTTTTAGGCGTGCAGGACTTGAATTGATGCATTTTTTAACATGTGTTAAACTCGGCATACTCTACTTGCAAGCCATGTGCCCTATACAAGCCTATGGAGACACATCAGAAGCAAATTGCACTTTGAAATCCATTCTAGTGCATTTTTCACTGAACATAGAAAATATAGACCACAGTAATCGGTCTTTTTTTCAAGCGCGGTGCATGCACAGGAAAAACACATTAAAAACTGAAAAATTGAACTCTGATGGAAAATGCTTTTCACTGACCAAACCCTGATCGCACTTTGATCAGACTCTGCAATGCTCGTGTGAAAGGTGCCTTAGGATTCGGATTAGGGTTCCTTGTCCCTTGTCCCAGGAAAGGCCAACACCACATTCAGGCAGATGATAAATCGAGAGATGGCCATCTCTTTCTATCCAAGACAATGCATTACTTCATTCAGTATGTTGCATCCTCAGCAAGCAAACAATGCCTGGGTTCTTTGATTATCTCAAATTTGGTTCCCTAAAATAAGAACTCCACATAACGAACGCTTGGGGAATATTTTGTGACTATGCCATAAATGCGCACAATACCAAAACACAAAAATGCCAACAAATGTGTAAGAAAATATGTAGTATATAGGGCAATACAACATTTATGTTACTAATGCCAGGACAAATCTAGACCTCTCCAATAAATTAACCAAATACCAATGAAAACAAAGACTGAAAACTCTAATCAGAGATGAATAAAAAAATATATATTTTATTTAGACATGATTAAAAAGGGGCAAGTCACATGATTGAAGGACACACCAAACAGGGGACTAGAATAAAGTTAAGATAAATGACTGCTGTACATCTATCAAATGTATGGCTATATTAACCCCTTCACGACTGCCATAAGGCGATATACGTCCTATTTGCACTTGCCCGGTGCAGAAAGGATGTCTATAAATGTCTTGCCAGTAACCAACTTCAAACGGTCATATCTTCTGAGCCCTGGCACATAGAAACATAATTTTATAGAAATATAATTACCGTACATAGTCGAGTATAAGCCGACCCAAGTGTAAGCCAAGGCCCCTAATTTTACCACCAAAAACTGGGAAAACCTATTGACTTGAGTATAAGCCGAGGATGGGAATTGCATTGGTCACAACCTCCCAGGATACGGCCAGCCAGCCCCCGGAAGTATACGGACAGCCACCTCTTAGTTTGCCAAGCCCATAAATAAAAAACTAATTTACATACTCTCCTTCGCTGGGTTTTTTTTTATTGACTCTAATATGAGCCAAGGTGAGGTTTTTCAGCACATTTTTTGTGCTGAAAAACTTGGCTTATACAAGTATAACGGTATGTTATTTTAACCAGAAGAATCTCCCCTTTGATATGATGTATGGATTGTGTATGGATGCTTAACAGAAACAGAGAGATCCCCCCCCCCCCCTGTCACCACATTTGCACATATACAGCCAGTGATAGGGTTCTATAGAGCTCTATTTACTTACATCCTTATTTTAGCTAAAAATTGTTTCGCTTACATCCATAGAAATCGCCTTTTATCTTATGTACCCTGGACTCAGAGGGGGGGGGCGTGTCCTGCTCAACTGGCCCCTCCCATTTATTCCTTATGCCTCCTTACTGGTCACAGTTCCTGTCATGTGACCAGAGTGACATCATCTCGGGTCCTTTTAGCTTTTTAATAGGAAACTGTAACCCATGCATGTATCTGACTATATGAAGTCACAGCCTCCATGGACTTCTACTCCTCTTCATCCTCAATGGAGGTTGCTGGGATTTCATGTAATCGCATACATGGTGTACAGTTTGCTATTCTTAGAAGTCTGAAGGACCTGCGATAATGTTACACTGATAACATGTCAAGAATGTAACACAGTATGCAATAAATCCTGGCACACAAGTAGTTTTGATGCAACAAAGTGAAGGCTTTTTTATTTGCGGCAAGTTAAACGTTTTCTGCTACAATTCGGCCTTTATCAAACACATGCAGCCGCTGGTAGGAAGGAAAAACGTCGTCCTGAGCACAAATTTGAAGTAGCACAGCCGTTTAGTTTAAAAAGAAAACGAAGATAAGCGACGGCACCAGCTCACCCTGAGCTGGTGCACAGCATGTCCTGCTTATAAGCGCTATCCGAAGTGGTAGGTTTCCTTTAAGCATTCATGCAGAATCCATATATCATATTAAAGAGGAGACTCTCCTGTTTAATATGTCACTAGAATTGTGTTTCTACGTGCAAGGCTTTAGATATATGTGCCCCCCTCCAACCAGTCAGCTGAAGTTAGAATATAGAAAAAGCTGCAGGAGACTTTCACTTTCGCTTTGTAGAAGTACATGCACCCTCTGCATCTGTATCTCAACCTGTGAAAGTGTGATGGAATATTGCTGGACATATTTATAACATATTTAGGTAAACGTTACTACATATATATATAAAAAAAAAATAAAAACTTTAATTGGAAAAATGTCCAAACTTACTTTTCCACTTTTGTAGTCAATTTTTGGTAAATTTTATAAAGAAAAAAATATGTAATCAATAAAATGATCCTATCACGTTAAAGTCTCACATGTCATGGAAAAAACAAAGTAAAAATAGTTATGATATGTAAAGCTTTGCCATAAAATAGAATAGCAGAACGTCAAAAATTGTCCTGGACATTCAGGCACCAATGACCATCGGTCAGGGAGGGGTTAGTTATAGAGCTTTGTCAAATCCTGGTGTAAACATATAATTCTAATAAAACTGAATACCGGATTAAATAGTTAACCCCTTACCGACATGTGACGTATTAGTACGTCATATGCGGGGTCCCGGTGCATGGAGAGGGCTCACGGGCCGAGCCCTCTCCATAGCCAGTAAGACTTTGCTGCATTTTGCAGCAAAGGCTTACCGGTAACACCAGCGATCGGTGCCGGCACCGATCGCGGGTGTTTTCCTGCTGATCGCCGCTGGCAAATAACGTCATCGGGGAGCGGCGATCCGTTGCCATGGTAAAAAAACCCTAAAAATTCAAAACGCCCCCCTTTCCCTAGAACTGATATTAATATAAATAAACAGTAAAAGTCATAAACACATTAGGTATTGCCGCGTCCAAAAATGCCCGATCTATCAAAATATAATAACGGTTTTTCACTGTGTTTAACCCCGTAACGGAAAATCACCCCCAAAATCGAAAATGGCACTTTTTTACCATTTTAAATTTTTTTTAAAAAAAATTCTATAAAAAGTGATCAAAAGGTCGCACAGTTCTAAAAATGATAACATTGTAAACATCATCAAAATCTGCAAAAAACGACACCACCCACAGCTCCATACACCAAAGTATAAAAAAGTTATTAGCCCCAGAATATGGCAAAATCCCCCCAAAAAATTTAGTACAGGAGGTATTAATTTTTTTAAATGTATGAAAACATTATAAAACCTATATAAATTTGTTATCCCCGTAATCGTACCGACCCAAAGAATAAAGTAGACATGTCATTTGAGGCGTACAGTGAAATCCGTAAAATCCAAGCCCACAAGAATACGGCACAAATGCGCAAATTTTTTCCCGCTTCCCAGTACACGGCATGGAATATTAAATAGCATCACTATGAAGTGCAATTTGTTAAACAGAAAATAAGCTGTCACACAGCTCTGTACATGGAAAAATAAAAAAGTTACAGATTTTTGAATGTGGGGAGTGAAAAATGAAAGCGGAAAAACGAAAAAGGGCTGCGACGGGAAGGGGTTAAAAAGGACACATTCTTCATCTTGTGTCCCTATACCTACAGCCTAAAGGCACAGTGGCTCCTAAAACAACCCTGGTTGTCCACTCCAACCTGCGTTTCAATCGCACTGATCTTTATCAAGGGGTAATTTTTTAACATCCACATATAATTTTATTCATGTATATATAAAATATGTATATTTTTTATTCATTGGAATCGGTGTGATTAGAGTTTTCACTTTTTCTTTTCATTGGTATTATGCCATAAATGTCTTAAGATGGATATGGTGTGTGGCATTGTGCCTTTGGTTATATTTACTAATATTTTCCCATACAGTCATAATCCTTAGTATTTTTTTATGATTATTTAGAAGTAATGATTTGTGAGGTTTTACATTTTGCATGTTGAGAAAAATATAGTCTGAGGAAGTCTGAGGAAGAGAGACTTCATAGTAATTGTGTAATAACATTAAAACATAATAACTGGAAGATCTCTCCTACAGAACGGATATGCTCCAGTAGAGTTCTTTGTTGAAGGGCAAAGAAGCAGAACTTGCAAAACATTGACACCTAAATTTGGTATGTATGATCTTCTTGTCTTTTAGAACACTTAAATGTGAATGTTAATGGGGTATTCTTGTCTCGGCATTCACTTTCAATTTCATTAATCTGCCATATGTAAACATTTCTTCAATTAGATGTTATTAAAAAAAATGTTCCCGTGTGAAAATAATTTCTCATAAATGTAGTGATATGGTCCCTTAGAAACAAGACTGACTCCTTGGATACGGCCACCTCTGCTGGGGTGATTGCACAAAGACACAAAGGGGGTTTGTATATGAATTGTCTTGGAGTTACTGTATGTACCACATCAGTCCTGTGGTAATGATTGCTGAAGCCAGGAGGTCAGGCAGGGCTCTATAGTGCTTGTCGGGCCACTGCTGCCAAAATGTGAGGTGGTCGTATCCGAGGAAGCCATCTCGTTTCTAAGGGACAACATGGTTATTATCTTCACACAGGAACATTTTTTTTTTTTATAACATCCAATTTTTTACAAATGACAAATGAATTAAAATAAATGTAAGTGCCCAGATAGGAATAGCCATTTGAGTGTAGTTGCATAGTAGACCAAGGTCAGGGAGCTTCTGTTCAACTTTTTAACTCTACCCTCTGTTAGGGGTGAAAGCTGTGTAATACATGACATCGGGAAACTAAAGTCCAGTCCGATTATGAGCCTTTAGATGACTATAACTTTCAGGACCTGCAGTAGCTTTCACCTGTAGCTCTTTTTTATGTATGCAGCTCTGGCAGCGAGCAAGACACATAGGGCACTTTTACTAGTACTGCCTAAGGCAGCATTCACATAATTGTTTATGATTCTCCGTAGTGTTTTTTTACTTCTTACAATAAACCCATGGGCGGCTCTTATCATGGACCCGTTTCTTTAAATGGATGATTTGGGGTGTACACAAATTATTATTATTATTTTTTTTTAATAACACAAACCGTAGAGGGCAGAAAAATAGAGTAATTATTATAGTTATTGAATGAATTATTTCAGAACTGTACCACTTTTTTTTAGTATTGCACATGATCAGCAAAGTACCGATTATAGTCTTTGAAAATGTTTGAGGCTATTTAACCCTTTAAGGACCTCGTCCTTTTTTGTTTTTTCATTTTTATTTTTTACTCCCCACAATCAATATCTATAACTTTTTTTTACACGTAAAGAGCTCTGTGACTGCTTGTTTTCTGCGTAACAAATTGCACTTCATATTGATGGTATTTATTTTTCCATGCTATGTACTGGGAAGCGGGAAAAATTTTTAAATGCAGTGAAATTGGTGAAAAAAACGCATTTGCTCTGTTTTCTTGTGGTTTGGAATTTCCGGCTTTCACTGTGCGCCACAAAAGACATGTCTACTTTATACTTTATTAAAAACTTGTGTAGAATTTTTTTTTTTTTTTTGTCATCTTCTGGCGCTAATAAATTTTTTATACTTGTGTGTACAGAGCAGTAGGTGGTATCTTTTTTGCGACTTTTGATTAAGTTTTCAATGCTACCATTTTTAGCACTGTACAACCTTTTGATCACTTTTTATAGATTTTTTTTTTTTTTTTAATATATTTTTCAAAATGGCAAAAATGGGCCATTTTCGACTTTGGGCACTATTTTCCGGTACTGGGTTAAATGCAGTGAAAAATGGTTATTATATTTTGATAGATTTTCGGATGCGGTGATACCTAATGTGTTTGTGATTTTAATTGTTTATTTATATTTATATCAGTTCTAGGGAAAGGGGGGTGATTTGAATTTTTAGTTATACTTATGGGGATTTTCCTCCTCATTCATTACAATGTGCAAATCGCACATTGTAATCAATGGTTGGAAACCAGACAGACTTCGGAAGACCCGAGGCTGTCATGGTCACGGGGAGCAACGATCTCCAACAAGATGGCGGCACCCATGCTAGCACTGATCGCAGCAATGGAGAGGGCTGAGCTCGTGAGCTCTCTCCATGCACCCGCAGCCGACCCGTGACGTGCTATTATGTCGTGAAAGGTTTAAGCCCAAAGTATTTATCTTGTTTTTAAATATTTCTGCAAAGCTACTAGGTTTTTATTTAGCTCATCCCTTTTCCATTTTTTTATTTGCATCTGTATATGTTTAAAGCGTAACTGTAAAGCTAAAGTGATTTTACCAAATTTTTTATGTGATTCCTCCTTTGAAAACAAACAGAATGATGCCTACTTTGTGCTGCTCACCCTTTTTCTTTCCAAAGTTATGGCATTTTCTGTTCTGAAAGTGTTTGAGAAAAGCTCTCTCACCAGAAGTGAAGTGAGACTATCTGTTAGTTTATGGCCTTAGGCAGAGGGCAGCTAGCTTGCCCACAGATCCCATGATTAAATCCACTGAACACTGTACAGTGCACATACAGGATGTATATGGTGACTAGCCTGGCAGCATCCATCACATGCAGGAGCAGGAAACATGTAATAAGTGGGAGAACTCATTAGTACATGAAGTCTATGCCTGTGCTGTGTGAGCACTAAGGGTTAATAGCTTATATGCACACAGCTGATACTGCCGATGACATGGTGGAGATGGGGAGCAGCATGAGGTGTAAAGAGAGACAGAGAAAGTTCTGTAGAATCACAGACTTAGGCTACATTCAGACGATGTATGCCCGTTGTATCGGCATACATCGGTGCTACGGAGAGGAGCAGGGGATGAGCGACCCTCTCCATATGCATATACAGCGCACGGCGCCATAACACGTAGGAAGATAGGACATGTCCTATCTTTCTATGAGCTACGGAGCGGTATGGTGCCGCACGTGTGCGGCACCGTACCTCTCCCGTACAGGGTCATGAGCCCATAGAAGTGACCTCCTTCCCTGTGAGCAGGAAGCAGTAGCTCCTCCCCTATCATGAAACCGCCTAATACACATCAAATCAACAAGTTTACGGACTCCAGGGCTTGTCAGCACATGGAGAGGAGGCAGCCATTGCAGCACTGAGGTAATCTAATGGGGATAGCAAAGAAACTACTGCATATAGGTAACAAATATAAAAGGCAAAGTTGTTTGACATCCCAAGAGCTATTGATTTGTGAAAAATAAAAAACCTTTACAGTTACTCTTAAATATCAGGACCCCCAATCATCAGAAAAACGAGTGTCCCCTTCCCTGTGATTTATGAGGGGCAAGTTGATCGGTAATAGTTGAGTGCAGTACTTGACTATCTCTGGCACATTGAATACGAATACAAGTACGTGGGATAGATGAGGACTGTGCTTGGCTGTTCCTGATGCTCCAATAGAAATTAAATGCAGCAGTATGCATGCTCCGACTGGTGTACCATCAATTAGGGGGGATACTGCTCATGCTAAATGTTAACAACAATGTTCTTTAATAGAGTTTAGAAATATTACTTTTATCTGGCTTTTCTCTTAAAATCTTTTTTCCATACTTACTTATTTTTTGGATGTTTTTCAGGCCTTTTAAGTGTAGTCATGGAGCCATTTTTCAAAGGAGAAGTGTTTGATACGTACCTGGTACCAGTCAGTATCAGCTATGAGAGAATACTAGAGGAAACCCTGTATGCGTATGAGCTCCTTGGTGTGCCAAAACCAAAGGAATCCACATCCGTAAGATTCGCATAATTTTACATAAATACCCTGTTAATTATGTTATGGCTTTGCTTACGGTTGGCCTCCATCTATTCCTACAGGGATTGATCAAAGCCAGGAAAATTCTAAATGATGACTTTGGAAGTATTCATATATTTTTTGGGAAACCCATGTCATTGCGATCATTGGCATCTGGGAGACTAAATCGTTCTCAGTATAACCTTATTCCCAGGTATTTGTGGGTCGTTCTGTTCTTTATTATAGTTTACTCTTTAGCACTTTTGTAATGTGATAGAAATATGCTGTTGCTAATATAAAGATGGGTTAAGTGCTAAACATATTTTCTGCTATTTGAATATTTTAGACATCTTTCTCACCGACCTTCGGAGGAAATGCAGAAGTTTATTTCTGACGTGGCCTATAAAGTAGAACTACAGCAAATAGCTAATATGGTGCTTAGCCCTGGAGTCTTGATAGCGGCCATTTTGCTGCAGAATTTTCCATCGCTCGACTTCAGTGTATTAGTTGACAAAACCGTTTGGCTGAAAGATCTAACAGAAGCCTTTGGAGGTTGCTTAGAGTGGCCAGGTGAGTAGGACAGTAATATCTCCACACATTCTGGGGTCTCATCTGCCGGGAAATGGCAGCTGTGCAGATTGATGTTGCAAAACCTCAATAGGTACAATAATAATCATAATAATGGAGAATCTCAATATTGATCATATTCAAGTCTGAATAAAATGCATAGAGCAGTTCATATATTTACAATCACATAACTGTCCGACATTACGCATAACTGCTGGTATAGAGTGTATTAGGAGTGATTATATTTATTAAAAACTGTCCGACATTACACAGAACTGCTTGTATACAGTGTATTAGGAGTGATTACATTTATTCCCCGACTTAGATACACCTGACTTATGCAAGTCGGGTGTATTTAAGTATCTAAGCATTGCATCATCACATCTAAGCAAGCATCTAAGATCTGAGCATCACATCACCGCAGCTGACAGCAAGCAGAGGTCCATCTGTATCTATGGGTTTTATGTACAGTACATGTGAGCTGCGGTGAAGCTCTCTGGATGCTTGTAATTTGCTGATCTTTAGCACCAGGCTGCAATGATCAACTGTAATCAAAGGTGCAATTAATATTTATTGTTAATCCCTGTTCCCATATCAGCCCAATCTTTTTAAAATCCATTTGTCGCTTACTGTGTGTTGTAAAATGAAAAAAATGTTCAATTAAAAAGATTGGATTTAAAAATTAACTTGCATACAAATTTAACTTAAGAACGAGCCTATGGAACCTATCCTGTATGTAACCTGAGGTCTGCCTGTACAATGTACATAACATTAACCCTTTAGTGACCACCCTCCAGCTTTTGCCATTGGTCACTGGGGGGCCGTAGGGGCCATAGGCTAGGCTGACAGGTTTCTCTGTCTGCCCAGCCTAAGTGCTGCACAGGTCTCCTGTGCAGTGACACGGTCCCTGCTCTAACAGTCCGGAACGGAATGACATCTGATCTGGACTGTTAATCTGTCACAAAATTGGCCTCCCGATTTACATAATGAGAGAGAGGATTCCCTCCTCCTATCAGCACCTTGGATGAGATTGTGGGATGCTGTCTTCTCCGCTGGACGGCCGGGGATCTAATGAAGGTCCCTAGAATGTACATGGCATAAGACTGCTTGATCCTGTTTTTACAAAATCTATAAAAACCGTTATGTCTGGCATTGAACCCGAATCCGAACTGCCACTTTTTTTTGCCATTTTGCAATACATACAAATTTAAATAAAGTTGCACTGTCCCCTATATAGTAGCATTGAAAACCTCCGCTTGTCCTGGAAAAAATGACGCCTCGCCCAGCAAATTTTTTAAAATTTATTAACACCTAATAAAATCTATGTAAACTTTGTATTGCTGTGATCATACCAACCCAAAGAATACATTAGATATGTCATTTGGAGTGCACAGTGAAAGACATAAAAACGGAGCCAACATGAAAATGCAATTGCGGTTTCTGCATTTTGGTAATTGTTTGCCACTCTCCAGTACACAGCATGGAATATAAAATACCATCAGGAATTACAATTTATTAGGCAATAAACACAGTAAAAAAAAAATACATAACTTTTTTTATTTTTAAGTGGGGAATGATAAACCGAAAGTAAAATGAAAAAAAAAAGCCCATCAGTGGCTAGTGATTAGAATTCGCACTAAATCACTTGATAAAAAGTTTACAAAATGTAGGCTTTCTCTGGGTTTGTTGTACCGCGTTCACACGAGGCATTTTGAAACGCAAAGGCTCCACCTATGATCACTTGTTTAGTTAACGTGTTAGAAATGTTACCTCAACATGAACAAAATGTATTCTTACCAATGGATTAAAGGTGGAGCCATTTGGATTGCTTTTGAAAACGCAGCCAAAAAGCCAAATTTTAAAAAAAATTGCCTCAGGGGCTCTGCAAACATGTCATGGCACCTGAAAACTATTCTATCAAAATCTGTCCTACAAAAGCTCAATGGCGCTTTTGTGCCCCGTTATGTTCCAGCATGTTACATCCACATGTGGGGTTTCCTCTTACTTGGATATTCGTTTGCATTTTTTACTTTTATTCAGCTTAAGTGGGTACATTTTAGGGCTATATGAACGTCAATGACAAAATTGGTAACCTCCAAATCAAACCTGTAAATCTGTATAATACTTAAAGGAAATCTACAACATGGATGCAGTATTGTACACCAAGCCCACTTGCACCCTGATGAGTGTCCCATGTAGCAGGATCAGTTCTTCCTTAATCTTTTAACGGCCCCGTTTTGGAGAAAATGGTATTTAAAATTATGCAAATGAGCCTCAGTGGCTCACATCTACATCACAGAAATCCCTTCTGTCTGATAATCATCCATACTTCTGTACGGCATTACTGCCCCCCCCCCCCCCTAGACAAGGGGGTCAGTGACGTAATTATTGGCAGAAGACAGAACCAGAAGGTGCCTCACCTTTTTTTTCATAAATAAATGCTAAAGATATCAACCAAAATTTCCCACTAACTTGAAGCAATCTCAAAATCACCTGAAGTGTTCTAAAGTTATTACCGGATAAGTGACACATGCCAGTTTTGAAAAATAGGGTCTAGGTCTTCAAGCCACCTCCATGGCTGGATAAAATACATATCCAGTTTGAGACATTAAGAGCATCTGCCACCAGGATGAAGGACTGTATACAAATAAGCCTGAGGGGCTCCAGGCTCCATTAACATTAATGGAGCCCCTCGGGTTCATTTGCGTACACTGCTTCATTGTGGTGGTAGATGTTCTTAACCCCTACGGGACTCAGCCTCTTTTGGCCTTAAGGACGCGGCCCCATTCTTCAAATCTGACCTGTGTCACTATAAGTGGTTATAGTTTTGGAACGCTATGAGATATCCAGGGGATTTTGAGACTGTTTTCTCGTGACACATTGTACTTCAAATTAGTTTAAAAATTTGGATGAAATCTTTTGCGTTTAGTTATGAAAAAAAACAAAATTTGGCAAAAATTTGGAAAAATTCTTTATTTTCAACATTCTAAATTCTCTACTTTTGATGCAGATAGTCATAGCTCCCAAATAAATTCATAACTTACATTTCCCAAATGTCTGCTTTATGTTGCCATGGTTTTTTAAGATTCAACATATTTTACTAGAATGTTATGAGGCTCAGAATTTAGGTATCATTTTTCACATTTTTTGTAAAATCACCAAAACCTGTATTAGATGAACCTGCTCAACTTCTAATTGACACTGAGAGGCCTAAATAATAGCGAGACTCGTAAATTACCCCATTGTGGAAACTACACACCTCAACGTATGAAAAACCACTTTTAAGAAGTTTGTTAATGCTTTACGTGTTTTATAGGGGTTAAAACAAAATGGAGGTGCAGTCTGCAAATTGTAATATTTTTTCACAATACACCCATTTTGGGTGGAAAATTAAACATTTACAATGGATTAAATGAATAAAGGCTCCACAAAGTTTGTTACCCAATCTCTCCCGAGTACACTGATACCCCATATGTGGGGGTGACTGCTGTACGGGCACACGCCGGGCATAGGAGGGAAGGAGGTGCCATCCAGATCAGATTTGCTATGTCACATTGTACAGGCTATAATTTTTTTCTTTTTTTTAATGTGGACCTATAGGGGCTTATTTCTTTTGCCACATGAGATGCACTTTTCTGGTATGTAATTTGGGGGAATCTATAGCTAAGTGGTGAGATTTTATTAACTCTTTGTTGGTGGAGGAAATGAAAATCATCACTTTTCAGGAAGATTTTTATGGGTTTTTTTTTTGGCTGTTTACCATACCATAAAAATAGTATATTATTTTTATTCTATGGGTCGCCACGATTACAAAAAGACCTCATTTATATAGATTTTTTATTTTTTCCCCATTTTTACTGAATAAAAAGTAATTTGGCAAAAATGTTGTTAATTTTAGCATCATCGTCTTTCATATGCATAACTTTTTTATTTTTCGCCTCACAAATCTGTTTAATGGCTTATTTTTTGCGAGAAGGATTGTTCTTTTTAGTGGTCTTATTTTAGAGTGCATAACATTTTTTAAATCCCTTTTTAGAGCATTTTTATAGGGTATTAATTGAAAATGATCTTTTTTCTGGAGCTTTTTTTTGTTTTGTTTTTTACGAGGTTCACTTTGCGGATCTAATAACGATTCTGTTTTATTATGCAGATTGTTACGGACGCAGCGATACCAAATATGTGGGGGTTTTGTGTATTTTATTCAATTGTACTGAATAAAAACAATTTGGAGAAAATCTTGTTCATTTTAGCATCACCATCTTTTCATATGCATATTTTTCGGCTGACAAATCTGGTTAGGGGCTTATTTTTTGCGAAAAGAGTTGTTCTTTTTAGTGGGCTTATTTTGGAGTGCATAACATTTTTTAAATTACTTTTTAGAGCATTTTTTTATAGGGTATTAATTAAAAATGATCTTTTTTCGGAACGTTTTTGCGGTTTTTTTCTACGGCGTGTACCGTGCAGGTCCAGTAATGATTCTGTTTTATTATACAGATTGTTACGGACGCGGCAATACCAAATATGCGGGGGTTTTTTGTGTTTTTTATACTTTATTAAGTGTTTTTATAGGAAAGTGACATTTTAGGGGCTTATATTTTAATGCATTTATTTTTTATTAATTCTAATGTATTAACTTCTTTGTTTTTGACTTTTTTTTTTTAATTATACATACTTGAACTTGAACCAGTGATGCTCTGATCACTGGTTTAAGTTCAATACACTGCTCTACAATACTATTTTATTGTAGAGCAGTGTAATCTGTCTGGCATGCTTGCGCATGCTCAGACAGTTTACAGTCAGACCCGGAAGGGGTCTAACTGCCATGGAGACCGGGCAGCTCCGGGGCACATGCCAGTCCTCGGAGCTGCCCAGAAGTGGATCGGATCCCCCGGTAAGCGGCACGGGGGATCCGATCCACAGCGCAAACACCCTTACACGCCGCGGTCATGTTTGACCGCGGCGTGTAAGGGGTTAACACCCGCGATCGGAGCCGGCTCCGATCGCGGGTGTTAGCGCAGGCTGTCAGCTGTACTAGACAGCTGACAGCCGCTGCTTCTGGTACCGGCTCCGTTCGTGAGCCGGTGCCAGAAGCAGAACGTTATAGAACGTCCCCGTGCGCTAAGCATCTAGCCCCAGGGACGTACTATAACGACCTGGTGCGCCTAGGGGTTAATGTCTCAAACTGGGTATGTATTTTATCCAGCCATGGAGGTGGCTTGATGACCTAGACCCTATTTTTCAAACTGGCATGTGTCACTTTATCCGGTAAAAATTAAAATCATCAATTTTGGTGTACGATTTTAAGCTGTTAAGCTAGTTAAAGGCTTAACTTTTCGGAAACTGTTTGTGTTTTTTTGTTTTTTTTCTAATGTCGTTCCAGTAATGATTCTTTTTTTTTTTTTTTATTGTATAGATTGTTACGGACTTATGCAGGGTTTTTTTGTGTATTTTTTTTCTTTTTAACACTTTTTTTTAAAAGCATGGTTGAACCAGGAAGTGTCTTGTCTGTAGTGTGCTGTCTGCCTCCTACCCCTCCCCCTTCTTCTGCAAAGCAAGATAAGCTAAAGGGAATTGTCCGATCAACCAAAATTGTAAACGGCAGGACTGATCGAGAAAGGTGCTAATTATTTCTGTGAAATGCTGTATTTTTTATAACAGTGTATTAGAGAATGTGTTATTTCCGCTTCGTCCCCCATGACGGCCCCACCTGGAGGATGCCCCTTGACCTCTGCAGGGACAGGAAGAAGAGAGGTTAAATGCTCCCCCCCTTGCATCCTCCCGCCAGTGTTCTTCCTGTCCCTGCCGAGGCAGGACAAGAGAGGTGCCCTCTCTCCTCCAGGGGGGGGGGGGACGAAGTAAACTTACGGGTAGTCCTGGCTGGCTAAATCCCGGCGGGCTGGGGCGTTCGGTCGGCCTTGTGTCCTCCCTTTCGCCGCCCTTCCAGTCCGTTCGTCCTGGCCGCCGCTCCGCGATCCGTGTGTGAGCGCGCGGCGGCCGAAAAAACTACAATTCCCGGCGTCCTCGAGGTCCGATGACGACTTCCGGTCGCGACCGGAAGTGGCGGCTCACAGGACCGCATTGCATCCCTGGGAACGGGAGCACGGCGCAGGCAAAGTCTAGAGGGGGATGGGCTCCCCATTAAGGTATTTAAGGTCACCTGGAGCAGGTAGTCACGCTGATCTCAGGTCTAAGATCTGTGTGTGACGCTGCGGTGCTGGTTTCCTGTGCTGTGTATTTCTGAAATTTTCCTGTGCGCTTCCACGGCTTTTATGATGGCTGACGAGGCAGACCCTACCTTCCTGCATCCTCCGGTTTCTGTAAGTGGGATTTTTGTGCAGGTTTGGGTTTTTTACTGTGTGTAAAATAGTGGGTCATTTATTATCCTCCGCTTGCCCTTTCAGGAGAAAGACCAAGGGTCTAAAACGAAAGGCAAGGAGGATAAAGGGGATAAGACGAGCAGGTCTGAAAAACCCGAGAAAAGCCGGCTTAGAAAGTGCAACATGTGTGCCCACTCTATGTCCGACTCATACAAAAAGCCGATTTGCAAGTCTTGCATCGACAATTTTATGAGAGAGGAAAAGACATCCTTCTTAGACGAATTAAAGGGGTTTATCGAGGAGAAAATAAGCTCTTCAGTGGCCGCTGCTACGTCCAGGCCTCCACCGTGTAAGAAACCTAGAGTGGAGCCGGATTCTTCTATATCTGAGGGGGGGGATGATTCTGAAGCTCCCTCATGCTCATACGTAGAAGATGATGATCCTACGGACTCACAAAAAACAGAAGATTCACGTCATCTGTTTCAGTTCGAGGAACTCGATGGTCTCTTAAAAGCAATTAGACAGACCTTGGAAATCGAAGAGATTCTTCCCCCTAGATCTAAGGAGGAGGAACTATTTGGGGGATTGAAGGCAAAACGCCAGAGGGTGTTTCCCCTGAATGACACGTTAAAGGAGCTGGTTTCTGAGGAGTGGCAAGAGCCAGAAAAAAGGGTTATCGTGTCCAAAAACTTTAAAAAGAGACTTGTTTTTGAGCCCGAGGAGTCTAAAGTATGGGACACTTGTCCAAAGATGGATGTGCAAGTTACCAAAATAGTAAAGAAGACTGACCTTCCTTTTGAGGACGCGGCCCAATTAAAGGACCCTATGGACAGGAAGTCTGACTCCCTGTTGAGAAAGGCCTGGGAGACCTCCATGCTCAGTCTGAAAACTAACTTGGCTTCCACCTCAGTCGCAAGGAACTTGCTGTACTGGCTGAATGAGTTGGAATCCCACATCAAGGAAGGGACTCCGAGATCAACAATCTTGGAGAACTTTCCTTTGCTGAAATCTGCAACAGCCTTCCTCGCAGATTCTGCTGCCGAGGGAATTCGTTTCGCTTCAAAGGAGGGAGCACTTACTAACTCTACCCGACGGGCGCTGTGGCTAAAACAGTGGAACGGGGACATCAGATCCAAGGCAAAATTGTGCAGTCTTCCCTTCTCAGGGGAGTTTGTGTTTGGCCCAGAGTTGGATGCTATACTTGAGAGAGCATCAGATAAGAAAAAGGGCTTTCCTGAGAGATCGATACCCAAGAAGCAGCCCTTTCGAGACTTCAAAAAGGATTCCTACAAGGATAAAGGGAAAAGGGGACGCTGGAGCTACCCGAAAGGAGGTAAAGGGAGAGGGTTTCTGTTCTCCACCCCAACAGACCCTAATAGAAACAAAAAACAATGATGCCATAGTAGGGGGAAGGTTGCTAAGATTCAGAGGAGAATGGACAAAGGTCACTTCAAATCCCTGGGTCTTAGATATATTACTGCATGGTTACAACATCGAATTCCTCAGACTTCCCCCTACGAAATATATGCCACCTTCACCTTCCATGTCACTTACATCCCACAGTTTAATATGGCAAGAAGTAACTTCTCTTTTGTCTTCTGGAGTGATTATACCTGTTCCACAGGATCAAGAGAAATCCGGTTTTTACTCTTCTCTTTTTTTGGTAAAGAAACCGAACGGCACAAACCGACTAATCATCAACCTGAGAGGTCTCAACGAGTTTATCGTCTACCGGAAATTCAGGATGGAGTCGGTAAGATCAGCCACACACATTATTCACCAAGATGCATTAATGTGCACTATAGACTTAAAGGATGCATATTATCACATCCCTATACACCATTTCTCACAAAGGTTTTTAAGGTTTTCTGTCTTGTCTCCAGAGGGTGCTACACTACACTTTCAATTCTGTGCACTCCCCTTTGGAATATCATCTGCACCAAGGACCTTTACAAAGGTGATGGCAGAGGTGGTGGCGTCTCTCAGACTACAGGACGTACTGATCGTCCCGTACCTAGACGACCTGCTCATTGTTGGCCAAGACAGGGGGAGCTTACTCTTCTCCAGAGATCTCACCCTAGAAACCTTAAAAAGACTGGGATGGATAGTAAACTACCAGAAGTCAGAACTTTCCCCAGCTACTGTGAGGAAATTCCTGGGTGTAAACCTGAACTCAGTTTACCAAATGTCGTTCCTTCCACAGGACAAGGGAGACCACATCAAGGATCTGATAACAAGGTTCAGGAGAAAATCAGTGATCTCTATCAGAGAAGCTATGAAGATTCTGGGCTCTCTAACAGCCTGCATCTCCTCGGTAGCCTGGTGTCAGGCCCATTCCAGAATACTCCAGGGATGGATCTTAAGATCCTGGAACAGAAAACAGGAGGATCTGGACAGGAAAATCCCAATCCCACCTGCCGTCAAGGAGGACCTGCTATGGTGGTTGGAAGACGGAAATCTGAGGAAAGGGATCTTCTGGTCAAACAGCCCTTACATCCCAATCCAGACAGACGCGAGCCAGAGGGGCTGGGGGGCAGTGATGCCTCAGCAATTTTCCCAGGGTACCTGGACAGAGGAGATTACAAGAAGGTCCTCAAATTTCCGAGAGTTGCAAGCAGTATGGGAAGCACTCAGCGCGAACACTCCTCTTCTTGCCCACCAACACCTCCTAATTCTATCAGACAATACAACTACGGTCTCCTACATAAAAAGACAAGGAGGAACCAGGTCTCCTCTCCTGAGTACCCTAGCTCGGAAAATATTTTTGTGGGCAGAACAACACACTCTGTCAATATCTGCCACTCATCTAAAAGGCACGGAGAATTCAAGGGCGGACTTTCTAAGCAGAAGAAAGATCCTACCAAACGAGTGGAGCCTCAAGGAGGAGATCTTCCAGCGGCTAACATCTTTGTGGGGTTATCCTCTAGTGGACTTGTTCGCAACAAGGGAGAATACCAAATGCCTGCATTATTTTTTTCTGGAAAAAGGGGAGAACAGGGAACGGCTGGACGCCTTCTCTCACTCCTGGGACATTCCACTAGTCTACGCCTTCCCCCCAATTCCCCTGATCGCCAGGGTCCTGAGGAAAATATTTCAGGAAAATACCAGAGCCATCTTCATCTGCCCGAACTGGCCGAAGAAAAGCTGGTACCCACTCTTGAAGAAAATGTCACCAGAGAATCCAGTCATTCTTCCGCTATCAGAGGACCTACTACATCAGGGTCCAATCCATCATCCAAACCCAGGGAAATTACAGCTGTCTGCCTGGATCCTGAATCCAGCTTCTTAAGCTCTCAGGGACTCTCATCTGAAGTCATCAAGACCCTGAAGGCAAGTAGAAAACCAGTCACCTTTGCCATCTATCATAAGATATGGAAGAGGTTCTGTTCCTTCTGTAAGGACAGTCCACCTTCCCAAGCTAACCTTAATATTTTGCAGGTGCTTGAATTTCTTCAAAAGGGTTTGGAGTTGGGTTTGTCTACCAGCACCCTGAAGGTCCAGGTGTCGGCGCTTAGTGCCTTCTTCGACCAGCCTCTCATCGAGCACAGGTGGGTCAAAAGATTTATTAAAGCTGCCTCTAGGTTAAAGCCTCAGACTGTTAAAAAATCATCAGCATGGGACTTAACTCTAGTTTTGAATGCCTTAATGAAGGAACCATTTGAACCTATTGATTCCTCCAGTGTTAAAAACCTGACACTTAAGACAGTTTTCCTGATAGCCATCACTTCTGCTAGAAGGTTAGGTGAACTTCAGGCTATATCGATTAGGGAACCCTACATGAAAATTCTAGATGATAGAATTGTGTTGATGTTGGATCCAAATTTTGTTCCCAAGGTGGTTTCCGACTTTCATAGGAATCAGGAGATTATCCTACCCTCCTTCTGTGAGAACCCTTCTTCGGCAAGAGAACGCGAATGGAGTTCTTTGGATGTAAGACGTTCTGTCCTAAAATACCTACAAATTACAGAGGCCTGGCGTATTGACTCTAACCTTTTCATCCAATTTCAGGGGAAAAATAAGGGGAGGAAGGCGTCGAAGGCGACTATTGCAAGATGGCTGAGACTGGCAATTGCCTCATGTTACGACCTACAGAAAAGCCCGATACCAGCAGGAATCCGAGCTCACTCGACCAGGGCTATGTCCACATCTTGGGCGGAAAGAAGAGGAGCGTCACTAGATCAGATTTGCAGAGCTGCAACGTGGTCTTCATCCACTACATTCTCCAAGCATTATAGGCTGGACTTGCACTTGTCAAAAGACCTATCTTTTGGACGCAAGGTGTTACAGGCTGTAATCCCTCCCTAAAAAAGCTTACTAATTTTGTAAGTCTCCAGGTGGGGCCGTCATGGGGGACGAAGCGGAAATTGTGAATTAGATTACTCACCGGTAATTTTATTTCCGTTAGTCCACCATGACGGCCTATATATTTTCCCTCCCAGCTGGATTTCTTCCTTTCTTTGTATTATTATTTCCAGATAATTTTCCTTTGTATGTGGAGCAAACATACTAAATAAATCTGGTTGTATCTTCCTCAGCATGGTTATTTTGTAATCACTGGCGGGAGGATGCAAGGGGGGGAGCATTTAACCTCTCTTCTTCCTGTCCCTGCAGAGGTCAAGGGGCATCCTCCAGGTGGGGCCGTCATGGTGGACTAACGGAAATAGAATTACCGGTGAGTAATCTAATTCACAATTTTGTTATCCTGGGTATATTTAAGGATCTTGTCTTCGAAGGAACACCCCTTTAATAATCCTGCTGTGCTGATTTTGTGTCCAGTTTTTTTTTCACAGGGTGTTAACATTATGGGGCAGATTTACTTATCCGGCCCATTCGCAATCCAGCGGCGCGTTCTCTGCGCTGGATTCGGGTCCGGCCGGGATTTATTAAGGTAGTTCCTCCGACGTCCACCAGGTGGCGCTGCTGCGCTGAAGAGCATCGGAACGCACTGGACAACACCGAGCCGGGCTGAGTGAAGGTAAGTGCAATTTTCGCGACACTTTTTTTTTTTTTTTTTTTTTTTTTAATGTGGCGGTTTTTCCGAATCCGTCGGGTTTTCATTTGGCCGTGCTCCCCCGATTTCCGTCGCGTGCATGCCGATGCGCCACAATCAGATCGCGTGCGCCAAAATCCCGGGGCGATTCAGGGAAAATCGGAAATATTCGGGTAACACGTCGGGGAAAACGCGTCGGGAATTCCTTCTATGAGGACTATCTCAAAATTTTATTATCATCATTGGCACTTACATGTAGCTGTTGTTTGCGGCACGTCAAACTGCATACATCCTGGGAAAGACATGGGGCAGATTTATCAAACTGTCTAAAAGTCAGAATATTTCTAGTTGCCCATGGCAACCAATCACAGCTCCCCTTTAAAATATTCATGAGCATTGGTAAAATGAAAGTCTTTCAGACCGCTTGATAAATCTGCCCCACATCATGTGGAATTGGCCTTAGCTGAATGTGGTTCATTTGTAATCTTTTGGTATTACGGACCCCTATCTGCAGTCTAGCCCAGTGTTAATAAACTGGCCCTTCTCAGCACTATGGCCTTTAACGCTGGTGTATTACTTGAGAACGGCGGAGACAATTCAGCCAAAATGTTGCATATGGGGTAAAAAAAAAATCATATTTGCCTAATTTTGGCATGGCCTCTTGGAATACACTTTCCAATTGGTATACCACCTACATCCAATCTTCAACTATGCTGCTTTTTATATATATAATATACACTCATCGGCCATTTTATTAGGTACACCATGCTAGTAACGGGTTGGACCCCCTTTTGCCTTCAGAACTTCCTCAATTCTTTGTGGCACAAGGTGCTGGAAGCATTCCTCAGAGATTTTGGTCCATATTGACATGATGGCATCACACAGTTGCCGCAGATTTGTCGGCTGCACATCCATGATGTGAATCTCCCGTTCCACCACATCCCAAAGATGCTCTATTGGATTGAGATCTGGTGACTGTGGAGGCCATTTAAGTACAGTGAACTCATTGTCATGTTCAAGAAACCAGTCTGAGATGATTCCAGCTTTATGACATGGTGCATTATCCTGCTGAAAGTAGCCATCAGATGTTGGGTACATTGTGGTCATAAAGGGATGGACATGGTCAGCAAGAATACTAAGGTAGGCTGTGGCATTGCAACGATGCTCAATTGGCACCAAGGGGCCCAAAGAGTGCCAAGAAAATATTCCCTACACCATGACACCACCACCACCAGCCTGAACCGTTGATACAAGGCAGGATGGATCCATGCTTTCTTGTTGTTGACGCCAAATTCTGACCCTACCATCCGAATGTTGCAGCAGAAATCGAGACTCATCAGACCAGGCAACATTTTTCCAATCTTCTACTGTCCAATTTCGATGAGCTTGTGCAAATTGTAGCCTCAGTTTCCTGCTCTTAGCTGAAAGGAGTGGCACCCGGTGTGGTCTTCTGCTGCTGTAGCCCATCTGCCTCAAAGTTCGACGTACTGTGCGTTCAGAGATGCTCTTCTGCCTACCTTGGTTGTAACGGGTGGAGATTTGAGTCACTGTTGCCTTTCTATCAGCTCGAACCAGTCTGCCCATTCTCCTCTGACCTCTGGCATCAACAAGGCATTTCCGCCCACAGAACTTCCGCTCCCTGGATGTTTTTTCTTTTTCGGACCATTCTCTGTAAACCCTAGAGATGGTTGTGCGTGAAAATCCCAGTAGATCAGCAGTTTCTGAAATACTCAGACCATCCCTTCTGGCACCAACAATCATGTCAGGTTCAAAGGCACTCAAATCACCTTTCTTCCCCATACTGATGCTCGGTTTGAACTGCAGGAGATTGTCTTGACCATGTCTACATGCCTAAATGCACTGAGTTGCCGACCATTTGATTGGCTGATTACAAATTAAGTGTTAACGAGCAGTTGGACAGGTGTACCTAATAAAGTGGCCGGTGAGTGTATATGTGTATGTGCATATAGCTATACACACATAGATATTTAGTTTTTTTGGGTGGAGGGTCACTTTAAAGGAAACCTGTCATCAGGTCTTTGTCACTCATTTCTGTCACCTACCTGCTGGATTCCGTCCCAGCCTTTAGCTAGTTCATTCATACATTAATCATTATAAAATTTTCTTTTCTATATTATGTAAATGAGGATGGTCACATGGTCAGAGACAGTGATGTCACATCTGTAACCCCTCCCCTCTCCTCCCCCTGCTCAGGTCTATGTGTAATTGCTAGTGTCTGTTCTTTATCTGCTGACATGTTCTCTCCTCCTATACACATGTGTGAGACACAGATATCAGCTACCCAAGTATCTGACATGTTCTGCTATAACATGGCTTCCTGGAGCTGTTGTACCTTTCACATACACACACAGGCTGCAGCCATTACACGATTATACAGGCTGTCAGTCAAGCACTGAGGGGTGTGGCTGTGCCTTCCACTCATGAATAGGCTGGACAGCTTGAATATGCTAATATTTATTTTTCTGTCTAATTCAGCTGCTCAAAGGATGGAATACAGTTCCAAGAATACTGATTTCTAGAATTTTTTGTTTTATCAGTTTACCCAAGTTAGCTTTACTAAAATGGAACAAAAAAATCTAAAGGAAAAAATGGCAGAATAAAATTTCACTGTAATACAAGTATTGCTCATATCATGTCATATAGCCAATGCTGAATCTATTAAACTGTGTCTTGTTTGTTTTCTTCTAGATAACATGTCTTCCAGTAAAGTAGTTACAGCCAGCATAGAGCTCCACTCAAATATTCTGAAACTTGCCGATGGAGAAGTAATCTTATTTGAGAATAAACCAAATGATCCTCTCACAGAAGAAGTAGTCTTTGCCCAGGCTGTTACTTTGCTCATGTGTGCCTCCTACAGGAACCAGTTAGTCAATACATATGTACGACCTGCCTTGGTAGTGCTAGCCTGTAAGATGGCATTAAGCTCATCAAGAGGTAAGGGCTACTACATTTTCACCCTGATAATAATTTTCCTGAAAAGATTATCTTCATTCATCACGAAACGCATTAGGCATAGTTGGATTGGCAATATAAAAAAGAACAAAGAGTATCATAGTAGATTTGCAGATGATTAGCATCTTTAAAAAACCCTTTAAACAAGTTTAATGACCAGTCTTTACCAGGGCCGGATTAAGGGTGCAAACTGGTGGGGGCCCTCCCCACAATTATTTTCATTAAAGTAAATGTTGCTAGAAATAGCGGTCCCTGTAATACATTTGTATATACATTTCCCCAGTTATATATATATACAGACACTATAATAAATATATCCAGTCCCCTATAATAACTATACACTGCCCTCAATAATAAGTATATCCAGTCCCCTATAATAACTATATACTGCCCACAATAATAAGTACACACTGCCCACTGTGATAAATATATACAGCCCCCTATTATAACTATTCCAGCCCATCTATTATAACAATATACTACCCTCCTATAACTTTATACAGTACTTCTATAACAATATACAGCCCTCCTATTATAACTATATCCAACCCCCCTTTAATGGCTATATACAGCGATGTGTATATATACACCCCTCCTATAATAACTAAATACAGCCCTAGGTAAAATAACAAAATTGTAATCACCTTCCTCCTTCCCATGATGCACACCGACCTTCTTCTCTTCCCTTACAGTGTCAGGATACTGGCACAGGCGGCACAGTGTGTGACATAATCTTGTCGTAGCCCAATTGTCTATAGCAGAGTAAGGAACCCATTGTTCCCTTGCTCTTCTATAGACTAAAGTTTACTAGATACTGCAAAGTTCTCCGAACTGGCTGTTAAAGCAGCAGCTGGTTCAGAGATACGGGAGGCCATGTGACCGCCTGAGTCTCCCACTATTTTTATGCTGGTTTCATCTAGGGATAAATGTGCATGTAGGATACATGTGAATTTTTGCACAGATTGTGCTGCGGAAAATTAGCAGATAATACAGTAGCATTAAAGTGAATCTGATTTGGAAAAGGTCATTTAGGCAATGCATTTTTTTTTCTATGCGGAAATTATGTGATGCAACGAATAAATCAAAGGAACATAAGACGAACCAGACATACATACCGATCCCAGCTTGATCTTCTTTAATGTTAACACTCTGGGATTGCCTAGAAAAAAGGATTAAAAATAATTACCAGCCAGTAGCGTGGGTACAAGATGTTGGAATTTCCTTCCTTCCTTCCTTCTTTTTTTTTTTTTTTTTTTTTTTTTTTTTTTTCTTTTTTTAAATTCTAAATGGTTGGTTTTCCTTAAATGATCATGTCTATTTTCTGCCTTGGGTTTCTGTTTTTTTTTTTTCACATTTTCTATATGCTTGTTAAAAATTTATGCTTGAAATTAAACAAAAAGTAAAATACAGGCAGTCCCCAGGTTACGTACAAGATAAGTTCCTAAGTTGAATTTGTATGTATGTCGTAACTGTATATTTTATAATTGTAGCTTCATTACATACACTTTAAAGCTGAATATTAAAGCCTGGGACTAAAAATAAGCACCCAGAGAGCTTCACCAGAGGTCCGTCTGTAAGTTGGGTGTCCTTAAGTCGGGACCTCTTGTAATGCATGTGGGAAAAAGCAAGTAAATCTGCATCAAAAAGCCTTTACACAAATCCAAATTAAAAAAACATATTTATGCATACTTGACGTGGATTGTAAAATCCATGTAAATACTCAACATGTGAAGATAGCCTTACGGTGCTTGCACCTCTATTTTTTCCACAACTATTATGTAATGTATCGGGCCATCCCTTTAGGCCATATGCACAAAATCCACATATAAATTTGCATCAAATATGTGGTTTTTATGCGGATATGTGTTGTGTAGGGTATGCTGCTGAAAACTCCTCCTTTCAGAGGGGAGGAGCTAAACACAAGGATGTATCCCTCTGTAAGAGCACACAGTGGGATACATTCTACATTCTTGTAAGTATGGAATCCGCCAGACGTATCCTGACAACAAAGTGAGATGTGAATGCAGCCTTGCAGCGTTGTATTTGGTACAAAAAACAGTATACGCAGGTAAACATGACAAACATTTGCAGCAACAGGAACCTTGAGCTTATACTGTTGTTAATTATAAAATGCTATTAATACAATAGAACAAGAAGTAACTTGGAGATACATACAGATGATGTAACCTTTTCTTCTGTTGGTGATTTGTTTATATTTTTGTTAACTATTAAAGGTGATGTTTCCAGGACATTTTGTTTCCTGAGGAACCTGTTCTCCAAAGAGTTCATTTTCTTTCCGGGGTTTGAAGAAAAGGTAAAAGTCTCTTATTTATGGTTATAATTTTAAGGAGCCTGAACTATCTGCAATTCCCTACGAATAAACAGCTTACTATACTTCTCATTATGAATCCCTGGCTATACTAGTGCTGGGTTCTGCATACTTACATTAGCATTGTATACATTGCTCTCCTTTCACTCCCACCTTTTCCTCTACCCCATTGCTGTACTTACTTTCTTTAAAAACGCATATTTCAGATGATATGGACCAGACAAAGTGCTTATTCCAACCGCGAAACGTGTTGTTCAACTACTTTTTAATGTTTTTTACCATTTTAATTTACCTTATATACCCGAGTATAAGCCTAGTTTTTCAGCACAAAAAATGTGCTGAAAAACCCAAACTCGGCTTATACTCGAGTCAAAATAAATATATCTAAACTCACCTTTCTGGCGACCCCTGTATATCTTCTGTGCGATCTGTCTGGCAGGGTCTGGCAGGCTATATACACTGGGGCAGGGTCTGGCAGGCTATATACACTGGGGCAGGGTCTGGCAGGCTATATACACTGGGGCAGGGTCTGGCAGGCTATATACACTGGGGCAGGGGCTGGCAGGCTATATACACTGGGGCAGGGGCTGGCAGGCTATATACACTGGGGCAGGGGCTGGCAGGCTATATACACTGGGGCAGGGGCTGGCAGGCTATATACACTGGGGCAGGGGCTGGCAGGCTATATACACTGGGGAAGCTGTGACCAATGCATTTCCCACCCTCGGCTTATACTTGAGTCAATAGGTTTTCCCAGTATTTTGTGGTAAAATTAGGGGCCTCGGCTTATACTCGGGTCGGCTTATACTCGAGTATATACGGTACCATAAATACTTGAATATAATTTTTTTTCAGCACAAAAAAATGTGCTGAAAATCCAACCTCTGCTTATACTCGAGTAAAAAAATATATTAAAACTCACTTTTCCGGCTTCCCCTGCTGCTGGCTATATACTGGGGGATATAGGCTGGCAGGCTTATACTTGAGTATATATGGTAATTTGTAAAAATGTAATTGGTTTCTACACCCAAAACCACGATATTCCAGTGCCGTTTCAGCATTCCTAAGAAATGCCCTGAATGGGATATCGATATTTCGGCACATTGGGAGAGATGCATCAATTTGTCGGAGTAGGACTAGACTATTCTCCTCTGCGACAGATTAAACCTTGTGTCTGATTCTGGTGCAGTATTAAATTGGTGAGCTGTACTTTGCAACTCCTATTTTGCTCCTAGTTTGCTGAGCCACAATATTAACAATTTTCTGGCGCACAGGCTATTTTCTGTCTGGTCACGCCCCCTAGTTACCAAGGACACACTCCTTTTTGCCCAAGTCAGAAAACCGCCTAAAAATTGTCTAAAACCCTTCAATAAATGTGGCACACAGCATTTCAGGTGCAAATGACCAGCTTTCTGGCGTAGATAGATACATATCCCCCAGAATACTTCCAGTTGATGCACACAATTTGCATTTATTTAATGCTATTTTTCTTTTAAGGATTTTGAAGAAGGAAGTTTCTTGTTGTCAAAATGTGATATAGTTCATCTGACGCCAAATGAAATTGTCATTACAAAGAATGGAGAGAGCACAGCCATGTTCCTGTTTAAAATGTTTCAACCTTTCTTAGAAGGTTACCAGGTATGTTGAATTTATTACTCATTGTTTGTTTTTTTTATTGTTACAATATATCAGATATAAGATAGCATGATGTTGTTTTTTAAATGGCTCAATTAGTGGCCAATATTTAGGAGGTTGTTATTTTAAAGGAAATTTACCATAAAAATTGACCAGGGATATTAATAATAATAATCTTTATTTATATAGCACCTTCAAATTCCGTAGTGCTTTTCAAATCGTCATCTTATATTTCTTACATGTGGCCTCCTTCCTTATAAACTGTCCAGTCTATCAACTGTTAAAATTATGCTTATGAGCCTGAAGAGTTCATGGGGTTGTTACTAGAGCCCCTTCCTGCTGCAGATTCAAGGACCACTCCCTACTGTGTGCTGAAATCTTTCTCTGGGAGAGGGTGTTGAGGGGGAAAGGGGGAGTTGCAGACAGTGTAACAGCCTGTGCAGCTGCAGCACAGAGAAACTCTGGTAACACCCCCAGGAGTCTCCAGGCTTATTAGCAGCTTTTTAGAAGGAAGGAGGCCATGGATAACAAATATAAGAACATTACCACAGTCAATTTGGATAACTTTTTCATATTACACTTACACACGCTCTCATTATCTGAAAATGAAGGCCACCGCTGACGAAAATGTAGCATTTTCTTATATAAATGATTGTGTGTGGCTAACAGTCTCATTCCAGTAGAGTAAATGACACAATTTTTTGCCCAGCTTATTTCATCCGTAGCAGTGAAAAGGAAGATTCTTTATCAATACCCAGTGATAAGACTTCAAGCAATGGTAAAATGTTTACTGCATAGTAATTATGTTTATACATGTTTTACAGCTAGCCTTTATGCACTTGGCCAAGGTGGTGATAGATCACTTTACTGAAAAGCAGTACATATCGGGCTTGAGAAATTTTGTTACTCAAAGAATCCTGACAGGTGCGTACTTTCATGTAATTTCTGTTTTCACCATTGTAGACTGGTGTGCAACTTTTTATTTTTTTAAACCCTGTTTCAAAAGTCATATGGCACACCTATAATGCACTGCAATATAGCCAGCTCCATCTGGATGTAATATGGAGATGACCTCTGCCAAGGCCACACATCTCTTCCCCACCACCAGGACATGCTTTGGGAGGTATTGATGCTACTTTGACTTTGAAGAACACTGTAACACTGACTGTGGCCATTGCGGCAGGAATCTGGCTTTTGGAAAGCCAATGTCAAAATATTCTGCCGTTTTTTCCAATGCAGAGTTTAACTGACGTACACCAAATTACAGGCAGCACTCCGCCCCCACCCTTCCCCAATGCAGCTTAGTATACAGGGTAATCCTCTGTGTGAATTAGCACTTAAAGGACTGTAAGCCAAGAGGAAAGCTTTGGTATAATAATACCAATAACTGTTATTTTTTACAGGAGCCACCAAATGTTACGAGGCCTTATCTTCTGATATCCAAAAAAATACACTAGCATCTTTCGTACAGCTTGGGATTTTGGAAGTTAGTAAATTGTGAGTATCTATCCTTGTTCCCATTTTTGATTTCACATTTTCAACACCACAAGGGTTGTGAAGTGCAGGGCATTTGTATACTCTGGTCTGTTCCTGATGATTAGAAAGTGTTATACAATGTGATTGGCAAACACATGCATCCTGCATGGTTTCTACATTGAATAGACATGGGGAAGTTTGTAAATTTCACAGAATACCTACCCCACTGATCATTGCTATTTCAGTATCCAATATTCTACTATTATCTGTGGATGCAACATTAAGTGGACAGGACTATTTCACTCGGAATGAGCCGTTAGGTATTTCCATACTGGAAGTTATGATGTCCCAAATATGAAATTAGTTAGACTATTTGAGCATACCAAACCCAAACCATGACCATGTCTCCTAGGTCTTTCCACGATGGGCCTCAAGCACAAGTAAATGGCCTCATAAACTCCATGGTTTTAACTGTACCCCCTAAATATTCATACATGACTGAGAGTTGTTGGTTGGGTAGATAAACACGCCAGGATTGTGGTTTTGGAAGCTCCTTATGCAAAAAGATTCAATTTAAAATGATTCTACCATGGTTCCAAACTTCAGAACGCCCCCATAAGCTTCATGATGGACTTTGGGACTGCTAGAACCACACAAAACGTTTGCAGCCTTAATTTTGGTTTTCCACAATACCCCGTCCTTAATACTCCCTCTGATAGTTTTACTCTGTTTATTAATGTGTACATGGGGCTATTGTTTGCATATTAAAACAAAAAAGGAACAAATTAAAAGAATTTATAAAACTGACTAGGATACATTGTAGTCAACTATGACCTTTCCAACTTCCTGGCACTATACCTGCTCAAGACGAATCACATTACACCAAACTGAGTCCAGCTGGTACCATGCAGTGCTCTTAAAGGGGTTATGCCACGAAACAAATTACTCCAAAAAGCTGTCAGAGGTTAAAATATTTTAAAATTCTATTGGTAATGATAACCTGGAATTAAAGATACCTTTCTATTTGTTATTATGATGCTCGTTCAGCCTCTGTTTTGCTCCACACAAAAGCAGATGTGGGAGGGGCCTAGCCATGCACATGCACAGCACTGACTGCGGCAGTTATTCCACAACTCATTGGCCTCGCCTCAGTGATACAGAGTGCTCAGCCTTCAGAGTCTCCTTCCACCTGCTGTGCTCAAATAGTCCCTGCACATACTGAACCCTAGCATAACAGGAATCTGCTATAGATGCTTTAGGGCTACCAAAGCCCTGACACGGCTTCATTTTCCTTTTAATCCTTGTCACTATATACTTGAATAAGAAAATAAATTTTATATATATGCACGCACACCTATATATTCAATAACATATTCTGAAACTTGTGTGTATATACCATATATACTCGAGTATAAGGCGACCCAAGTATAAGCCTAGGGTGGGAAATGCATTGGTCACAGCAGCCGGCGCCTGCCCGCCAGCACCTAGCCAATGCCTGCACCCCTGTATAGTCCTGTTGCATACATCATGACATCAGCCACTTGCTGACAACATAGTGTGTGCCGATGGTGATGACATGTGATAGATAATAGGACTTGGATATATAAATAGGTGAGATAAGTCAGGGACAGGGGCCCCTTTGCAGGACAGCAGTGTAGCATGGAGGGACAGTGAATGGAATGGAGAGTACAGAAGGAGGACTGCAGGACATGTTGGACCTTAGGAGATGTCACAGCTCAGCCTGTTACTTGTGTTATCTCTGCAGCCTCCTGTGTGAGCTGACTAATGGTGGAGGGAGGAAAGGTCTGCTATGACTCATGTTAGGGGAGGACTCCTCTGTGCAGCAGATAGTCATGTCTGGCTGCAGTTAGGATCCAGTCACACGCGGTATGCCCGCCGTGCGTGCATACCGCCAGGTGCTGGAGAGGAGGAGGAGGTGACCCCTCCTCCCTCCATAGGAAATAACGGTGCATGGCCGCACACCAGGCGTGTTCTATCTTTTCCTGGTGTGCGGTGCAGAAGATGGAGCGTGTTCTATCTTTTCCTGGTGTGCGGTGCAGAACGGTGCCACACATGTGCGGCACCATACTGCCGCCATTGCCGTCTATGGGGACGCATGTACTTCCCCGCAGACGGCAGTGTGAATGAACCCTTACCTTATATCTGCTACTGTAAGCACCTGTGAAGTTGGTAAGCAGTGGACATCACAGCACTATGCCAGCCCCTCCTCCTCTCTCACCTCCTATTGGCTGCAGTGTGTCAGCTGATCTCTCAGTGAGGGGCTGTGAGCCGGTGGAGTGATCTGTAGTGCAGTGCAGCTGACTGACTCCTTGTGGGCAGACTCGGCCAGATCAGCTGTAACACAGGACGGGACACAGCTACCACCAGGGGGCACCAGCAACCAGAACAAAAGGAGTTATCTCGGTAAGGCTACATATTTTTTTAATAAGAGTAAATGCTGAAAGTACTTTTAACTATGTGTTGGGCTCAATTACAGTGCTATAGTGACACAACCCCTTTAAGAGCACCTGTACTGAAGATGACCTGATTTTACCCCCAACAATCTCTTCAATAATTGTATTTCACATTTGATACTTTTTACTAACATATACAATATACAAATGGTCCTTCTGTATCTCATTCAAAGAGACCTATGGGTTTATAAACTCATTCCTGTGTTCATCTGTTATTTCTTAGGGGTGAAGCTACCAACTATATGGTGAAAAAGAAAGCTATGGCAGACATGGAAACAAAACTTGGTGAGAGACATAACACTACATTTTTGTGTTTTTAACACTAAACTGTATACATTTTATTTATTTTCTGGCTATACTTGATCATTTATACTATTGCTTTCAGTATCTATATAGGCTGTTTTAAGTTCCAAAACACAGCAGAGAACAAAAATTATGTATGGAATTGGAGACGTACAGGGGAAAGGCAGTGGTCTAATGCAAATATGCCATATTCCTCCTCCACACTTGTGGTCTCCTGCTGTAATTTTTAAAAGCACCAACCTCACAACTTTAGGGCTCATTTACTAAGGGTCGCGTTGCTCACTTGTGTGGGACTTTGCACCTTTTTTGGGGATTGCTCGGCTTGGACAGGTATTTAACAGGTGTCTGCTCTGGGATTGTGTGACATGCAATTGTTTTTTGGCGCAGCTGCGCTGGCTTCCATGCGACACAAATTGGGGGGCAGGGCGTCGGACGATCCGACTGATTCGGACTGAGTGCGGGATTTAACTTTCAAATAGTTTTGCAAGTCCATGCACTTACATGCACCACAAAATAGAAGGTGAACTCAGGCGGACCTGAGTGGGGACACATGCAAGATATTGTGCGCACAATGTTAGTGAATCGCGGCACAATGCACTTTCAGTGAACGACAGGGGGAATGTAAGTAAATGTGCCCCATTGTCTTTAACCCCTTACCGACATGTGACGTAATAGTACGTCACATGTCGGGTCCCGGTACATGGAGAGGGCTCGCGGGCCGAGCCCTCTCCATAGCCGGTAAGTCTTTGCTGCATATTGCAGCAAAGGCTTACCGGTAACACCCGCGATCGGCGCCGGCACCGATCGCGGGTGTTTTACCGCTGATCGCCGCCGGCAAAGGTGCCGGCAGCTTCAAAAAGACGGCGGCGCGCATGCGCCACCATCTTTCCGTAGATCGTCGCTCCCCGTGACGTCATCGGGAGCGGCGATCAGTCGCCATGGTAACTTCGGGTCTCACGAAGACCCGAAGCTACTTCGGGTTAACCCATTCATTACCATGTGCTGTCAGCACATGGTAATGTATGAGTAGTAAAATCCCCATATACTGCCATACTGTAGTATGGCAGTATATGATAGGATCGATCAGAAAACCTAGGGTTAAAGTACCCTAGGGAGTCTGAAAATAGTAAAAATAAAAATAAAAAAAAAGTTAAAAATAAAAAAATTATAATAAAAAAACCCCTAAAAATTCAAATCCCCCCCTTTCCCTAGAATTGATATAAATATAAATAAACAGTAAAAATCATAAACACATTAGGTATTGCCGCGTCCGAAAATGCCCGATCTATCAAAATATGGTAACGGTTTTTCACTGCGTTTAACCCCGTAACGGAAAATCGCGCCCAAAGTCGAAAATGGCACTTTTTTGCCATTTAAAAATGTTTTTTAAATTCTATAAAAAGTGATCAAAAGGTCGTACAGTCCTAAAAATGATAACATTGTAAACATCATCAAAATCCACAAAAAACGACACCACCCACAGCTCCATACACCAAAGTATGAAAAAGTTATTAGCCCCAGAAGATGGCAAAATTCCCCAAAAAAATTTTGTACAGGAGATTTTAATTTTTTTAAATGTATGAAAACATTATAAAACCTATACAAATTTGGTATCCCCGTAATCGTACCGACCCAAAGAATAAAGTAGACATGTCATTTGGGGTGCACAGTGAAATCCGTAAAATCCAAGCCCACAAGAATACGGCACAAATGCGTTTTTTTTACCAATTTCACTACATGAAATATTAAATACCACCATTTTGAAGTGTAATTTGTTACGCAGAAAATAAGCCATCACACAGCTCTGTACATGGAAAAATAAGTTACAGATTTTTGAATGTGGGGAGTGAAAAATGAAAACGCAAAATCGAAAAAGGGCTGCGGCGGGAAGGGGTTAAAAGCTTGGGAGGGAGATGACCCATCCCCCAGGAGACAGAAACCAGATAAGATGAATTGCTGAATTTAATGTGTATATAGTTTTGATTACCAGCCATTTCTAGACCTCCCACAGCATAATTTTTGTTGGCTTTTGGTTTAAAGGGAGCTCTTCAGCCACAAACCGCATTGTAAAGGGCAGTTTAAACCTTTTTCAGACATATCTTTACTTATTCCTAGAGATTTTCCATTTAGTGGAAATTCCTTGGTTATATTTATGCACATGAGCTTCAAATGAGTGAAGCATAGGAATTTTCTTTAAAATGATGGATCACTGGGATACAGGAATCTTTATTGTATTTTCATGTTAAATCCCTCTTAAAGGGGTTCCACAGAGACAAGTTAGCTTCTATCCTCCGGATCAGGATCCTGCATATCCAAGAAGGTCTTAGTGATTGGACCCCCATGGATCATGAGAACGGGGATCTGTTGTATACCTGGTGAATGAAGCAGCTGGCACATAGACGACTGGCTGCTCTGTTCAGTGGAGGTACGACTGAGCCCTGTTCTTGTGATCGGTAAGGGTCCCATCACTGAGACCCCTACTGCATGCCGTGGACATGGGCCAACTAGTTGTCACGGGACAACCCCTTTAAGTCCTCTTAACCACGTATTTTGTACTGTAGTTCTTTATCAAGCAACTGACATATAATGATTGTATCCCTGTGGATTCATTCATTATATGTCAGCCTGCTTGGAAAACATTTTTACATTTCAATTACCTGATTTTTTTTTTTTTTTTAAACTCTTTTATTGAATAATCAAAACAAGTCGTCATACGTAGACAATTTTCTCAGTACAGTATCATCGTCATTGGAGACACCGAGTTGGTGTGTAATAGTACAAGAGTGCACTGAAATGTGCATATTCAATAAAAACAACCATACAAAATAAAGAACAATAAAATACAAGTATTGGCATACATTCACCTGTCAAATTGTACATAGAACATTTGATATCGTGGGTAGTCGGAACGAAGAATCAGCCGGCGAACAATATCAAGCGAGGAGGACATAGCAGAGGCAGAATACATAGTGAGGGGCGAATCGCACCATTTCCCCCATACCTTAGTGAATTTCTCAGGGCGTTTCCTATGCAGGAACACTATCTTCTCATATGGAATTATGCCGTTAACTAGGGTTTTCCACCGAGAGCATCTGGGTGGGTGAGGATCCATCCAACGGAGTGCCACTGCCTTTCGGGCTATAAACAATGTCTCCCGGAGGAAGATTCTAGTGTGATGAGGCCATTGCTTCTCGTCCAGGAGCCCAAATAAGCATATAGACGGGGAGAGGTCTATCGGGGTCTCGACTATGTCCGCTAAGGTGTCAATTACCTCCTTCCAAAAGGTCTGCAGAAATGGGCATGCCCAAATCATATGCCAGAAGGTGGCAGGTGTGTGATTACACCGGTGGCAACTAGGAGCGGGAATACGGTCCATCTTGTGCAACCGTATCGAAGTGAGGTAGCATTGGTGAATTATATAGCGTTGAATAAGTTTATTATTAATGGAATAAAGCGGTGCGACTCAAGTAAATCCGCGAAGTCCTCCTCGCTTAAGGTGGGAATCAGCGACCTTAAGGCAATCTGTGAGTGCCTTACTGATTGGCGTCGGCTTTAGCTTGGATAAGGTATGAGTAAATTGTGGATACCAATCCTGCTGGTCCCTGGGATCTTACTACTCCTATCAAAGGGCAGGAGGAGAAAATGTGGTGGGAGGCTGCCGGAAATTGGGTCTGAAAGGCATGTCTAAGCTGGAAATATCGGTATAGGTCATGTTTGTGTAGTTGGTATTTAGTGGAAAATTGTTCAAATGACATAAAAACATTATCCTGCATGACATCAGATATCGTATGTACCCCACAAGAGCACCAGAATACCGAACCTATCTCTTGAGAGAAATGGGATAGAGCGAGGGCCGATGACTCTGTGGGGCAGGGTTTGAACCGTGGAATCTGTCTATAGATGGATCTAGTGTAGTATTCCAGTCCCCCATACAAATGGTCGTAGAACCAGGGTAGTTAGATGCAAATCGAGCAGCCTCATATAGAAGCAATAAGCCTGAAGAGGGGGAGATATATAAACACAGAATGACATATGACACACAGTTTATTCAGGCTTGGGTGAACACATATCTCCCTTCCGGGTCCACTAATACAGAGCCCAACTCCCACCTAACCATTCTCCGAACCAGCAAAGACGCCCCTCGAGAGTGCGTTGAGAGCGTCACATGTGCCGACCACTGGACCCAGGGGTGGTCCAATCTGGCAGACTGGCCGGTGGCTATATGAGTTTCCAGCAGGCAGATTAAATGAGGGTTCTGGGCCCTTATGGAAGAAAATATTATATTGTGTTTGCAAGTATCTCTCATACCTCTGACATTCCACGTTAAAACAGATAAAAACATTTGAGTGTTACCAATTAACTAACCAAAAAAACAGATGAAATACTAGCTATATATATATATACTAGATCCGTCCAGTACATATAGGGGACCGTCCAGATCCGTGGGCCATATTCGCCTCGGCGCACCCACAGCGCCACTCGTAACCTCGGGGGCAGCAGCGAGTGTCCCGGGGGGAGACTACCCAGGAAAACAAGTGTAGGAACGGAGGAGGTCTGTGTAGATTTGGTGGGAAACTACAGACCTATGCGCCGAAAACCCAGCGCTCGGATTTTGACTGTCATCCGGGGCACAATATTGATGGCATGGACTAAACTGTATGCCTCTATGGCCATTTTGGCCTACTAGCAACATATATAATGAGCAGAAGACATATCTACTAAACATGAGAAGGGGCATAGGCCCAAGATGTAAAATCGCAAATGTTGGGTACTTATCACACCAGTCCCTTTAGAGAACTGAGTTCCAGGTGCAGACAGAGGCTTCAGCGTCGAGGAGGCCTTCTCCTGGTGTTAAAGGAAACCTACAACTTGAAGTGGCAGGTTTCTGATGGAAATACCGGGCACCAGCTCGGGGTGAGCTGGTGCCGGAGCTTATTTTCGTTAGTGTTTTAAACCGCGGTATCGCGGTTTAAAACACTTTTTAAACTTTATAGCCGGCGCAGGCAGGTACGCGCTCGGCGCTTACCATGCGCGCGGCTCTCCTTCACTTCCTATGTAGCAGCGCGCACGGTAAGCCCCGAGCGCGTACCTGCCTGCGCCGGCTATAAAGTTTAAAAAGTGTTTTAAACCGCGATACCGCGGTTTAAAACACTAACGAAAATAAGCTCCGGCACCAGCTCACCCTGAGCTGGTGCCCGGTATTTCCATCAGAAACCTGCCACTTTAAGTGGTAGGTTTCCTTTAAGCCAGTCGTCCGCTTCTTGTGGCGTTTCAAGGAAAATGGTGCGGTCTTGGAGGAATGGCGGGAGTCGCTGGTTCCGAGGGTAAGTGCGGAGCAGCTCTTACATGCGACTGCTCTCGTCGGCGCTTAGCCACGCCCCCGACCTGATTTATTTTATTATGAAAATGCAATAGAAAATTAGAAGTGTAACATGAACAATGGATCCTATTTTGTTTTCTTTCCTGGTGACCAGCGGTTGGACTCGTACAACCAACACTGCAGAAGGATTATTATATTATCTGTTTTTTATTGCGATTTGCAAACTGGTAAACTTCCTTTAATCTACGACTGAATTTCCCCTCTACAAAGCTCCACCACCGTTCTACCACAACTTCTGCCTCCTCTGCTGCTTTCCTTAGATGACATGCAAGTTCTTGGGCACGTGCACTGCACTGTACTGTCTTCTGCTACTCAATGCGGCTGCAGTCTCCATTTGAGAAGTCCCGAGAGCTTAGTCACATCATCTACTAGCTGCAGTGGCGGAAGAGGCGGAAGGAGTTGCAGAAGTATTGTGAGGGGCGTGGAGCCATAGGCAAACTCCACCTCCCTTGGAAGCACTTCTTCCTCATTTACATAAAAGATTACATTTAGTTTTATAATGGAAGTAGGCTGCTGATCACCAATGGAAAGGTATGGCTGCAATGTGCATTTTCAACTCTACAGAGCAGTGTTGGAGCTTTTGTGTTGAGATAAAATTCAGTGGTAATTTCCTTTAATCCTCTGATATCTTTATATTTATATGTAATTTTTTTATATGCAATTTCTTAATGATGATATTTCTTACTGTAAACTACAAAAGTCATAACTCATGTTCATTCTTAATAGGACTGTGGATGTCTGGCATGAAGATCTCAGTTGCACGACTTTAAGATGCAAAAGTATTTTTAACGATTACAGCTATGACAACGGTTTTAAATTTTGCTCCACTCACTGAGAACCTCTACAGCTGAGTGATCTGAACAGGAGATGGAAAGAAATGGCAGCTACTTTTTCCTATGTATGATAGGTCAATTTTATGGATTGATGACTATGCCAATGAAACAAGCATCAAGAACAAATGCGTATTGCCTGCTGCTGATGCACAATGACTTTCTTGATGAGATTTTAATGACCCATCAAGCAAAATGAGGTGCTGAGGAGAGCTACACTATTTAAAGGGAGTTCAATCACATTGTTACAAGTGATAATCCTACTGTGTTATGGCACTTCATTTAATGGTTTTAAAACACCAAATTGTAACACTGCCAGATTTACCATGTCACCTCCAGATCTCATATATAAATATTTAACTCAGGTCCTGACTGATATCAGTTACTGAAACTTATTGTTGGTGTTTATTTTCTAGATCTTGGACTTTTGCCATTTATCCTAAAGCTCTTAAGGGGGAACATTACTGTCACTTGCACTCCTTGTCTAAGATTTTGGAATACTGGGGGAATAGCTACTGTACAGGACCTACATTGAATTCCCAAACAATGTAAATACAGAAAAAGAACACAAAATAAATATATACTTAACATAAGTTGTGTGTTTTATAAACTGAATCCCTAAAATAAAATTTGAAAATTTTTTCTGTCTAATTAATTATATTTAGTACATGCAAATTCTATGCGTTTCATCAGATTTCATACAATCCGTTTTTGTAGTTCTAGTGTAATCCTAGTTGCATCGGCTTTTCAAATTTTTAACATCTCTCGGCTCATTTCTTGAAACACGTGTGTGAGAAACTGACTGCGCTGGGATGGCATTCTAGCACTGTCCGTTCTTTAACAGACTGTTAAAAACTTTAGATAAGCATAGGAAAATGATTCAGATTTCTGACCAAGTTCTCTCTGAAGTCTTGCCACAAGCAATTTTACTCACAGGAGACAATTGTTTGTGGGAAAAAACGTTGCATTAGACACTCATGTAGTTGAGTTTATTTTTTTACAATTTAAAGTTGCACCTTTAAATTAAGAATATCAAAAATACCTTGTATACTCGTGTACAAGCCAAGTTTTTCAGCACAAAAAAAACAGAGTATGAGCCAAGGCCCCTAATTTTAACACCAAAAACTGGGAAAAACTATTGACTAGAGTATAACTTCATTGTTGTCATCAGAGAAAGATCCTCCTCCTGTGCGGCTGCCGTGTGCTCCCAGGCGTCAAAGACCTGCGACTTGAGTATAAGTCTAGTATATCTGCTAGCTCATGCCCCCAGTATATATCCAGAAGACCCTGCCTCCCCAGTGTATAGCCTGCAGCCCCTGCCTCCCCAGTGTATAGCCTGCAGCCCCTGACCCACCAGTGTATAGCCTTGAACCCCTGGCCAGCAGCCCCTGACCCACCAGTGTATAGCCTACAGCCCCTGACTCACCAGTGTATAGCCAGCAGCCCCTGACTGCTGTATACAAATGGCATGCACTGGCTGGCTATATACTGAGATATACTGACCAATGCATTTCCCACCCTCTGCTTATACTTGAGTCAATAGGTTTTCCCAGTTTTTGGTGGTAAAATTAGGGGCCTCAGCTTATACTGTTTGTTCCCCAGTACATGTATGGAAAAGTGGGAGGATAATTATAAGGGATTGGATTCAAAGTAGGCTCCCTACATTGAGAGCGAGAAATCCCTCCTGTGGCATGGCGCAATGAAAAAATAATCAACTTCTCTAATCAACAATTCCAATATTTAAAATACATTTCTTATTAATATATAAAATATTTGAAGGGAACTTGTCACCAGGAATGACACTTTTAGCTGGTGATGGGTTCCAATAAAAATGCCATTGTCACCATTATTTCAGCAGTTTAATAGTTTATTTTACATTACCTGGCTCCCTGTGAGTAGCGTGTGGCGAGTCCAGAGGGGGTGGGGGGTTGCAGCTGTTGAATGCATGAGGAAACAGACAGAGCTGCCCCCCTTTCCTGTGACTCGCCATATGCCGCTGGCAGGGAGTCAGCCAATGTAGATTAAACTATTATAAACTACTGAAATGATTCAGAATGCTAACAAAGGCATGTTTTTTTTTTTTAATCAAATATACATTTTTGTTAAATAATTAACACAGTCTCCATTTTTTCTGTTTTGAACAAAGAGACCTAACAATCAAAAAAGAGGGGAAAACCCCCCAGTAGGCACCATGGTCCTCAAGTTTTAAATGGAGAGTAGTTGTAGAAGTCTTCATCTGTGGTTTGATTAGAGACAAAGGCATTAAAATAAGCGTAGCAAGGGCTATTGGAACCTGACATCAGCTAAAAATCACATTCCTGGTGACAGGTTTGCTTTAAACTCATCTTTTTGTATCAAAGAGTTGTTTAATTAATGTTTTTCAACCTTGGTATTTTAGCCTAGATTTTAACTTTTTTTTATGACACGTGACGTTTTTCTATGTTAGATATCGCCACGTCCTAAAATGTCCGTTCTATTACAATATAATAACTGTTATTACCGGCATTTAACCATGTAATGGAAAATAGTGCCCAAAGTTGAAAATGCCAATTTTTTTTTACATTTAGAGCAATTTAAAAAGTTCAATAAAAAATGATCGAAAGGCTGTACCGTCCTCAAAATGGTGGCACTGAAAACGTCATCAAAAGTTGCAAAAAATTACACCACACACTGCTCCTTTCACTGAAGTACAAAAAAGTTATTAGCGCCAGAAGATGGCAAAATGAAGAATTTTTTATTTTGCACAGGAGGTTTTGATTTTTGTAAATGTATGAAAACACTTTAAAACCTATATAAATTTGGTATTGCCGTGATCACACCGACACAAAGAATAAAGTAGACGTGTCTTTTGGGGCACACAGTGAAAGTCATAAAATACAAGCCAAGAAGAAAATGGCGAAAAATGCATTTTTTCATCAATTTCACTGCATTTGAAATATTTTCTCACTTCTCAGTACTCGGCATGGAAAATTAACTACCGTTACTATGAAGTGCAATTTGTTACTCTGAAAGCAAGGCCTCATACAGCTCTTTACATAAAAAATAAAAAAAGTTATAAATTGTTAAAGGTGGGGAGTGAAAAATAAAAACGAAAAAGGGCTGGGTCATTAAGTGGTTAAAATGCACAATTGGATAAATAAGCAGAACACTATTTACATACCTGCACAGACTAGTTATAGATCTCTTATGCCCTCATGTAAAGACCCATACAGCCCCATTTACACTCTGTAAATATAAAAATGTTCTGACAACTGCATAAATCCAGAAGGTAGAACACATACAAGACCAGAACCAAGTCAAATACATTAATACAGCATCAAAGCCAAGCTCATACCATACATTTAGAAGTTCTATACATAAATACAGCAAATCAAAGTTTGTACATATTTACTGCACCAGAACCTAGATCAAAAGAAAAAAAGTACGGGCAGTCCCCGGGTTACGTACAAGATAGGGTCCGGAGGTTTGTTCTTAAGGTGAATTTGTATGTAAGTCAAAACTCTATATTTTATAATTATAGATCCAGACAAAAAAAATTTTGGCCCCAGTGACAATTGGAGTTTAAACATTTTTTGCTGTAATGGGACCAAGGATTATCAATAAAGCTTCATTACAGACACCTTACAGCTGATTATTGCAATCTGGGACTATAGTAAAGCATTCAGAGAGCTTCACCAGAGGTCAGAGGGGTCTGTCTGTAACTATGGGTTGTCTGTAAGTCAGGTGTCCTTAATTAGGGGACCGCCTGTATATAAAAACAGTACCGGGGCATAACTGTGAGCTCATGGGCGATATCAACACTTACTGGAAATCTGGCAACTCACAGAAGAAGGAGTCTCTTTCTTTTTCTTTTTCTACCTGGCTGCCATTTCAGTTTCTGTAAGCCATAACTCATCTCTGCAAAATTTTATCAATACACAAAAATGTTAAGTTCCTCAATTCATCATCGTTATCTCCTCCATGAGGGTGAGCCCTCTTCATACAGAGGTTATGGTTCACTGCATATTGCAGAAACACACACTACTAATACCAACGATTGGTGCTAGCATTGATTTCGTGAGCACCACCATGTTTGTTGAGATTGCTGCTCCCAGTGACATCATCGGGGGGCTGTGATTGGTTGTCATGACAGCCTTTGGTCTGCGTCAGACCTGATGCTATATGGCTTCTGGAGATTCATTACAATGTGCCAATGGCTCACTGTGATGTATCCTATGAAAAAATGCTGCATACTGCAAAAACCTAAAAATTCTAATCACCCTCCTTTCCTTAGAACTGATATACAACTAAATAAACAGTAAAAATCTCAAACATGTTAGGCATATCTGCGTCCCAAAATGCCAGATCAAAATATAAAAATGGTTAATACTGGCAGTGAACCCCATAACGGAAAATAGCCAAATGTCCAAAACGCCACTTTTACACCATTTTACATCACATAAAACTGTAATAAAAATGTTGCACAGTCCTCAAAATGATAGCAGTGAAAACAACGGCTCATTTAGCAAAAAATGACACCTCCCTCAGCTCCATACACCAAAGTATCAAAAGTTATTAGCGTCAGATGATGGCGAAGCAATTTTCTTTTTTCATACACACTGCTTTAACCCCTTAGCGCTCTGCGCCGTAGCTGTACTGCGCTGAGTCCCGCGAATAGCGCTCAGCGCAGTACAGCTACTGCGCAGAGACGATGCCGGTTCAGCTCTGCACTGGAGTTGAACCGGCATCGGGGGTCGCGAGATGTCAGCGGTAATCTACTGCTGACATCCCCGGCTAGCACCCACGGTCGGAGTGGGCTCCGATTGTGTGTGTTTAACCCATTAAATGCCGCTGTCAACGCCAAAAACGGCGCGGGACACCGATCACAGCTATGGCATCTCTGGGGTCCCATCGGATGTGCATAGGCTGACACGGCTAATACCCTGCAATACATCGGATGATTGCTTGTTCATGTCCCATGGTGGATCAAGTAAAAAAATATGTTTTTCAATAAAAAATAACTTCATAAATCACTAAAAATGCCCATAAGCCCCAAAACATATAAAGAGACATAGAACGCTCCAAAAAGTCTAAATCATAACACAAACCCCACATATATAGTATCACCGCGTCCGAAACAATCCGTAGAATAAAACTAAATAACTATTGAACCCGTACGATGAACGCCGTAAAAATAAAACTTTAAAAACCCGCCAAAAAATTATGATTTTTACCTATTGAATCCCACTAAAAATGCAATAAGAAGTGATTAACAAAACATATGTACTCCAGAATGATACTGTTGCAAAGTACAACATGTCCCACAAAAAACAAGCCATCAACCAGCTATGTAGCCAAAAACGTAACAATGTTATGCCACTTGGAAGACGGCGATGCAAAAATGATAGATTTTCCCCCACATTAGGGTTTTATTTGGCAAATTTAGTAAAACATAAGAAAAAATATTCATGTCTGGTATCCCCGTAATCGTATCGACCCATAGAATAAAGATACCATGATTATTAGGCTATACGGTGAACAAAAAAAAAACAGTAAAAAATCCAGTACAGAATTGATGCTTTTCTACTCGTGACCTCAAAAAAAGTTCCTACATTTTCAACAATAGGTGATACCAACCTCAAAATGGTAACACTGGAAAAAGCATCTCATCCAGCAAAAAAAATGCCATCACATGGCCCCAATAACGAAAAAGCGAAAATTTTATAGCCTTCAAAAGGGGCCAATGAGGAAACTAAATTCCTGGTAGCTGCAGGGTGCTCCTTCCCTTCTGTGCCTCCCTGTGCCCCCATAACACCAGTAACGACCACATGTGGGGGGTCTCTGTACTTGGGAGAAATTGTAGAACAAATTGTATGGTGGGTTTTCTCTTTTTATCTTTTGGAAATGTGTAAATTTTAGGGCTAAATTAACGTATAACCGACATAATTTGACCATTCTAAATTTCACCTCCATTTTGATTCAATTACTATGAAGATCTCAAGGGGTTAACAATCTTCTTAAAAGCTGTTTCTGATGGGTGCAGATTTGAAAATGGGTTGATTATATAGGGGGGTTTCAATGCTAAATATGTAAAATTTTATTTCAAACAGTATTTATACCCAAAATAGTCAATTCTGAAAATACGGAAAATCGCTATTCGATTTGTAAGCCGCATGACATCAAAATAATTGATCCAAACATTTCAAAAATTATCAAAATGTAAAGTAGACAAATGGGAAATGTTATTCGGCAAGTAATTTAGGTGGTAAATCTGTTTGTCTGAAAACACGATGATTTCGAATTTCGAAAATGGCAAATTTTTCAAAAAATTCATAATTTTTTCTTTTTTTTGTTAAATAAACGCAAAACTTCTCCCGGCCGGAGGGGGCCTCCGGGTGGGCTGCAGACGGAGCTTGGGTGGGCGGACGACCGGAGATTGAGTGGGCTGTCCGGAGATTGAATGGGTGGGCGGGTCGGCCAGAGATTGAGTGAGCGGGGCAGGCAAGCCAGCCCGTGTTTGTGTTTTGACTGGAGTTCGGAGAAGCAGAGACACAGAGGAAGGTGCCGTGGAGGTACGCATCAGTGAATTAAAACCCGGCCGTTCGTCCCCGGGCCCCTCCCCACAAAGGGCAGGGTTGCGGTCGCACCCTCTGCGACCGCGATTGTTACGCCACTGGCTAGCGGTCCATGTGACTGTATCCGTAATACACTGGGCTCCCCCTCAATTAATTATTTAATATACTGCACCCCCTTGTGAACTATTTTATACATTGGTCCAATGAATGAATTAATTTGGTCAATTAATTATTAAATATACTGGGACCCCTCTCCATTAATTATTTCCTATGCCACCCCCCCCCCCCATTAATTACTACACTGCCCCTCATAATTAATTATTTCCTATGCTGCCCCCCTCCATTAATTATTTCCTATGCTGCACCCCTCCGTTAATTATTTCCTATGTTGCTCCTCATAATTAATTATTTCCTATACTGCCCCTCATAATTAATTATTTCCAATGCTGTCTCTCATAATTATTTCCTATACTGCCCCTCATAATTATTTCCTATGCTGCCTCCCATAATTAATTATCTCCTATACTGCCACTGATAATTATTTCCTATGCTGCCCCTCATAATTATTTCCTATACTGCCCCTCATAATTAAAGGGGTTGTCCAAGTTTTAGAAAAAAAGCTAAAATTGGCCGGGACAGGGCTGCTTAAAAAAAATAAAGATGTACTTACCTCCCGGTGCCCTCCCGTATCCAGCGCTGCTGTCACTCCGGTCCGGGCGCCATGTAAACAAACATGGCCGCCGGAGCAGCGCTGGACTCGGCAACCTTCCGGCCCCCATACACAATGCTGTGTATAGGGACGGATAGGCGTGCCCGGCCACGGCCGGCCGGAAGCTGAATCCAGCGCTGCTCCGGCGGCCATGTTTGTTTACATAGCGCCCGGACCGGAGTGACAGCAGCGCTGGATACGGGAGGGCACCGGGAGGTAAGTACATCTTTATTTTTTTTAAGCAGCCCTGTCCCGGCCACTTTTATCTTTTTTTCAAAAACTCGGACAACCCCTTTAATTATTTCCTATGCTGCCTCCCATAATTAATTATCTCCTATGCATGCTGCCTCCCATAATTAATTATCTCCTATGCTGCCACTGATAATTATTTCATATACTGCCCCTCATAATTAATTATTTCATATACTGCCCCCCACCATTATTTTTTTCTATAATGCCCCCATTGGGTCCCCGGCCGCCACAATCTTTTTACTGCTGTTTTAAAAAATAAAAAATCCAGTACTCACCTCTGGCAGTGGCTCCTGCAGCTTCTTTCTTCTGGCTGTTATTGGACAGGAAGGGGTGCGCGGCCCCGTGATGACATCATCACGCGGCCACGCATCCAGGTTCAAAGACTGATGTGCACCAGGATTGTCTTCCGGCCACATTGCTCCCCTGCAATAATAGTGCTTGAGCAGTCGTTTCTGGACGCATCGAGCATTACACAGTAACAGGCAGGAGTTTCCTGTCCGGTTAGATGTAGGCCCCTGTCTGACTGCCGAAGGCGGCGGCCTATGACTAGTCCTAATCATTGACGCTATTGGAGCGCCAGTGCTGAGCCCATGGATCTGGATTTATTGTTTGGGGGCCCCCGGGCTGGCGCTCCAAACGCTCAATGCGACGGGGGCCAGATAGAAACGTTCCGCGGGCTGTAGTTTGGGGACCCCTGTGTGCTGTGGTTGGGGATAGGGGGGCCCCAGACAGAAGTTTGCTATGAGGCCCACTTATTCCTTGTCACTGAATGGGGGCTGTGCTCTGACAGAAAACCGTGTGGCAGGATGATGTTCCCCCATATGGTAGTGTGCATGAGGCCAAAGTAACACACTATTAAAGACTGACCACCTCATAATGTGTTTGTCTATGAATATATATTCAGTGTAGGGATATACCATATCATTGTAATGTAACATTTCTCAAATCTTCTGAGGAGAACTTCACCACAAATATAAGTTTGATAGATGTAGTATCGATAGGAAAAATCTTTATATTGCAATATTTTCGTAAAACGAAGACTCTGGCTCTGGTCCCAACGCGGAAAAACTGCTACAACTATAGAGACTGTAAAGTGGCTTACGCCTCACAGACACAACTATCGGACCACAGCGGCGGGTAAGGCGCATGCGCTGTAGAGAGGCGTATGAGCTGGCGGTGCACAGGAAGTGCGAGGCAATGAGCCGGAGGTGGGTGTTAGTATCAGGCTGCTATCTGACTGCTTCATACCAATCATTGCTATTCGATTTTTTTGGCTACCTTCAGTAAGCAGAGTACTGCCAAATACATACAACAGATTCCTTAATTTCTTACGTGTCTGTCCTCCAGTTCTGGATATTGTGTTGCTAGGAGTAGTTTGGTTGCGTGTTCACACTGGTCCGGTTTGTGTCTCGGTGTCCCTTGATATGAACCTTCCCATGTATTTAGGGTCACCGTGGGGACAAGTTCTGTGCTACCCATGTTGCAGTGATAGGGGGTCCACGGGAGATATGTGGGTGCTGTGTATCTTTCAGTAAATACGATATTTATCTTACGTGGTCCCGAAATACCGTAGTCTGCAGCATTTTATGGTTTACCCGCAGCTTTAAATCCTCCATCAAAATGCCTTAGGAATGGAATGAAACAGCAGTGTCCCCAAACACATCACACCAGTACCCTAGGACTGTATGGCAGGAGCTGACCCCTGAACCCCAGGTTGAAACGGCACTATAGGTGACTGGGAGTAGTAGTTCATCAGGGGATTGCCTGACCCTTATATTAGGAAAATGCCTTTTCTAACATTGCAGTTTGGATGTTAGTACAGGCCACTGCAAGAAACTGTTACATACAATTTATCAGAGCAAAATGTTTTCTTTCCACTTAGCATCTTTTTTTCACCCCTCTCTTTTCCTCCAAATCTCCCTTTCATTGTGTCCTGAAATTGCCATGAGACATATCCATAGCCCCCTAAAAACACTTCATCCTCTTACAAGAATTAGAGGTAAAAATCTATTTAAAAATATCTATATATGCACATAGATGAATATCACCATAAAATATTTCATATTTAAAAGAAATGCATTTTGAAACCTAAACTGAGCTCATCATGAGGGCCAAATGCTTGCCTTATGGTTAAAACACAAAAATCTGTCTGGTCGGTGAAACATAGATGGTGTATTCACATGTGACATTGAATGCATGCGTTTCAAAACGTAATTGATTAGCGGAAGAGAGATTTGCCTAATTAAATGGTTGTTAACATTAACGCATGTATTAAGATCATGTAAAGGGTGCTTTCACATGTTGACATTTTGGATGCATCTTAACGTGTGTGTTGAAACACATGCATTTTTAAATGTTACAATGTGTTTGGCTACTCTGCATTGCTGGTATGCAATGTGTAAGCAGCTGTGTAAACCTTTTCACATCTGCATACACCTACAATGCATTTTTCTTCATTGCTGTAACATTTAAAAAAAATGCATGCATCCAAAACACCACATGTGAATGCACCCTCACAGTTGTGTTTAGTAATTAGGCATATCTTTCTTCAACCGATCCATTGTGTTTTGAAACGCATGTGTTTAACCCCTTCAGGACTCAGCCTATTTTGGCCTCTAGGACGCAGCCCCATTTTTCAAATCTGCCCTGTGTCACTATAAGTGCTTATAGCTTTGAAATGCTATGAGATATCCAGGGGATTTTGAAATAGTCATAGCACCCAAATAAATTCATAACTTAAATTTCCCAAATGTCTGCTTTATTTTTGTATGGTTTTTTAACATTCCACGTATTTTACTAAAATGTTATGAGGCTCAGAATTTAGGTGCCAATTTTCAAATTTAAAAAAAAAAAAATCACCAAAACCTGTATTTAGAGGGACCTTCTGAACTTTCAACCCAAAAGGTGTTTTATAGGGGGTTAAACAAAATGGAGGTGCGATCTACAAATTGTAATATTTTTTGACAATACATTAATTTTGGCTGGAAAATTAAACATTTGATATGGATTAAATGAAAAAAGGCTCCACAAAGTTTGATACCCAATTTCTCCTGAGTACACGGATACCCCATATGTGGTGGTAACCTGCTGTATGGGCACACGGACGGGCATAGAATTGAAGGAGGCGCAATCCAGAGCAGATTTGCATTGTCACATTGTACAGTCTATAATTTTTTTCCTTTTTATAATGTGGTCCTATACGGGCTTCTTTTGCCACATGAGATGTACTTTTCTAGTACACAATTTTGGGGCATCTATAGCTAATTGGTGAGATTTTATTAACTCTTTGTTGGTGGAGGAAATAAAAATCATCAATTTTTAGGAAGATTTTTTTTAGTTTTTTTTGTCCATTTACCATACTATAAAAATAGTACCGTACATACTCGTGTATAAGCCGAGTTTTTCAGCACAAAAAATGTGCTGAAAAACGTCCCCTCGGCTTATACATGAGTCAATACATAACATGCATACTTAAAAAATATTTAAAAAATAATAAACGTATATACTCACCCTCCGGTGGCCCCGACGTGCAGCGCTGCTCCCCTGATGTCCGCACAGGTCCTCTTCAGGCTTCCGCGCCCGTCTTCTTTCTTCATACTAGGCGCCGCCTGGGAGAAAAACAATGGCGGCGCCCTGCAGTAGAAAGAAGACGGACGCGGAAGCCTGAAGTATATAAGTTTATTATTTTTTTTTTTAATGCTGGGCTCGCTGTATATAACTGGGGGCAGGCTGTATATAACTGGGGGCAGGCTGTATATAACTGGGGGCAGGCTGTATATAACTGGGGGCAGGCTGTATATAACTGGGGGCAGGCTGTATATAACTGGGGGCAGGCTGTATATAACTGGGGGCAGGCTGTATATAACTGGGGGCAGGCTGTATACTACTGGGGGCAAGCTGTATACTACTGGGGGCAAGCTGTATACTACTGGGGGCAAGCTGTATACTACTGGGGGCAGGCTGTATACTACTGGGGGCAGGCTGTATACTACTGGGGGCAGGCTGTATACTACTGGGGGGCAGGCTGTATACTACTGGGGGGCAGGCTGTATACTACTGGGGGGCAGGCTGTATACTACTGGGGGGCAGGCTGTATACTACTGGGGGGCAGGCTGTATACTACTGGGGGGCAAGCTGTATACTACTGGGAGGCAAGCTGTATAATACTGGGGGCAGGCTGTATTCTACTGGGGGGGGGGGTCTGTGACCAATGCATTTCCCACCCTCGGCTTATACTCGAGTCAATAGGTTTTCCCAGTTTTTGATGGTAAAATTAGGGGTCTCGGCTTATACTCGGGTCGGCTTATACTCGAGTATATACAGTATATTATTTTTATTCTATGGGTCGCCACGATTCTGAAAATACCTCATGTATATAGATTTTTTTCCCCAATTTAACTGAATAAAAATTAATTTGGCGAAAAGGTTGTTAATTTTAGCATTACCATTTTTTCATATGCATAACTTTTTTATGTTTCGGCTGAAGAATCTGGTTATGATTTTTTGTGCGAAGGGATGTTCTTTTTAGTGGTCTTATTTAAAATGCGTAACATTTTTTAAATCACTTTTTAGAGTATTTTTTTAAAGGTATTCATTCAAAATTATCTTTTTTTCAGAACGTTTTTTTGCTTTTTTTTCCCGGCATTTACCGTGCTGGTCCAGTAATGATTCTGTTTTATTATACAGATTGTCATGGACACGGTAATACCAAATATGTGGGGGGTTTTTGTGTATTTGTGTTTTTTATATTTTATTAAGTGTTTGTAGTAATAATAATAATCTCCAATTATAAAGCACCATCAAATTCTGTAGCGCTTTACAAATCATATGGGAAAGTGACATTTTAGGGGCTCATTTTTATGTACTTATTTTTTATTTATTGTAATGTTTAAACCTTACTGTTTTTAACTTTTTTTATTTATACAAATTTGAACTTGAACCAGTGATGCTCTGATCACTCGTTCAAGTCCAATACACTGCTCTACAATACTAATGTAGAGCAGTCGCATGCGCAGACAGTTTACAGTCAGACCCGCCAAGAACATCCATGGAACAGTGTTCAATCTATGAAATGAGATTAGCAGATACCGAGAACTCACCGACACTAGTTTTCAGCTCAATGACCAGACTCGATTTTTCGAATCTGACATATATCGCGATAATTGGTTAGAACTTCAGAACGCTTTAACATATCCAGGTGATATTGACATTGTTTTCCCATGATACATTGTACTTCACATTAGCTTTAAAATTTAAGTGATAAGTTTTGCGTTTCGTTCTGAAAAAAAAAATTTGGCAAAAGTTTTTAAAAAATTCTTCATTTTCAAAGTTTAAAAAGTTCCGCTTTCCAGGCAGGAAATAAAACTACTGACTTTGAAAGGCTAAACAATATTTAAACCCCATAAATTACCCCACTTTCACCATTAAGCGTATGTAAAACAACTTCTATTAAGTCTATTAACCCTTTAAGTGTTTCACACGGGTTTAAACAATATGGACCTGCAATTTAGAAACGTTAAAATTTTTTGGGAAAATGCATTAATTTAGGCCAAAACTGACAGTTTCATAATGAATAAAATGATGAAACGCTCTGCACAGTTTGATGCCCAATTTCTCCCGGGTGTAGCGATGCCCCATATGTGGTGGCAAGCTGCTGTATGGGCACACAGCCGGGCATAGAAGGGAAGCAGCGCCATTCACAGCAGATTTGTATTGTCGCAATGTGCAGGCTATAAAATTTACATTTTTTTGGTAATGTGAACATATGAGGGCTTATTATTTGCGGGGTGAGAAACACTTATAAAAACAATTCAATTTGGGGGTCTATAGCTTATTCATGAGATTCTATTAACTATTTAAAGGGGGACACAAACAAAATCATACATTTTTCATGATTTTTAGCACTAACCCCCCCCCCCCCCCCGCTGATTGTAATATAAAACTAATATTTTATCTTTATTCTCTGGTTCACTACGATTACGGTGATACCTCATTTATATAGTTTTTCTTATCTTTGCTCAATTTTACTGAGCAAAACCAATATTTTAGAAAATCGCATTGTTTTTGTTATCGACAGCTTTTCAGGGCCATAACTTCTGTATTTTTCTGTTGTCAGATCTGGTTTAGGGCTTATTTTTTGCGAGAAGAGTTGTTCTTTTCAGTTGTATCATATTAAAGCGCATAACGTTTTTTGATCACTTTTTAGAACATTTTTTGTGATGGTGTTTAATGAAAAATTTTATATTACGGGAAGTTTTTTTTTTTTTATACAATGTTCACCGAGAGGGTTCACTATTGATTTAGATTTATTGTACATTTTAATACGGATGCAGTGATACCAAATATGTATGTTTTTTGGTGTTTTTGTGTTTTATATACTTTATTTGCATTTTATGTCCTCTTCTCTTCTCCCTCTATACTGCCCCAATTGGACACACCATCAGCAGATTTGGTTTTCAATATCATCTTTATGCTGATGACACCCAGCTATATACCTCAGCACGTAACATCAGCCTTGGCCTAATCCAGAACACTAGTGAATGTCTCTCTGCTGTCTCTAACATCATGTCTTCTCTCTTCCTGAAACTTAATCTTTCTAAGACCGAACTTCTTGTCTTTCCACTAACAGTGCCTATCCTAACCTCTTCATATCAGTCTGTGAGGTCACCATAACCCCAAGGCATCAGGCCCGCTGTCTTGGGGTTGTGCTGGACTCAGACCTCAGACCTCAGCTCCTTTGAGCCACACATTCAATCTCTTGCTCCCTCTTGCCAGATGTATCTCAGAAACATCTCCAGAATCCGACCGTTTCTCACATTTGAAACCTGTAAAATGCTAACTGTTGCTCTGATTAACTCTCGTCTAGACTACTGTAACTCTCTACTAACCGATCTTCCACTCGCTAAACTCTCTCCTCTTCAATCGATTCTTAATGCAGCAGACAGGCTCGTCTTTCAGACTAAACGCTACACGGATGCCTTCAGTTCATGCCAGTCACTGCACTGGCTGCCAGTCTCCTTTCGAATACAGTTTAAAATAATAACCCTCATCCACAAAGCTCTGTATAATGCTTCACCCCCCTACCTCTCCTCTCTTATCTCAGTCTATCGCCCAACTCGTGCTCTTAGATCAGCCAGTGATCTTAGATTATCCTCTACCCTAGTGCGGACCTCCCATTCGCGTCTCCAAGACTTCTCTAGAGCTGCACCCATTCTATGGAATGCTCTGCCCTGGACTATCAGACACCTAACCTCCAAAGTTTCAAACGTGCTCTTAAAACCCATTTCTTTAGGCAAGCCTATAACACTCATTAACTGCATCCGTCCTGTGTCCTCCTCCTATCTGTTATCCAGCAACCAGCAGGCACCAGACTTCTCTGCAGTCCCATTCACCCTGGACCTTGTATATAAGATGACGGCTGATGTTTGGTTCAAGCGACAGCAATTCCATTTATTATATTTTGTTCTATTCCCTTAAGAAGAATGGCTTGACCATTATATATTCTTTTACCTCTTGTGTCACCCCACTCCTCCTCATAAACTGTAAGCTCTTGCAAGCAGGGACCTCACTCCTCTTGTTCCATACGAATGTTTGTGCTCTGTCATGTTTTATTATATTTGTATTTGTCTCCTATGATTTGTAAAGCGCTATGGAATATGATGGCGCTATATAAATAAAGATTATTATTAACCTGGCGAGAAGAGAAGTCGGAAGCCTCGGGGCACTCGCCGGACCCGGGCGCCGCGGCAGTAGCACACCGGGGGGTCTGATCCATGGGGGACATGCTTACACGCCGCGGTCATGCTTGACTGCGGTTTGTAAGGGGTTAAACACCTAGTGCCATGTCTGGGCTGTGACAGAGGCGTAGAGATGCGTCATGTCAGATGAAGTACCCTTAATGATTGCCGTAAAAAGATGATATGGCGGTCATTAAGGGGTTAACCTGCGTGTCCTTCATGAATGTGTACATTGCCCTAAATTTGGAATCCTTGCACTCTTTAACCATTTTGATCCATATTAGTGTTGTGCAATGTAGTCGACATTGGCATTAGTTAGCATACCGCATGTGCTGCAGCAGCCAGTACGGGTTTACACGATGCGGTGCATCACAGTTTTTGATGCATTACAAAGGCTTCAGCCTGGACCACATGCTGAGGTTACTTTGCGTTTTAGCAAATGCAGTGGAAACTCGATGTAACCTTAGCCTGTAGTCAAGGCTGAAGCCTTTGGAATCTGCCAAAAATGCATTGAAAAACATGACGCAACGCAATGTGAGTTCATACTCGTTAGGTATCTTACACCATCTGTGACTAATAAACATCTATAATTTGGAGTTATTTTGCATCACTATTTATTTGGTTAATAAAAATTGATGCAATATACTGATTAGAAAAAACTGCTGTGTGCACTGACTTTGAGGCTGTTTAGTATGGCATCTGGGGGCTGGTTATCAAATGACAACAATCTCATTTGTAAACAACATGCAATTGAAGAAATATATGTATGGTATATGGCAGATGAATTAGATTAAATGTGAATCTAAGGAGCACGGGCCTGCTATAGTTGACCCAGCAACTAAAATACAGTGTAATCCATTAGCAACGTGAACTTTAATGTAACTTTTTTTTTAACTCCTCATTCTGCCATTCTTTCCAATTAAATGTTCCATTTATAAAAAGAAAAGATAATTATATATAATATTTCCTCATGTTTCTTCCATAACAACCCAGAATATTATCTAACCTATTGTGTATCGGTGTATCCAGCTCAGTGAACCCTGTAAAAAAATTAAAAACCTATTTAAAACATGCTATTTTTGATCACCTCGTCTCCAAAAAATGTAATCGAATATGATGAGAAAGTTGCACATAACCCAGAATTATTAATTATTTTGATTAGTAATTACTTTTTAGTTCACACAGGGTGCAATCTTTTAAAATTTAGTAAACCGCACAATGCATACTGTATTATATATCATAATGCTCTGGGTAACAGCAAATCACCAACAAGGTTAGTGAGATTTGTTTATATGGAATAATAGACAAATATTAGTGCTTGGCAGTATCGCTGAATACACATTCATCACATAAAACTTAACTATTATTATTATTATTAATAATTAAAAACAAAAGTGTTCATACCATGAATTGTGATTTTTAAAATTATCAGTAGAGGATGGGTATCGATTAGTCACTTTGATAGATTAATGTAACAATTTTCTATTACTTTGTAACCCTGAGCACTTTTGTTTTTAATTTTAAATAATAATAGTGAAGTTTTATGTGATTAAGGGGTGGTTAGCCTAACGGCATTTATGTGTGTTCAAAGATACTCGCCCTATCGCCAGAGGTTTTTCCTTTTGTGTGGCCTACACATCTTTCTAGAACCTGCAACCTCTGGGATGAAAGACACCTTGACGTGTGTTTCAGCAAAAGCCTTGTTACATTGTTGGTAATTTGATGGTACCTGTAGCATAAAGATTTGCAGTATGCATAGTGCTGTGTTCTAATCTGTGATGAACAAGGGAGATTCACTTGCCTAATTTTGTCTTGTTCTTATACATCTGTGTTGCACTGTGTAAGCTGTATAAGAGCTTGAACAAGTGATCAGCAGATCACTTGTTCAAGCTTACATGTCACTAAAAGTAAAAAAAGAGTTAAAACAGTGAAGTTTTTTTTTTAAAGTAAAAAACTATTAAATAATAATAAAAGAAAGTTAAAGTCCCCCAAGCACCACAATTCCCTATACACAAATAATTAAGTACAAAAAAACACTAAATCACAAAAAAACACTTATTTGGTATTGCCATGTCTGTAACAATTTGTACAATAAATCAAAATCACAATTGGACTAGCTCGGTGAACACGGTAAAAAAAAAAAACTGGAAACTTCTGAAAATGTAAATTGCAAATTGCTTTACAAAAAATGTTCTAAAAAGTGATCCATAAAAGCTTCAAGCACCAAAATGGTACCACTGAAAAGAACAACTTGTCACACAAAATATAAGCCCACAATCATCTCCATCATCCAAAAAATACTAAAGTTATGCCACTGTAAATATGGTGGTACTAAAATAAAATTGTATAAATATAAATAAGATTATATACCGTATATACCGGCGTATAAGACGACTTTTGAAGACAGAAAAATCTTCTGTCTTCTCTGGGGTCGTCTTATACGGCGGCGGTCCCGGTGCATGGAGAGGGCTCACGGGCTGAGCCCTCTCCATAGCCGGTAAGGCTTTGCTGCACACGGGTGTTTGCACAGCGATGGCTGCCGGCAGCCTCAAAAAGCTGCCGGCAGCCTCAAAAAGACATCGGGGCGCATACTCACCCTCCGTTGGCCCCGATGTCCGCGCTGTGCTGTCTTCAGTCTTCCGCGCCGTCTTCTTTCTTCTGCTGGGCGCCTAGTATGACGTCAGCAGCGGCACGTCATACTAGGCGCCTGCCGGGGAAGATCAATGGCGGCGCCCAGCAGAAGAAAGAAGACGGCGCAGACATCGGGGGAGCAGCGCCGCACATCGGGGCCACCGGAGGGTGAGTACCGTATTTTCCGGACTATAAGGCGCACATAAAAGCCTTGGATTTCCTTGGAAATCCAAAGTGCGCCTTATAGTCCGGTGCGCCCTATATGAGGGCAGCGGACCCTACTTACATAGGTCCCCGCTACCGGAGACAGCAGATCTCCAGCGGGAACTGCAGACCACGCGGCACGAACAACTTCTGCCGCGTCGGTCTGCAGTTCCCGCTGGAGATCTGCTGTCTCCGGTAGCGGGGACCTATGTAAGTATGGTCCACTGCCATCCTCCACCTCCCCCTCACCTTCCCCGCTCATCTTCCCCGCGTCTCGGCGTCGCGTCTCGTCCCGTCGGGTCTCCGCTCCGCCCCCGACCCTGCGCCTTATAGTCCGATGCGCCTTATATATGGAATTATTACATATATAAGGCGCATCGGACTAATGCGCCTTATATTCCGGTGCGCCTAATGGCCCGGAAAATACGGTATATAAGTTTTTTTTTTTTTTTTTTAATGCTGGGCTGCATACTACTGGGGGCAGTGCTGCATACTACTGGGGGCAGTGCTGCATACTACTGGGGGCAGTGCTGCATACTACTGGGGGCAGTGCTGCATACTACTGGGGGCAGTGCTGCATACTACTGGGGGCAGTGCTGCATACTACTGGGGGCAGTGCTGCATACTACTGGGGGCAGTGCTGCATACTACTGGGGGCAGTGCTGCATACTACTGGGGGCAGTGCTGCATACTACTGGGGGCAGTGCTGCATACTACTGGGGGCAGTGCTGCATACTACTGGGGGCAGTGCTGCATACTACTGGGGGCAGTGCTGCATACTACTGGGGGCAGTGCTGCATACTACTGGGGGCTGTGCTGCATGCTACTGGGGGCTGTGCTGCATGCTACTGGGGGCTGTGCTGCATGCTACTGGGGGCTGTGCTGCATGCTACTGGGGGCTGTGCTGCATGCTACTGGGGGCTGTGCTGCATGCTACTGGGGGCTGTGCTGCATGCTACTGGGGGCTGTGCTGCATGCTACTGGGGGCTGTGCTGTATACTACTGGGGGCTGTGCTGTAATGGTAATGTTGTTGTATGCCTTATGTTTATGTGCGATAGTTTTCCTGCTATATACCTGCATGTCATAAGAATTTACATTTAAAAAAGGACCATGTTAAATTCAAATCTGTTTTTTTTTTTAATTTTTACCGGTGTTTTGTATGCGTTGGAAAAGGGGTAGTCTTATACGGCGAATATATCTTAAACTCTATATTTTAAACAGGAAAGTAGGGGGGTCGTCTTATACACCAGGTCGTCTTATACGCCGGTATATACGGTAAATTAAGTATCATCGTAATCGTAGTGATCATAGAATAAAGATAATATATTATTTTTATGCTACAGTGAACCCCCCCCCCCAAAAAAAAGGTTAAACATTGGAAACAAGAATTGATGATTTTATTTTCCTCCACACTTAAAGCGTTAATAAAATTGTAACAATAAGCTAAAGACCCACTAAAATTAAGTTTTTTTTAGATTGTATAGCCTATAAAACCGTTCCTGACAACCGTTGTAGTAGAACAGTGCGGCGGGATGTGACTCGCCAACACGGTTCAGACACAGTGAATCGGGGCAAGATGGCGGCTGTTCCTGACGGCCATCCATCCTGCCCCATGGACCAGAGGAGTTCCGTGGTCCTCCCCAGTTCATGATAAAACCAGTCAATAGCATCGATTTTACTTACGATGCTACGTCAGTAATACCGATCACCATGTCTGTAGACACGGTGATCGGGGCAAGGTGCCTGTTGTTCCTGACCGCCACCAATTTTTCCTTGCCCTCCTCTGTTAATGTTCGCCGCCATTGACTAGTCGATCTGGACCAGCCAATAGTGGCAAAATTCGTCACAATGGGCATCGCTCGGGTGAATAATAGCAACACTCGACGATAATTGTTGCTGTTTAGGACAGCACCAATCATCAGTGGTAGGGGCCATGTCTGGTGGCATCATGCCATCTCTCAGAGAGCTCTGATTGACCGATCTGTTCACCCACTGCTGGATAAGGGTTACCATTTGTATGTGGGTAACTTTTTTCCCAGCGTTCCTGTTCCCTACTGAAAACGAAGAAACTGCACAATATGTTCCAATGTCCAGGCCATGCCAAATCATTTCTCCATTTTCTAGAGGCAGATATAAGGAAACTTAATATTTGGACAAGGACAGGGCCCCTGTACCTCTGGATTAGATGTCCCCCGGTTTTGTCAGGACAGCATTTTCCCGGTGAATTCCACTGCTTCTAAAGGGAAGGACTCCAGAGTGACAAAATTTTAGTTGGTCCCCTGATATATTCGTCTTCTTATACGCAACACATTCACAATTCACGTCCAACCATGTTGGTCAAATTGATCACCGTACCCCTCGATTATTTCATTACGGGATGTAGTTTGCAAACTAGGGTAACTTGTGGGTTTTATGTTTTTCATTTTAGGTTTTCTATTTCCCCTCCAAGCCTCTGGATTTGTTAGCAGATCCTTTATAATTCTCCAAGTTCTTTATTTATTTATATTCCAAGTTCTTTATCATTCCGGAGCCCTGCTGTATTTTCTGGCGAGCATTTAGGATCACATGTAGGGTCTTTCTCGCATCAGGAAACAGTATTCCTAACTAGAGTGCTGACATTTCACAGTGGCACAAACTGGGCGTCACATAATGGGCACTCGACCTTCCAGAAATAATTGCAATTTCAATCTTGGACTCCATTGCACATCATATTTGGAAACTACTTGTATGTTCAAAATGCTCATTTCACCATGTGTATTACACTACACCACATATTACACCTTGCTAAATTCTCCAAGGGGTGTACATTCAACAATTAGGGTCACTTTTCGGGATCGCCTCTGTTTTGGTACCACTACGGCTCTCCAAATGTATCCTGACACAAACACCCCTCTTTTGCTCTACTGTTTGCACATGTGGGGTACTTCTAAAATAGTTTGACACATTTTTCACTGTTATTTCTTCCTTTATCCCTTGTAGCTTAAAAAAATTGACCTCTATGGGAAAATTTTTCATTTTTAGGGGCTAATTGGATCATTCACCTGTAGGGTCAAATACACATATTACGCATTGCTAAATCCTTTAAGAGCAAACATCACTTTTCCTTCTACTGTGCGCCCATTAAACATTTTATATGCACATGTGGGGTAGTTCTACACTCAGGAGAAATAGGTTTACACATTTTTGGGGGTTATTACATTTTTTATCCCTTGTGGCTATAAAAAATAGGGGTAAAAATGACCTTTATAGGAAAATTTTCACCTTTTTTCCTGTTTAGGGCCTAATTAAATCAAACAGCTTTACGGGCAAATACACATATTACATCTTGCTCAATTCTCCAAGGGGTGTACTTTCCTAAATGGTGTCACTTGTTGGGGTTCTCCTCTGTTTTGTACCACTAGGGCTCTCCAAATGCATGTAAAGGATGTGTGTCAAATTTGACTTCTAAAACGCCAACATCCCTCTTTCCCTTCTGAGCCCTACTGTGTATGTATACAACATTCTATTTGCAGGTGTGGGGCAATTCTATACTTGGGATAAATCGTAGTACAAACTTTTGAGGGTTGTTTCATATTTAATCCCTTATAGCTTACAAAAAAAGTGACTTTTTTGGGAAAATTTTCCTCTTTTTCCTTCTAGGGGCCTAATTGATTCAAAGACATGTAGGGTAAAATACACATATTACACCTTGCTAAATTCTGCTAGGGGTGCACTTTCCAAAATGATTACACTTGTTGGGGTTCCGCTCTGTTTTGATACCACTAGGGCTCGCCAAATGCATCCTGACACATGTAAAGGATTTCTGGCTTCTAAAAGGCCAACGCCCCTTTTTCCCTTTCCCCTTTTACAACATTTTATATGCACATGTGAGGCAAATCTACACTCGGGAGAATTAGTTTTACACATGTTTGCGGGTTGTTTCATATATTATCCCTTGTGGCTTAAAAAAATAGGGGTAAAACTGACTTTTGGGGGAAAATCAAATTGAACCAAGCACCTGTAGGGGCAAATACACATATTACACCATGCAAAATTTTCCAAGGGGCGTACTTTCCAAAATGGTGTCACTTGTTGGTGTTCTCTTTTTTTGTGCCACTAGGGCTCTCCAAAAGCGTCCTGACGGCAGGCTAGAGAGTGTCATGGCGACATACCCTAAATGGACTCAGGCTTAACCAAAGGAGGTGAGCGAGAAGCACTGAAATGATTTCCTATGTGAACAAAAGGTTGACGGTATATTTAGTTGATTACACAGCATGGTGGCGACATAGTGACCAAGTTCCATAACGTATCTGGTGAAACACCCGAAAAATGAGCCTGACACAGCTCTTTTGATAAGGGGACGACATGTGGAGGCAGCCATGGAGACGACTTTTATGATTAAGAGCGACAGTATGGGGCATTCATATTGCGCTGCTATGATTGCAACTTCAGGTCTCCAGCATGGCGGCGACAGATGGGCCGAGTTCCACTATGTATCTGGTGAAACACCTGAAAATTCTGCCTGACACAGCTCGTTTGATAAGGGGATGATGTGCTGCATATCCTCTCGTGCTCCAGCATCTGGGGTATAGAGAGTTGAAATGAGACATTGGTGGACGCTGTGGAGGATCGTGGAGGCAAAATGGACAGGAAACAGCAGGGGCAGCATGCATGGATGCCTCTGAGGCGGCCTAATCTTGGGATGGAGCTGGCGGTCCACGGCCAGGCGAGCTTTCGCCTGTCCAAGCCCCTGTCTCTCGGCTCCTCCCCACCCAAAATGGGCCTGGGGGCCAGAAGCGTTTACTTTAAAAAAATTATAATTTTCAAAGCAGGCCGGCTCGTTTGAATATTTCACCTAGGAATAATGGAATAGCATAGTGGTTCTATTTTTAATTGTTTTTACGGAAATGGTTCCATGATTAAGAGCGACAGTATGGGGCATCCATATTGTGCTGCTATGATTGCAACTTCAGGTCTCCAGCATGGTGGCGACAGATGGGCCGAGTTCCACTACGTATCTGGTGAAACACCTGAAAATTCTGCCTGACACAGCTCGTTTGATAAGGGGACCATGTATGGAGGCAGTGAACTAGTAGTAGATTAAAGGTGCTGCAGTTAAAACTATGTTAGTTGGATCTTGAGATGGAGCTGGCGCTCCGCTGCCAGGCGAGCTTTCGCCTATCCAAGCCCCTGTCTCTCGGCTACTCCCCAAACAGCACTTCTAAGAACCTTTTGTATAAGATCAAGTGTAGTAGCGTTCTTATAAGTTTGGGTTATAGCGGGTGAGGGGAATGTAAACAGATGCGCAAGAAGCGCTGAAATAATATCGGTAAATGATAAAAGTTTGCCAGTATTTTTTGTGGATAAAACAGCAGTGTGGCGACAAAGTTAACAAGTTTGATGTGGAAGCCATGAAAACAACCCAAAATTCTGCCTGACACAGTTCGTTTGATAAGGAGACCATGTATGGAGGCAGCTATATGGACGACTTTTGGAGGCAGCTATGGCGATGACGTGTGGAGGTAGCAATGGAGACAACGTGTGGAGGCAGTTAAAAAGACGACATGTGGAGGCTGCTATGGAGACAATTTAATTTGGATAGTGCCTGTATGTGGCAGTCCAAAAAAGTTTTCAAACCAGAGGAGCAGGTAGGTGGTCCTCCAGAAAAATTAAATAAATTGAGTGCCTGTATGTGGCAGTCCAAAAAAGTTTTCAAACCAGAGGAGCAGGTAGGTGGTCCTCCAGAAAAATTAAATAAATTGAGTGCCTGTATGTGGCACTCCCAAAAATTGCTTAAAACAGAGGACCGGGTAGGTGGCCCTCCAGAAAAATTAAATACATAGAGTACTATAGCTAGAGTCAGTTGGCCCTGGCAAAAAATAGCCAGTTTCCTCTGCTTTAGTGTACAAAGAGGAGGAGAAGGAGGACAATGAGGAGGAGGAGTGCATACATTATTCAGGTTGAGCTTCTTTCACCTGGTGGAGAATGAAAATCCGGAGAAATCCAGGCTTTATTCATCTTGATAAGCGTCAGCCTGTCAGCGCTGTCAGTCGACAGGCGTGTACGCTTATCGGTGATGATGCCACCAGCTGCACTGAAAATCCGCTCGGACAACACGCTAGCGGCAGGGCAGGCAAGAACCTCCAAGGCGTACAGCGCCAGTTCGTGCCACATGTCCAGCTTTGAAACCCAGTAGTTGTAGGGAGCTGTGTGATCATTTAGGACGATGGTATGGTCAGCTACGTACTCCCTCACCATCTTTCTGTGAAGATCAGCCCTACTCTGCCGAGACTGGGGACAGGTGACAGTGATTTGCTGGGGTGACATAAAACTGGCAAAGGCCTTGTAAAGCGTACCCCTGCCAGTGCTGGACAAGCTGCCTGCTCGCCTACTCTCCCTCGCTACTTGTCCCGCAGAAGTACGCCCTCTGCCGCTAGTGCTGTCAGAAGGGAAATACTGTTTCAGCTTCTGCACCAGGGCCTGCTGGTATTCATGCATTCTCACACTCCTTTCCTCTCCAGGGATGAGAGTGGAAAGATTTTGCTTGTACCGTGGGTCCAGGAGAGTGAACACCCAGTAATCGGTGCTGGAATAAATTCTTTGAACGCGAGGGTCACGGGATAGGCAGCCTAGCATGAAATCTGCCATATGCGCCAGAGTCCCAACGCGCAAGAATTCACTCCCCTCACTGGCCTGACTGCCCATTTCCTCCTCCAACTCCTCTTCTTCTGCCCATACACGCTGAACAGTGAAGGACTGAACAATGGTCCCCTCTTCTGTCTCGCCAACATTCTCCTCCTCTTCCTCCTCATCCTCCTCCACCTCCTCCGATATGCGCTGAGAAACAGACCTAAGGGTGCTTTGGCTATCAACAAGGGAATCTTCTTCCCCCGTCTCTTGTGACGAGCGCAAAGCTTCCGACTTCATGCTGATCAGAGAGTTTTTCAACAGGCCAAGCAGCGGGATGGTGAGGCTGATGATGGCGGCATCGCCACTGACCATCTGTGTTGACTCCTCAAAGTTACTCAGCACCTGACAGATATCAGACATCCACGTCCACTCCTCATTGTAGACTTGAGGAAGCTGACTGACCTGACTACCAGTTCTGGTGGAAGTTGACATCTGGCAGTCTACAATCGCTCTGCGCTGCTGGTAAACTCTGGATAACATGGTTAATGTTGAATTCCACCTCGTGGGCACGTCGCACAACAGTCGGTGAGCGGGCAGTTGGAGGCGGCAGTTGGAGAGTGGCAGCATCTGTGCTGGACTTCCTGAAATGCACACAGGTGCGGCGCACCTTCGTGAGCAAATCAGACAGAATGGGGTATGTCTTGAGGAAACGCTGAACTATGAGATTTAACACATGGGCCAGGCATGGCACATGTGTCAGTCTGCCGAGTTGCAGAGCCGCTACTGACTGATGGCGCCATGCCCACGGATGGTAATTCGGAGGAGGAGGTGGAGGAGGGGTGGGAGGAGGAGGAGGCATAGTAGGCCTTTGAGACCTGGACCGAGGTAGGCCCCGCAATCCTCGGCGTCGGCAGTATATGACCAGCCCCAGGGTCAGACTCGGTACCAGCCTCCACCAAGTTAACCCAATGTGCCGTGAGCGGTATATAGTGGCCCTGCCCGGCAGCACTCGTCCACGTGTCCGTGGTCAGGTGGACCTTGTCAGAAACTGCGTTGGTCAGGGCACGGATGATGTTCTCTGACACGTGCTTGTGCAGGGCTGGGAAGGCACATCGGGAAAAGTAGTGGCGGCTGGGGACCGAATACCGAGGGACGGCCGCCGCCATGAGGTTTCGAAAGGCCTTGGTCTCTACCAGCCTATAGGGCAGCATCTCCAGGCTAAGCAATTTGGAGATGTGGACGTTGAGGGCTTGGGAATGTGGGTGGGTTGCACTATACTTCCTTTTGTGCTCCAGCGTCTGGGGTATGGAGAGCTGAACGCTGGTGGATCGTGGAGGCGAAGATGGGTTTTTCGCACGGGAGGTGTTTGGGCCGGGGTCCTGGGCAGGGGGCTGACTAGCAGATGACACAGGGGAAGGAGCAGTGTTGTGCCCGGCCGGAGGTGAACGGGCTTGGTGCCATTGAGTAGGGTGTTTAGCATTCATATGCCTGCGCATACTGGGGGTAGTTAAGCTAGTAGTTGTGGAACCCCTGCTGATCCTGGTTTGGCACAGGTTGCACACCACAGTCCGTCGGTCATCCGGTGTTTCTTTAAAGAACCTCCAGACTTCTGAAAATCTAGCCCTCGACACGGGAGCTTGACTACGGGAAACATTTGGCGCTGATGCACCAGCTCTGGCCCTGCCTCTCCGTCTGGCCCCACCACTGCCTCTTCCAACCTGTTCTGCTATAGGACTCGCCTCCGTCTCAGAAGCACTGTGTTCACCCGGCCTATCAACCCAGCTTGGGTCTGTCACCTCATCATCCTCCGATCCCTCAGTCTGCTCCCCCCTCGGACTTCCTGCCCTGACAACAACTTCACCACTGTCTGACAACCGTGTCTCCTCATCGTCCGACACCTCTTTACACACTTCTTCCACTACGTCAATAATGTCATCATCACCCACAGACTGCGATTGGTGGAAAACCTGGGCATCGAAAAATAGCTCAGCAGCAACCGGACAAGTGGTTTGTGACTGTGGGAAGGGTCCAGAAAACAGTTGCTCAGAGTATGCCGGTTCAAATGCCAAATTTTGCTGGGAGGGGGCAGACTGGGGGGAAGGAGGCTGAGGTGGAGGAGCCGTTGGGGTTCTCCTATGGCTATTTTCTAGCCTACACTGAAAGCACACTGCTTTGCCAGATTACTTTGAGTTATAAAAAGAAATAAACGTAAAAAAAAATAAATCAGCAGACTCTGCCTAATTCAAATCAAACCCCTAATAAATTGTCCCACTTCGGTGTTTAAGGTGGATATGTGTGTCACTAAGAGCTAAACACAACGGTAGCAAGTCTCCCTGCAAATTACTCACAATATGGTACTAGCTGCACTACTAATGGCAGCAAGCCCAGCCACAGGCAAATAAAAAAAAAGTAAAATAAAACGTTATTGTAGCCCTAAGAAGGGCTGTTGGGTTCTTATAGAATCACTCCTGCCTAACACTATTCTAATAGAACACCCTAACGCTTTCCCTGACCAGCAGCAGCTCTCTCCCTAGCGGCATCCAGACAGAATGATCCGAGCAGCGCGGGCAGGGGCTAGTCTATTCCAGGGTCACCTGATCTGGCCAGCCAACCACTGCTATCGACGTGTAAGCGTACCACGTCATGCTGGGTGGAGTGCAGAGTCTCCGGGCTTGTGATTGGCTCTGTTTCTGGTCGCCAAAAATCACAACGGCGGGAGATGCCATTTTCTCGAGCGGGCGAAGTATTCGTCCGAGCAACGAGCAGTTTCGAGTACGCTAATGCTCGAACGAGCATCAAGCTCGGACGAGTATGTTCGCTCATCTCTAGTCCTGACACGTGTAAAGGATTTCTGTAAAATTATACTTTTTTATGGGGATTGTTTCATCTTTTATCCCTTGTGGCTTAAAAAAATTTGGGGTAAAAGTAACTTTTTGGAGAACATTTTAATCTTTTTCCTTTTAGGGGCCCCAATTGAATCAAACACCTGTCGGGCAAAATACACAAATTACACCTTGGGTGTTCTTACACCAAGGGGTGTACTTTCCAAAATGGTGTCACTTGTTGGGGTTTTCCTCTGTTTCGGTACCATTATGGCTCTCCAAATGCATCCTGACACATGAAAACTTTTTCAGCCATATTTTGTCCTCGAAAAACAAAAAAACGCTCTTTCCCTTCCAAGTGCCCCCCTGTGCCTGTACAGCAGGATACAGTGACAAAATGGGTATTGGCATACTCAGGAGGAATTGCACTAAACATTGTAAATGCATTTACCTTTTTAACTCATTGTGAAGGTGCAAATTTTAGTGTTATATGAAAGGGAAATGACAGAAATGTAATTTTATCTTACAATATATTCATTTATTTTTCATCCTCATGAAACGCTCAAAGGGGTAACAAACCTCCCAAAGGTTGTTTTGTATATTTTTCTAAAATGGTGTAATTTGTGGGGGTTTTCTGTCATGTAGGCCTTTATAAAGTCACTTCTAACTAAATTGGCACTCCAAAAGTAGGTGTTGATGATTTTTGTGAAAATCGGAAAAAATCACACCTAACGGTATAAGCCTCCTAAATCCTAAAAAAAGGAAAGGATGTTTGAAAAATGATGCCAAGTTAAAGCAGACATATGGGAAATGTTAGTTATCAAACAATTTTTGAACTTTGTACATGAATGTCTGCACTGCACTGTACATGCTCATTAGTGAAGCTGCTCTGCTATTGATCAGAGGAACCAGGCACTGGGATGGAATGTCTGCACCCAGATTAGAACTGCGAGAGTGACTAGGAAACCAGGGCTTTGGAGTCCATTTTGGTGGAGATGACTTTACCTAGCTCCCTGCCTAGTTGTCCCCTGGGTGGGGTCAACGTTGCTCAATGTAAGTGCCCCCCTCCACAAACAGGCCGTCTTCCTCGATTTTGAATTAAAAACCCCTCCCACCTCCCTCAGCTACATTGCTTCTTGCCTCCACCTCCCTGCACACTCTCGTGGAAAAATTGCATGAAAAATTTGTATCACATATTCCTGTGGTTTTGTGTACAGTTGTAACATGTTGTTTAAAAGTAAACTTTGTCTTGCAGATGGCTGGATCCATACCTCTTACCACATGCTTGTCACCCGCAGTGTATCGTATGGTTTGTTTGCTTGGAAATGAGATTCAAGAGAACGTGGACATAGCAAGTCTCTTAGACAAAGAAAATGAAGTGTGCTGGGGCCGAATCTGTGAGAAAGTGGCATATCAGTCCTCAGGTTAGTTATACACTACCCTTGGCCATAATTTAGCACTTGGACAGATCCAGGAGGCTATGTAGTCAATCAGTCTAGAGATGTCATATTTAATGGATTTGTTCTTGTATCTCACATATGATACAAAAAATTTAGCCCTTAGGCCCATTTCACATTTGTATCTGGGCATTGTATTACACTCTCCATTTAACAAGAGCAAAACGGAAAATAAAAATGGAAGGTCTTCTGCTCTCCTTTCGTTCCTTTCAGATTTGAATGGACTTTCCGTTATTGGCATCCATTATTAATAGCTGAAAAAAAGATGTGGGCTGCCGCGCTACTTTTCTGCTATTAAAGAGGTTTTCCCACAAAGAAAAGTTAATGTTAAAGATGACCATAAGGGTCTTTGGATACACAAGGCTTTAACAGTCCCCGTCAGCGTTGTAAGGTGATTTCCAAATTATATGAGTCTTTGTTTCCAGTGCTGGAATGGAATGAATAACACAGAAAAGACACACTGACCTTACTGAAGATCAACTCAAGACTGTGTTTATTTTTGCCACTGAGACACTTATATAGAAAATCATAAGACACTTTGCACGGCGTGAAAGTACACAAACCGGCAATATCATTGGGTGGTTTGACCCCGGAAATGCAAGCACACAAAATGCCCAGGAGCTCTCCTGATATCCTTCCCCTAGGTGGTGCTAGCTAGCGATAAGTCTTTGTGTTTTCTACCTTACTTTGTTTGAATAAAAAAACCCCACCCAAACTTTAGTTTTCACTAGACAAATTATGTGAAATGAATACTGAGTCTTTAAAATGGCGAACAGTGAGCAACCTGGCGTCCAAGACCAATGCGATCTCCTTAACATTTCCCCCTTTTGAGTCTTGCATGGCCTGTAACTCTGTCCTGAGTGACCTCCTCAAACTCCAGGTACATTCAGGGAGGCTAGCCCCTTTGCCTGCTGGACTTCACCAGATTCACGGGAGGCCAGTCACTCAACGGTTACAGGTCTGCATATTCAAATCACATAACTGAGTTTCCATAGTTCACAGGTCACAGTAACAGGCTGGTTCATCAAAAAGGAGGTATCCTCCACTCCGGGCACTTCTCCTCTCGTGGTTCTTGCCATTCTTGGCATCTGGGACATGGTGGACTCGATGAGGGGGCCCACACAACACGCAATAAATGACAAGTGCAAAATCACAATCCCCAATATCACCCCCACCCCAGTCCCCCGACCACAAAGTCAAGGACAAAGTGTTCACTCCAGAGTTTTTCTTGAGTTCCCTGAACAGTCCTTCAATCTTTTCAAGGGCATGGGTAATGGATCCATAGGGGGCGGTGTCATTCAGGATGTACATGCAACAAGCTGCTCCCACCATCTCACAGGCTCCTCCCTTCTCATCAATGATCATGTCCAAAGCAGCTGTTCTGGAACGCCATGATGGAGGTTGCGTTCAGCTGTTCAGCGACACCTCCAAAAGCATCTCTGATATAATTCACAAATCTCTACAATCTCTACAATAACCACAGTTAACCCAATCAACATTTTTGTTCATGGCTATCTGGAGGATAATGGACTCTAGACCTGACCATATCTGATTGTGGGCCTTGATTGTGGGCCTTGAACAAAGGGTCCCCCCTTTGTACTCCTACTGTATCTATAAAGTTGTCATCTAAGTGCTTCTCTCTTAGACCTCCCAAATCCCTTGGGATTCTCTACCTTTTCTTCATGTATCCGATCAAACTTATCCTTGGGGATGACGAGGAAGGAATGCATTTTATCACAGCATACTCACCTTCCCAGCCTAAAGACAGGCTTGACCTGACTCTTCTATCCCCACAAATCCAGTACATATCAGACACTGCTAATACATGGTTACTTGTCCTGTCGATGTTAAAGAAGGTCATTGTCTTATTGCACAAAACGTAGGTAAAGTCTCCTACCCTGGGGGCATTCTGGTCCGCCCTATAGATACATAGATGGTCATGGTTGGGGTGTCCCTGAGCATACAGTCAGTCAGAAGTTACCAGCTAGCAAGAAGAATAAGTAAGTTTGCAATAGAAAGCATGGAAGCATGGTGGCTTCCCTCTATAGTACAAGGTTTTGACTTTTGGAAACTGGAAAAAGGATTTCAGAGGAGTTACTGACTCCGCAATCTCCCACAATAGCCACCAAGTCACACAGTCAGCAAATGTCAGTGCTCAGCTCCTTAAGAAGAAAGCATTCAGTCTCAATTAGTGGTCTCACCACCTGTACGCAGGTTAGAAATGGAAGATTCCCCTGGTTTGCTGCTTTTTTTCTCAGTTTCCTTCCACTGGAACCGATTGCAATCCTCGTGTCTCCTTCGTGTCCGTGGTGTACTGCAGGTCCTCTGTCAGGAAATGTATGGAGAAATAGTACAGGCTTCCAGGGTAAAGGAAGAGTTTTTATTGTATATACTTACAAAGTATAAGTTAAAATTGCGTGTTTCAGTAAAAACATTGCGCGTCAAACACCTGCCCCGCACGATTTTAACTTATACTTTGTAAGTATATACAATAAAAACTCTTCCTTTACCTTGGAAGCTTGCACTATTTCTCCAGTGCAGCTGCAGTACACCACGGACACGAAGGTGACACGAGGACTGCAATCGGATCCAGTGGAAGGAAACGGAGAGAAAAGCAGCAAACCTGGGATATCTTCCATTTCCATTTCGTCCCCCATGACGGCCCCCTGGAGGTTGCTTCCCCTTCCTCTGTAGGGACAGGAAATTGAGAGTATTAAAAGGCCCTCCCCCAACCTCCCACCAGTGTTTTCCTGTCCCTACAGGGGATAGGGTTGAGAGTAAATCCTCTCTCTCTCCTCCGGGGGGGGGGGGGGGTGAGGTATGGATCTCGTACCTCTCGGGGTGCTTGTCCTCCCCAGCGCTCCCTCGTCCGAGCTCCTGGCTCCACTTGGGGTCTCCAGTGCTGGGCTGCCATTTGTGGCGTGCCGGCGGCCATACGACTCCTTCTGGGGTCCACACAATCCGCCTATTTGCGCGATGCCCCACTTCCGGTGACCGGAAGTGACGTCGCGGAGACCTCAGCGCAGGAAGTGGGGCAGCCTGGGAGACGGGCTGCCACTGATGACGTCAGACGCCGGAAGGTGAGTATTTAGAGGCGTGCAGTGTAGTTTCACTTCTGCTGAGGTCTCCATGGAGCTGGACAACATGGCGGATGTGGCTGAGACGCGATCCCTAACCCTGGGTTCCGTGAGTAAACGCTTTGGAATGTGTGGGAATTATTTCCTTGTCTATTGCCATTATTTGGGGTCTCTTATAGGGGTCTTTACTGATGTAGTTCTCCCTATCTTCTTAAATTAACAGGAGAAAGATCTCCCAAAAGAAAGGGAAAGAGACAAACCCAAAGAGAAGGTGCCAGATAAGGATAGGCCTAAAAAGGCTCCTTCTAAGCGTTGCCAAATTTGTAATGCAAAATTAGATGCCTCATATAAGAAGAGCCTGTGTAAAGAATGTTTAGATAAAATCCTTAAGGAAGAGAAACCCTCATTTTTGGATGAGTTAAGAACCATTATGAGGGAAGAAATTAAGGCCTCTAAAGGGCCACCCTTGAAAAAGCCCTGAATTAGTCCTGAATACGTAGAGGATGATGAACAGCCTTCATGCTCATACGAGATAGAGTCAGAAGACCAGGATGTCTTTTCACAACCTCAGGTTGTTAATGACCCCAAATTTTTGTTTGCCAATGAAGATTTGGATAGCTTAATAAAGGCCTTAAGGGATACCCTAAGAATTGAGGATAAAGTAGAAGAAAAATCCATGGTAGATGAACTATTCGGGGGACTGAGACAGAAGAAAACGAGGTTGTTTCCAGTTATCGAAAATTTAAAGGGTCTTGTGGTAGATGAGTGGAGAGAACCAGAGAGACGGTTAATTGTCCCTAAAGACTTTAAAAATCGCTTACTGTTTGACCCAGAAGAGACCAAATTGTGGGAGAACGTACCCAAAGTAGACATTCCTATTACCAAAGTTGTAAAAAAGACGGATTTACCGTTTGAGGATTCCACGCAACTTAAAGATGCTATGGACAGGAAATCGGATTGTCTACTTAAAAAACTTTGGGAGTCTTCTATGACTACAATCAAAACAAACATTGCGGCAACCTCCGTATCCCGCACTCTCCTATTCTGGTTAGGGGGTTTAGAAGACCATCTCAGGGAAGGCACCCCTAGAGAAGAAATTTTAGATTCATTGCCTTTACTTAAATCTGCTACTGCCTTTTTAGCTGATGCCTCAGCTGAATCTATTCGTTTTGCCTCAAAGGATGCCGCCCTCTCAAATGCCACCAGAAGGGCCCTCTGGTTAAAACAATGGTCCGGGGACATTCGTTCTAAAGCAAAACTTTGCAGCCTTCCCTTTTCAGGTGAATTGTTTGGATCTGAGCTAGATGAGATTCTTGACAAAGCTGCGGATAAGAAGAAAGGTTTTCCTGAACCTGGACCTACACCAAAAAAGCAGTTTTTTCGTGGCTTTAGAGCAAACAAAGACCAACCAAAGAATAAGGGGAGATCTTCCTGGAGACAAGGCTTCTGGAATAGTTCCAGGGGAGGAAAAAACAAGCCATTCCTGTTCAGTTCCTCAAACAAACCAGAAAAGAAGCAATGACGCCAGGGTGGGGGGAAGGTTGAAGGACTTTCTCCCCCAGTGGAAGAACATAAAAAACAACAGGTGGGTGACTTCCATTATCCAAGATGGTTACCGTATAGAATTTATGTCTTCTCCTCCTCATCGTTTTTTTCTGTCCAGGCAATCCTCAGGAAGTCTGACACATCATCTTTGGGAGCAAGTGTCTACCCTGCAGAAGCTGGAGGTGGTTTGTCCAGTCCCCCCAGAAGAAAAAGGTACGGGTCATTACTCCCCCCTTTTCCTAATAAAGAAGCCAATGGGTCTTACAGGTTAATTTTATAAATTTAAAATTTCTGAACAAGTGGGTGACGTATATCAAGTTCAAGATGGAGTTTATAAAATCTACTACTCCCTTAATAAACCGCAGTGCATTTTTGTGTATTCTGGATCTGAGAGATGCATACTATCATATTCCCATTCATGCGGATTCCCAAAAGTTTTTGCGTTTTGCAGTGGTTTCTTCTTCGGGAGAAGAATCTCATTTTCAATTTACAGCTTTACCATTTGGTCTTTCTTCAGCTCCCCGAGTCTTTACCAAAGTTATGGCGGAAGTGGTCAAATACTTAAGGACCGAAGAAGTCCTAGTGGTCCCATACCTGGACGATTTCTTACTTGTGGGAGACTCGGTAAGCCATCTAGAAAAACAGAAGAAGGTGACAATAGAAGTTCTTCAGGAATTGGGCTGGATTATAAATTTGGAAAAATCCGATCTGACTCCCAGTCCTATAAAAGAATTTTTGGGAGTATCCTTAAATTCATTAACCCAGACTTCTTATCTTCCACAGGAGAAAGTAGACAGATTACTTCTGAAAATCAAGGACTTCCAGAAGAGGAAATACATCTCGATATGAGCAGCGATGAGTCTTCTGGGGTCCATGACCTCCTGCATTCAATGTGTAGCCTGGTGCCAGATCCATACAAGACCTCTCCAGTCCTGGATCCTGTCAAAATGGGACAAAGACTACCATCACCTGAATTTACGATTGGAGATTCCTTCAGCAGTAAAAAAATCCTTAAACTGGTGGAAGGATCTCGATCACCTTCAAAAAGGTGTGAACTGGGTTCTCTGGCCAATAACCCAGATCCAGACAGATGCCAGCACCTCAGGTTGGGGAGCTCTTCTTCCAGGGAAGTACGTTCAGGGCCTCTGGTCCCATTCAATGACTCGTGCATCCTCAAACGAAAGGGAGCTGAAAGCCGTCCTAAAAACCCTGAAAGCTTGTACCAAGGATCTAAAAGGGAAGCACCTAAAAATCTTCTCCGACAATACAACTACGGTTGCATATTTAAAGAGACAGGGCGGAACAAGGTCAAAAAAACTTCAGACCATCTCCCAGGAAATATTTTCTTGGGCAGAAGAGAATGCTCTTTCAATTTCAGCAGTCCATCTGAAAGGCTCAGAGAACGAGGTAGCGGACTACCTCAGCAGGACACCTATTCTCCCTCACGAATGGAGCCTGAAATCCGAAATCTTCCAGGAGATTGTCCTCAGATGGGGAAACCCTGCCATCGATCTCTTTGCATCCAGGACAAATTCAAAAGTCAAGAAATTCTATTCCCTAAATCCAAAGGAAGTTCCTTGGGGTCTGGATGCCTTCTCCCAGCCTTGGGATCAGGATCTCCTCTACGCATTCCCTCCAGTTCCTCTGATCAACAGAGTTCTCCAGAAATTAGTATCCAGTCCGGCCAAGCTGATTCTAGTTGTTCCGTTTTGGCCAAAGAAAAGCTGGTTTCCGCTTCTACAAAAGCTGGCTCTAGACCTTCCTTTCATCCTTCCCAAGATTCCAGACCTCTTGCACCAGGGACCAGTCTTACACCAGAACCCAGGGTTCCTGAATCTATCAGCCTGGATCCTGAAAGCGCCTTCCTGAACACAAAAAACTCTCCTTTAAGGTAATAAAGAGACTTTGAGGAATAGTAGGAAGCCTGTGACCCACGCTATCTATCTTAAGATATGGAAAAAATTTTGTGCCTGGTGTAAAGATCAACCTAACCAAGATTCTCCCAATATTTGCCAGGTTCTTGATTTCCTGCAGGAGGGTTTCGACAAAGGTTTACGGCCTAGTACCCTGAGAGTCTAGGTGTCAGCTTTAAGCGCATATTTTGATACAGCACTTGCGGAACACAGGTGGGTAAAGAGATTCTTTCAGGCCTGTACCCGCTTAAGACCTACTGTAAAGGAATCTTCCCCTCAGTGGGACCTTTCCTTGGTCTTAGATGCGTTAACCTCAGATCCCTTTGAACCCAATGAGTCAAATAATTTACATTTTTTAACGCTTAAAACGCTTAAAGCGTTTTTAGTTGCCATCACATCCGCTAGAAGGATAGGGGAACTCCAGGCCTTGTCGATTTGTGAACCTTACCTGTCAGTTTCTGAGGATAGAATTACTCTCAGACTTGATAGAAATTTTCTTCCTAAAGTTGTTTCTAACTTTCACAGGAGTCAGGAGATCGTATTGCCATCTTTCTGTCGTCAGCCTAAGAATGCTACGGAGGAGAAATGGCATCTCCTAGACGTAAGATGCTCAGTACTTAGATACTTAGAGGTCTCAAGTCCCTGGAGGAAGGACTCAAACCTTTTTGTTCAATTTGCAGGAAAAAATAAGGGAAGAAAGGCCTCTAAGTCAACTATTGGCCGGTGGATCACAAATACGGTCAGGGAATGCTACAGTCTCAAAGGTGTTCCTGTTCCTATGAAGTTAAGGGCTCACTCTACCCGAGCAGTCTCCACATCGTGGGCGGAGAGAGGGGGAGCCTCCATTGATGAAATTTGCAGAGCAGCCACTTGGAGTTCAAATTCCACCTTTGTTAACCATTATCGACTGAATATAGCCATGGCAAAAGATCTGGCCTTCGGCCGTAAAGTCCTACAAGCCGTGGTCCCTCCCTAACTGGGGATAATTTGGTATGTCTCCAGGGGGCCGTCATGGGGGACGAAATGGAAAAAAGGAATTAGTCCTCACCGGTAATTCGATTTCCATAAGTCCACCTATTATTTCCCTCCCTTGTTATTTTTGTTGGTTTCTTCTTGTAAATACTGTATGTGAATATAACATGCAAAATAAAATTGAGTTGAAGCCTATACCGGTGTAGTGATTTGGTATACACCGGTGGGAGGTTGGGGGAGGGCCTTTTAATACTCTCAATTTCCTGTCCCTACAGAGGAAGGGGAAGCAACCTCCAGGGGGCCGTCATGGTGGACTTATGGAAATCGAATTACCGGTGAGGACTAATTCCTTTTTTCTAACCTGGGTACAGGTGGTGAGACCACTCATTAAGACTGAATGTTTTCTTCTTAAGGAGTTAAGCACTGACATTTGCTGACTTCACAGATTTGGAGTTGGTCAGCAGGACCTGGAAAGGACTGATGTAGCAAGGCTCCAGACTCTCTCTCTGGTGTTTCTCTTTACCAACAACGCCAGGTTTCAGGGTATGTGTCCTGAGGTCTCTGTCAGGATCTGAAATGGAATCGGAAACACTTTTGTGCCTTTTTAGGCCTGGCTCAACTGTATGGTATATTCCACCTTGTTTCCTGCCATCACCTATAGGGTCTGTGGGAAGTAGAGGCCTAGTCTGGGTGCACAGCCAAAAAGTACTTCAAAGGGGGCAATCCCGTCTTTCTGTTGAGGGTGGTCCTGACTGAATAGAGGGCAGTAGGAAGGCACTTGGGACATGGTTTCCCTGTTTCTTCCATGGCTTCCTGGATCTCTAACTTGTGCCGTTTTGTCTTTCAATCCCACAACCAGCTTGGGGAGGGTAAGGGGTGTGTAGGGCTTGTTCTACACACAGGAGGGACAAGGTTTCAGTCTTTACCTGTGAAGTGGGTTCTATGCCCGGACCCTATGGTCTCTGGGAGTCCAAACCTGCAGAAAATCTCTCTCACAGGCTTCTTGGCTGCAGCTCTGGCAGTAGCCTTGGTTGTGGGAAAAGCTTCTGGCCACCCTGGAAAGATATTAATGCACACAAGCATGTATTCCTATGTACCACTTTTTAGTAGTTTAATAAAATCCATCTGCAGTCTCTGGAAGTGATAAAGTGGCTTGTGTGTCACCTTTTGTGGGGTCTTTACCACCTTACCTGGGTTGTGGCGGGCACAGACTATACAGGCTTTCACTAGTCTTATGACAGGAGAAGAAACCACTGGCTGGTTTATGAGCACTAGGATGGCCATTTTGGATATGTGTGGCTACTTGACTTACTGTTGGGTGCAGGGATCTGGGCAGGCACACTCCCTCTCCCAGCATCCAGGTCCCATCGACATCTGCGCTCTAGCTTTCCTCCACTCCTCCTTCTCTTCTGACACTCGGGCCACCAGGGACTGGAACACCTGTAGATTAAACTTTTCAGTCTCAGTACTCACATTTGAGACTACCGGACAGTCTCTGGGTTCCATCTGTGCAGCTGCCTCCACCACCCTGTCGGCCACATCATTGCCCTTGACTTGTGGGGTTACCCAGTTGTGTGTGCTTTCACTTTTATTATCCCCATCTCTTGTGGAAGTAAGAGAGCATCCATGAACTCTTTAATAAGCATGTCATGCTTAAAGCGGGTCCCTGCAAAGGTGAGGAAATCTCTTGACTTCCGTTTGGGTTCATAGTCGTGTTTAGACCCGAAAACTATACCTTGAGTATAGATGTTTTCCCTTTTACCTTCCGCCAGCTGTAGCGCATCCTTGAATGCGGTCAACTCCACCTCCTGCGCTGTCTTGTGTGAGGGGGGTGGTTCTGCTTTTACTACCTCATGTGCACCACTAACCACTCTATATCCAGTGTAGAACTATCTGTCTTCTCCTGCAGACCTGGAGCCATATATGAGAAAAAGTTCAACATGTGGGTTAAGCACCCTACTCTCTGAATCCTGTAAAACTGGCAACAGAATGGCAAGATTCAGAGCTGTGCACCTTGTCAGTGTGACGTTCTGGGGCATCAGGAGTGCACACTGGAGTCTGAGCTGTCTGGGCATTGTTCTGATGCTCAGGGTGAGGGGACTGTGCAAGTCATGTGGGCTTTGCACAGTAACTGAGTGATCTAGGATCAATTCACTGGCTTTGCTGAGCAGATAGCTGGCTGCAGCTACTGACACATGAGGGGCTCCCCTCACGACTGAGTCTAACCAGGCTTAAAAGTGGGCCACTGGGGAAGCCACCATGTTCCTGGCTAGGACATCTGTGGGATGGCCGGGATACTCGGTGCAAAACAAAAGGTTTGGTGTGCCTAGGGTCGGGGCAGACAGGATTTGCCAGCTTAAGGCTGTGGAATGCTTCAATTTCCTCTTGACTAAGGGCAAATGTGGAAGAGGCAATGCAGTCATAACGGGGCAGCATTAGGCTAGAGGCAACAGACCTTATCCCAGGCCTGCAGTAGCTGGCCAGTCTTAGAAACATGTCAAGAGGCTTAGGGCATCAGGACAGGGGCATATTCTTGACTGCCAGCTTTCTTTCCTCTGTCAGGTGTCTACCTGTGGCTGAGAAGCAGTGACCTAGGAAGACCACCTTCTCCTGGCAGTATTGGAGTTTGTCTCCGGAAGCTTTGCAACCCTTCTGGAACAGAAAAAACATAGTCAATAGTTTCATCCTGACAAACCTGTAAATGTAGGCACATAACAGTAGGTAATGCACATACTGTAAAAGAACAACATCCAGTAAGGGGCTAGTCTGCCAGTCTACTCCCTGTAGGGCTATGGAGTATGGAGTACTGGCTGGTGGAGTCCCCCCCCCCCCCTTGTGGGAATATGCACCAGGTGTACTGGAATACTAAATTGGTAAAGGTAAATAGGTACTGGCAATCTCCAATTAGGGGCACAGAGAAGAGAACATTTGCCGAATCAATAATAGTGAAGAATGTGGCGTTCTCTAGGACTGCTGCCAGTGAGGTATGTAGTTTAGGGACCACCGGTAATAGCTTCAGTACACTCATTGACAGCTCGGAGGTCATGGACCATTCTACATGTATCCGGCTGTCCTTTCTGTTTTTTTTCTTGACTGGGAACAGGTTAATCATCACTGGGCTAATGGGGGAGGAGTCCCACATCTGGGCTCTCACGGGACCAGAACTTCTCTCAGTCTCACTTTGGCAGTGGAGTAAAAAATGGAAAAAACGGGAGAAAGAAGCTATACTATATGTAATAGGCCAAATCGTATCTACAATAGTGATAAATTGAAGCTATACTATATGTAATAGGCCAAATTGTATCTACAATAGTGATAAATTGCTGAAAATAATCTGAATTGAAAAGCTTTTATTATTTAAAACAACAAACAGTGATAAAGTTAAATGTCTAGGTAATACTTTTCAGTTATAAAAACCTTCTTCAGACCAAAATAGACAGATAATACATCTGGCAGATAACCTGTGTAGATAGATAAAAGAATAGTTTCTTAGAATAACTGAAATTACATTATATGAATAGTTTGAAAGCAAGGGAGAATAATGCAATATGATGTAAGGAATGAGCTTCCTCTGCCCCAGAAACACATGGGGGCACAATACACTCTGAGCTTCAGTTACTCAGAGAACTTCAGGCCCTTCCTATAAGACAAACAATTGACTCCTGGACTAATAGGATAGAAGCCTCTCGCCAACAAGTCCTGAAAGGTTTTAGAGAGGATTTGGATATGCTTACAACTTGTACTGTGAACACTAAAAATGGAACTGTTGCTTTAAATGATCGTGTCACCGCTCTGGAGCGGGAAGTTGGCAGTTCCAGGTTACATATGCAGCAACTGACACTCCTCCTAGATGACCAGGAAAATCGGGGCAGGAGAAACAATGTCCACTTAAAAGGTCTCCTAACGAAAACTTAGCGGAGAGGGTGATGCTTATCTTCAGCAATCTACTATTAATTGACTGCATTCACACAGTATCTAAGATATCAAACACTGTCACTCCCAGGGAAGTCTTGTGCCATTTACATTACTTTACTGATAAAAAAAATATTATAAGGGCTGCTTGGTCCGTGGTCTCTGTTCAAATGGAAGAAACTGGGATACATAACTATCCAGATGTTTCGTCCCCAAACATGAGACGCTTATTTCAACCACTGTTGCTTATTCCATTTTATGGCACTGTTTAAAGTTCCTAACTGGCTTACTGTAGGTCTGGCTCATGACAAGAAGACAAGGGGATCCCCTGAGACGAAGGTGCTCCTCCACTACGACTGCAACGTATTTCATCGGCCCAGCTTATAAGGATGAGGGTATCTCGCTGGTACCAGACTTGTTCTCAGCCTTACCGACAGAGGCCTAGAATCAGCAGAAGCATCTGAGAAATTGGTGCACACTGCTGCCTGTTACAACGAACTAGATTGTTTTGGATCGTGATTTGTCTGGCTCCTCATCGTTAGGCCTATGTTCATTCTAAGTGGAACTTTCTTGATTTTTATTATTGCTTGTATTACTTCATGGTTCTTTGCCCTTTACATGCATTAGCTATTTAGCATTGTATAGTATGTGTTGTGGGGCGGGGACCTGCGTCTATGTCACATTGATGCAGGACACTTCCATATATTCCCTTTCTGAGGATAACGAAATTTGATGTACAATATTACTGCATCTATTACTTTACATTGTCCATAGTGTTAGTCTTGCTTATTACAGAGTGTATTTGATAGGGAGATCCGTTCACTCTGTTGCAGCAATATAATTTAGTTATGTGTCATGGACGAAAATGTTTGTGGCATTGATGTCATGTACATGCAGATTTCCTAATGTCCAGCTCATTCGGTCTCTCGCACTTGGGGTGGTGATCAGTGATCTGTTTCTTTTTGTAGCAATGTTTATGTTCTGTACCTCCCACTCTTGTTATTGCATATAGTGCAGAGTAGTGACTGCATCCAGGACGAGAGAGTTAAGATGCTATTAGACTGTTTATTATATTCATAATTGATGCCTGTTGGTCAACAAGCTCCGCTTCGCTTCTTCTACGTTCCCCAATTATATCTGTTATAGGTGTTTCCCTAGTGTATCCACCTGGGAATTAGGGGTATTCCCCCATTATAGCCACTTTCCTCTAGATCATTTTCAACTTTTTTCTCTCCACCTCTTGGTCCCCTTCCCATCATCTCTAGGTACAATGGGAATATATAGACTCTTGTAGTGACTCTGAAAGTTGAGCGATTTTGGTAAAAGGTAGAAAAGCAGACAGTGTGAATACTTATGCCTCCATTGGTGGTTGAAAAATTCACAGAGGAGATAGTAGTAGTTGGTGGAGACTTTAATGTAGCATCAGACTCATTGATTGACACCTCCTCCTGCTCTTCCACACTTACACATGCTAGCCTGCATAGAATAAATGGTCTTTTTCATGAGCCTCAGTTAATTGACACCTGGAGGCTTTTACACCCCTCTGATAAAGATTTTCCATTATAGTTCACTATAATGGAAAATCTTTATCAGAGGGGTGTAAAAGCCTTCAGGTGTCAATTAGCTGACAACCACTTTACATTGGACTGTTTGTTCCTACGTCACCATAACCTGGGACTCCTCCGGAGAGCTACCATAGACAGCATTACGTTCTCAGATCATGCTCTGATCTCGATGTTCATTTTGCTCCCAAATCCTGCTGTTTTTCAGTGGCAGTGGAAGCTAAATGCATCCCTTCTGGGGGATCCCCTCGTTGTAAGGGAACTTGGAGACATCATCAAGACCCACTTTGACAGAATTACCATAAAAGACGTCAATTTTTATATCGGACTGTGTACACAAACATATAATTTGCAGCATTCTGATAACACACGGCTGTCGCCATAAGAGAGAGGGGGCTCAGGATCAACTCAAATCTTTAGAGTGCGCTAGCTAAATGCCATAGACATTACTATGAATATAGCAATAAGTGTGGCGGGACTCTGCTTAGAGCACTGCGAGATCAACTATTGCGTACTTCTGTTCAAAATATTTCATCTGCCTAACATCTTAACTATGATATTGCTGTAACCTTCAGAAACTGTTATCAGGTGTAAAATCTGCTTGGTTTTGGGGTGCCAGTTAATATTAACCCCTTCCTGCACCTTGACGTGATACTACGGCATAGGATGCTGGTCGTTCCCGCACCTTGACGTAGTATCACGTCATGGCGATCACCCGGGCTCAGAACCTGAGCCCGGGCGATCGCCGCGGGATCCCGGCGGTACGTGGTAGCCGGGATCCCGCAATAACAGCCAGGATCACGACTATCGCGATCTCAGCTGTTTAACCCTATAGACGCCGCGGTCATTGTGACCACGGCGTCTATGGTGAATCGCTGCGACGATCGGCACCCTCCGTGCAAGGCACGGAGGTGCCGATCGTTGCCTTGGCAACCCTGAAGCCTGATAAAGACCCCAGGGTTGCCTTCACTAGAAGCCTGTTAGGATCGTGCTTACAGCACGATCTAACAGTGCTGATGTCAGCCTATGCAGAATGCTTAGGCTGACTATGTAATATGCTGCAATTTCCCGCTACAATTTCTGCCGCGTCGGTCTGCAGTTCCCGCTAGAGATCTGCTGTCTCCGGTAGCGGGGATCTATGTAAGTAGGGTCCGCTGCTCTCCTCCACCTGAACAGACCCCCTTCCCCGGAGACCGCTCACCTCTTGCCGCTCTCACCTCCGCTCCGTTTTCTGCCTCGCCCCCGGACCTCCGCCGCGGCTCCGGCCACACTGCGCCTTATAGTCCGGTGCGCCTTATATATGTAATTTTTCCATATATAAGGCGTTTTCTACTAATGCGCTTTATAGTCCGGTGCGCCTAATGGCCCGGAAAATACGGTAAGTTAAAGCGCCACTAAGTTATAACCTCCTATAATGACACAGGGCAAATTTTAAAAATCGGGCCTGGTCCTAAAGGTCTAAAATGGTTTAGACACGAAGGGGTTAAATTAACAACAATATTCAATGGATCTTTATAGGGGATTTATTAAGGGTACAATACAGGGAAATACACAGAGGGTAAACTAACTATGGGATAGAGAGACGGTGGGGAGGAAGTGCTCTAACTAAAGATCTGTATACCATCTTATATACACACACACACGTAGCCCACACACACATCGCCCATCATCCCACCTCCACCACTGATTTGGCCAATCCAATGATGATGTAAAGTCAATATATTCTTATCACACAAACTTGCAGGACAAGTAACTTGAGTCTTTGTTTCCCACAGGATCTGGGAGAATCCCCAGGGGGCAATGACATGCAGCTGTCCTCAGTGTGGTCAGGATGGCCTTAGCCTCCAGGTGTAATAGCACAGTCCATTGTAATTACATGGAGCTGTCTCTACAATCTTTATTAGGGGCAATGTAGGCATTTATGGCTTAGTTCTTTCTCTGTCCACAAAGACCCTTACACTGTCTCAAGCCACATCATGTCATATTTCCAACATCAGGCATTGTACAACCTAGATCAATCGGCATCCCAGCAAGCTTGATCGGAACTTAGACATAAGATCTGACCATACTTGGTTGAGTCAGGACTGCCTATATTAAGGGTTGATGAAGCTGAGACCCTAGAAGCCAAAATAACGACCTTGTAGACCTATAGTGTTAGGTATAGGAATCCTAGAGGAGAGACTGGGAGACATTTTCAGCCTCTGGCTAATTTCCCACCTTTCTAAAGGATGCCAAGCATTGGCATCTTTACTTTACTTTACTTTACTCCTACATTCTGCACCAGATAGCTATAGAATTTTTGGCCAGGCACATGGATATCTATAGTGGATAGAAGCAAGAGTTAAGTGCAGTGGCTACTGACTGCCTCTTGTCCTAAATATTTTAGAAATTTTGATAAAGAGTATTATTTGCAAGGATGAGGGGCAGCGTGGTTAAAGTTTTCCCCCTCACTCAAACATATATTTTATACAGTAGGAGAAGCACACATTTGGATATGGATGGACACAGCAGAGGAGTTCCCCATTACCCAGTATCTTAATTGCAATCATATGACCTTAGAATTCATGCATACTTTTATGCTATTAGCATTAATTTTAAAGAAAAAAATAAAAAAATAACAGCATCAATCTGTCCCTTTTCCACAATGAGGCATCGGTTCATTCAGTTTTGATGGCATCGTTGTGCCATCCTAAACATGTTAGCAATATCCTATTTGGTGAATTAATTAGAATACATTTTAACTGCTCCTCAGACTCTGTTATCTAAATGGAGGCTGAGATTCTTGGTGCCACCTCCACGCAATTTGCCGGCCTGCGCACACTATGATGTCTTCATTGTATGCAATGGCCGGCAGAACGCGTTGACGCGTCTCTGCCGGCTAATACAGCAAGGAGAAGAAAGAAGAGGAGCCGTGCCGATCATCGGCAGGGTGAGTATGTACGTTTTTTTTTTATTGACTAAGGACATTTTTTGTGCTGAAAAACTCTATTAATGTACACACTGCACCCAATTTCGACAGAAAATAAAATGTAGATATATTTGCTTATTTATCAAACATAAAAAACTGAAACATGGTCATAAGTATTCAGACTCTTTGCTTAGTATTGAGTAGAAGCACCTTTTGAGCTAGTACAGCCATGAGTCGTCTTGGGAATGATGCAACCTTTTTTTTACACCTGGATTTGGGGATCCTCTGCCATTCTCCTTGCAGATCCTCTTCAGTTCCCTCAGGTTGGATGATGGACAGCAATTTTCAAGTCTCTCCAGAGATGCTTATGTCAGTCAAGAATGCTCACAGAGTTGTTCTGAAGCCACTGCTTTGTTATTTTAGCTGTGTGTTTAGGGTCATTGGCCCAGATTTACTTAGGTCCTGACACGACACAAAATTCTGCACTGAAATGGGCATTGCAGTCCTCAGTTGGACCGTGCACCAAATGTAACATGCAAAGAGATGCATATTTGTCTAGTAAATGGTAAACTGCCTCCATGCTTTTCATATTCTGTTTTGTAATCCATCATTGTTATATGGATTTCATATTGTAATGCATTATAAAATGTAAAAACCAATAAAAAAGAATTTACATACAAATAAACATTTAGCATGCAAAGTCTGACAGAAGGGTGACACATGCCCCATGTTAAAGGTGCACTCTGTTGGAGTACTGCAGAGGGCACCAGGTTCATGAAGAATGGATGCCACAAATCATGAATCTGACACTCTCTGCACACTACACAGGCAAACTGCACATAGTGCAGTTTGCGCTGTTTTCAGTAAATGTGGACCATTGTCTTGTTGGAAGTTGAACCTTCAGCCCAGTCTGAGGTCCAGAGAATTCTGGAAAGGTTTTTACCCTGGATATATCTCTGCACTTGGCTGCTTTCATATGTCCCTTAATTGAAACCAGTCATCCTTTCTCTGCAGTAGTAAAATATCCCCATAGCATGATGCTGCCACCACCATGTTTCACTGTTGGGATTGTAATTTGCAGATGATGAGCAGTGCCTGGTTTTCTCAACACACACTACTTAAAATTATCACAAAAAAGTTCAATCTTTGTTTCAGACCAGAGAATTTTATTTGTGTTTTTGTGCAAACTGTGTGTGGCTTGCACCAATGAACTTTCTCCCATCTCCCTATTGCATCTCTGGAGCTCAGCCACAGTGATCTTGGGGTTCCTCGACCTGGATGGCCAGGTCGAAAAATAGTTGTGATCGTTCTAAACTTCTTCCATTTAAAGATTATGGAGGCCCTGTGCTCTTGAGTGAAGGTGTCAATGAAGAAGTCGAACCATTTTTTTCAGAAGGAAACGGACCAACTGTGAATATGAATGTCACATCAAAGGGTTTGAGTACTTATGACCTTGTGATATTTCAGTTTTTCTTATTTTTTGCTAATTAATTAAACATCTACAATTCTGCATGATGGATTCAGAGTGTACATTTATAAAAAAATAACTTTTTTGATATTACTAATTGGCTGCAATAGAAGCAAGAGTGAAAACTCTGAAGGGGTTTGAATACTTTACATACTCACTTTATATCACCCTTTAACATAAATCAAGCAAACTGCCCAAAACACGGGGAGAGATAGGAAATGCCCTATCTTTTCCCTGTGTACGGTGCCACACGTGTGCTTCATCTTATAGCTCCGGGTGACCATTGCCATCTATGGAGGATGTATGTACAGCCGCAAGCTTGCAGCCGTACATATGTGCCCCCGACGGTCGTGTGAATGCAGCCTTAGGTGTGGAGTATTAAAAAGTGTCAGAAAAAAATGCAACTGTGACACAATTGTGGCGCAGAAATATAAAAAATACATGGGAAAGCTTTAGAGACAATTTTTAATTTACTTGGACAAAAGACTGGCATATACACAATAATATATCTGTGCCACTTTGTTCAAACCCTTCATTAAAACCATAATGACACTAAAACGATAAATGACCATTGAGTTTTAGAAAATAGACATTTTCTAGTTTATGAACCACCTTTTTATTTTGAGTTGTTGCAGATTTCAACCATTGCTATTAAATGGGAGAAATCCTCATAAAATCATTATGACCTACAGTTGAATCTCAGGGGCTAAACACCCACCATCTTTGTATGTCTTTGTTTTTCAGGTGAGGAGCTAGACTATTTGGAGAGTGTCAGGAAGCTGGGACCCTTGTGTGGTGCTGTACATGCACATTTCATGTCATTAGCTAATGAAAAGTATGTGGAAGCATTTAATAACTGGTTTCAGTGGACCAACAACTCTGAGGTATGAATTTAGTTTTCTTAGGAACCGTCTCTACAGCACATGCAGTTACTAATGTTTGTAATGTTTTGAAATTAATATTCTTCAGTTGTTCCTTAACGCCCTAAGTTTGTTGAAAAGCCAGGATGGGACCAAGATCTCACTGCATTTGATGAAGATGACATCTTGTCTGGAGCGTGCACTAGGTGATGTGAGTGTCATAATTTACCCCTTAAAGAGGAGCTTTCACCACCTGACACAGGTGGAGATTAGCATATGTACGATCTGCTACACAGATTCAGGGGCTCTTTGAATTTTGTTTCTAGCCCCTACGGTTGTGGAGATATCAATCATAGTATCTGACCATTGTAATCTATGTTCTGTCAGAGAGGAGGAGCTGGGGCTGGAGGCGTGTGTTATGCTAATGTTCTCTCATATTGTCTGTTCAGGTGCAGAGCATGTATGTACCGTATATACTTGAGCATAAGCTGAGGCCCCTAAATTCAACACATAAAACTGGTAAAACCTATTGACTCGAGGGTGGGAAATACATTGGTCACAGCCTCCCCCCAATATATATTTCGCCACTGCCCCCTAGTGGCCCCCTTGTATATAGCCAGTGCCTTCCCCCTTGTATATAGCCAGTAGCCCCCTGCCCCCCCCCCCGGTATATAGCCAGCAGCCCCCTTTATATAGCCCGCCAGTCCCCTTAGTATATAGCCAGTACATGCCCCCCAGTATATAGCCAGTTCCTGCTCCCCCCCCAGTATATAGCCAGTGCCTGCCCCCTTCAGTATATAGCCAGTGCCTGCCCCCTTCAGTATATAGCCAGTGCCTGCCCCCTTCAGTATATAGCCAGTGCCTGCCCCCTTCAGTATATAGCCAGTGCCTGCCCCCTTCAGTATATAGCCAGTGCCTGCCCTCTTCAGTATATAGCCAGTGCCTGCCCTCTTCAGTATATAGCCAGTGCCTGCCCTCTTCAGTATATAGCCAGTGCCTGCCCCCCCAGTATATAGCCAGTGCCTGCCCCCCCCCCCCCCCCCAGTATATAGCCAGGCGCAATGCTATTCAAACTACACGTAAACGCAAATGCACTGCAAGTGCCACATAAACATGATACAAGCAGAATGTAAACACAAATGCTACACAAGTGCCACGAAAACATGATACAAGCAGAATGTAAACACAGATATACAGCAAACGCAATGCAAATGCAATGTAAACATGACACAAACGATACATGAACAGAAGGGTCGTGTTAACGCAAATTCAACACAAGCCCTGCATAAACACAGATGCCACCTAAACGCAAATCCAATGCAAACGGCACATAAATGCAAACTCCATGTAAACGCAAACTCCACGTAAATGCAAATGCCACATGAATACAGATGCGCTGCAAACGCGATGGAAACAGAAGCACCGCATGAATGCTATGTAAATGCAAATGTCATGTAAATACAAACGCCATGTAAACACAAAATCCATGCAAGCGCAAATGCGATGTGAGCGCAAAAACTATATAAGCACAAATGTAATGTAAAAGCCTTTACATCATGTTTACGTTTACATTGCTTTTGCAGTAACGTGTTTTGCCTCAGCGTTCACATCAAATTTATATTATGTTGTCATATGCATTTACATCATGTTTTCAGCATATTAGTGGAATGTCTGTGAACACAGCCTCTGGATGAGCATAGTGAAATCCCTGCTCACTACTGTCCATAGTAGCTTCTAATATCGCCTGCTAATGATTGGACAGTATGAGAGAAGATTAGCATAACACACGGCTGCAGCTCCAGCTCCTCTTCTCTGACAGAACAGACATTATGGTTAGATATTAGGACTGATATCTCTACAGCCATGGGGGCTACACAGTGAGAGGCTATGAAAGGTCCTCTTTATGAACAGCTTCTTTTTGTTCATCAGCATAGATCAAGCATGTGTAAAGTTTGTTCAACAGTAGTGATGAGAGGACCCTACAGTTTTCACTGATCGCGAGTGTTAAAGTGGTATTTCCACAAACTCAAGATTCTTAAATATATTCAGGATAACAAAATATTACATTCTATAATTCACTGTTATTAACAAAAATGCAGCATTTCACAGATATAATTCCAACCTGTCTCTATCAGTCCTTGTGTATTCAATTTTGGTTGCCCCCCCCCCACCCCCCTCAGGATCAGACTGTACATCAGAAGTCTGGGGTCAGACAGGATAAATAGTTCTGGTCTGATGCAGCAGTAAGCTCCTCTCTGCATTGACCCCTCCCCTTGCATTCCAAGATAAACACACACACTCACAGACTTCCTGTGGGCAAACAACAGTGTGAGGAGAGTAAATCTACAAGCTACAGGCAGATAAGGTCTTTATCCAGGGGAGGGAGGCACAGCAGTGCTGTATGTTATTGCTTGAGATAGCAGAGCTGAGAATGCCATTGTGTGTTTTGTGTCTCATCTCTCTATTTCTATGTATCAGATACTAGTGAATGTGCAGAAGCTAAATTAAAGTGTAGATAATCCCTGCACCCTGATAATCGAACCACATTGTCCGCACACAGCATCTCACAGCACTAAAAGCATCATAAAGAGAGTCTAGGGAGTGATAGGAGATAAAACAGCAATAAAACTGTGTAAAATTGTAAAGTAAGGGGTTAAAAATTATCTTTATTGTATAAACTTCACTAGAGGTTTGAAATTTGAGAATTTTTCTTTCATGGGCAAACCCTTTAACCCTTTTAAATGGGTCTGGTATTACCTGTGATCAGTGTTGGCACTGATCGGAGGCGTTATCCTTTATACGTCTGTATATGTAATAGCCGGTTGCTCATAGATTTTTAATGGAGGAGAAGACAAAATTTCTTTCAGGGGCAAAATGTTTAAAAGTACCAAATCCTACCATTCATTCAATTGAAAAATTTCAAAGATAAATACTATGTTTTCTCTGCAATGACAGGCTGTTAAAAAAAAACATGAAATGTATGTCAGGAAAGATTTATAATATGCCACTGTTTTTCTAGTGGGGGAGGGGGGTAGGCTCTTGAGATTATATTTGTATCATGACAGAGAAAAGTTCTAATGCAATGATCTTTTTACTGTGAAATGTTTCATTAGTCTTCGTACTGACTTTGAATATGGATTCTCTTTTAGGTATATTTAATAATTGGCAAGGACTGTCCCTTCTTACTGAGAGATCTTCTTACCTCCCAAGAATTGGCCAGTATCTTTAGTCAACCTGTGGTGAGTAAACAATATACTGGGTGATCAGAAAAGTCAGGGAGACTTTACCGGTCTCAAAGTTAAAATGAAATTCATTAGAAAGAATATATGGATATTGTACGTGATAGAAACATTCTATATAAATGGGGCTTCCCTTTCAAGATAATTTTTGAAAAAGATAATAAAACTGTAATTTACCGTTCGAAATAAGAAATGGGGAAAATGTTACATCAATGGGGCTGGTGCCCCCACCAAAGAAGATGGCAGATCTACGGCCTCCAGAAAAACTGATGTCTCCGTGGAATTGATAGGAATTAACCAACGAAATCCCCCCCCCCCCTTCCCCTCTTTCCCTCAGTCGCTTGTCTATTGTTGTAGAAAATGGTGGAAAGGAAAGAGGTGTTTTTGGATGGGAAGAGTGTAGGTCAGGGAGGAAAGGATTAAAGGACACCTGTCATCAGGTCTGTGTCACTAGTTCTGTGACATTTACCTGTTGGAGCAGCTCACAAGGATCCCATCCCAGCCTTTATCTAGTAAATTCATACATTAATCATTGTAAAATCATATTTTCTTTATTATGTAAATGAGGCTGGTCACATGGTCAGAGGCAGTGATGTCACTCCTGTTACCCCTCCCCTCTCCTCCCCATGCTCATGTTTGTGTGTAATGTATAGTAAAGCATTGCTAGTGTCTGTGCTGCATCTGCTGACATGCTGCATCCTCCTAATACACAGAGACATAGACATCAGCTACACAAGTACTTGACATGTTCTGCTATAACATGGCTGCATCCTGGAGCTGTTGTATCTTTCACATGCACACACACAGGCTGAAGGGGGCGCCAGCACCAGGAAGCACATGGAGGAGCCATTACGTTATTATACAGGCTGTCAGTCAAGCACTGGGGTTGTGCTGTTCCTCCCACTCATGAATATAAGTCGGACAGCTTGAATATGCTAATGACTCATTGGACATTTCACAGGTCATTTGCATACAGCTTTAGGACCTCATTGCTTAAGTTTACAAGCAAGTAGAGGGACAATGAAGGGATAGAGGCAATGCTTTCTAATGGCAGTTTATGAAAATCTATTTACATTAGGGGGTTATTTTGCATGACGGGTTCTCTTTAAAGGGCACCTACCACCACGATTCTACCTATAAAGGTAGATCGGGTGGTAGGTGGATGAATGGGACGTGAGGATTAGCCCTTTTTGGGCTAATCCTCACGTCCCGGCTATGCTTTAGTAAACTTTATAGCTTGTATATGCAAATTTTGTTAAGCGGCTACTGGGGCGTGGAGTAACCGGACATGAGGCTACTAGTCGCGGCTACTCCACGCCCCAGTAGCCTCGTTCCTCCGCCTACCTTGTAATCTTCGGTGCGCAGCTGCCCTCGTCCGCGCAGAACGCAGGCCTACGGGTGCGCGGCCGTAGCTCCGAGGCCGGTGCTACTGCGCATGCGCAGAGCGCCAAAGATTACATGGTAGGCTGAGGAACGAGGCTACTGGGGCATGGAGTAGCCGCGACTAGTCGCCTCATGTCCGGCTACTCCACGCCCCAGTAGCCGCTTTACAAAATTTGCATATACAAGCTATAAAGTTTACTAAAGCATAGCCGGGACGTGAGGATTAGCCCAAAAAGGGCTATCCTCACGTCCCATACTACCTTTCTAGGGAGAATGGTGGTGGTAGGTGCCCTTTAATGTTGAAGTGATAAAATATTAGTTCAAACTCTCACCGCAGGCTGGCAGTGAAATAACGAGGGCCAAGCCTTACTAATCCCTATGTATCTACTCTGTGGTAGTGCATTTAGTGTTAATAAAAGACCCCTTGTTGACCTAAGAATTAAGGTTAGCATGAAAGGGCTCCCTAAAGGCATGGTTAAAATATTGAATAAAAACATGAGGATTGTCCCAAGGTGCTGTAAAACAAGAAATAACCTATTCTTACCTTTTTCTGGTGCTGCAAAACAGCACTGTGCCTACCTTTTACAATTGGCCTCTGTTTTTATACAGAGCTTAGTGGTGATATCACTACCATACGCACCTACTACTGCTTTCGGACTCATTATGACATCTTTTTTTTTTTTTTCCAGATAGCAAAATAAAAGATTTCTATGGGTCTGTTCACATGTCTGTGTTATTTCCCCTGATGTGTATGCTGTGAAAAGAAATTGCATAATTTTTTCTCACATGAGGACCACAGACCTCAATAGAAATCAATGGGTAGAAAATACATTGGGAAACAATCCGTTTTTTCCAGACGTGAAAAAACAGATATCATACGGATGTGAAAAACGTATGTGGATATAGTATCGACTGCTCATGTATATCACATATCTGCATTTTTTTGCGGATACGCCGTCTAAATAAGCCATTACACTGGACGCAGTCAGAGGCTGTAGAGGGAGTATACTATGGTCAAGATTTTACCAACACAGTCTGGCCACAAGGATCAAAGCCCTTGAGACAGGCCTGTATTAATAATGTCTTAGTTTGTCAGCACCTGCAGCCAGACCTGAGTGAAGTTGGCCCCCCCACCTTGTTCAAATCAAACAAAATTGGTGTCAAACATTTGTGCTACATTTGTGCAGCAGAAATTTTCGTTTGTGCCGCTATTGCTTTTAAGATGAATTTTATGAATGAAAGTTTCCAGAGGTCATCGGAGGTCAACCAGCCCCCCCACATTGCCCAAGCCAAACTGGAGCCGAACAATTCTGCTACGTTTGTGCTGCTCAAATTTTTGTTTGTGCTGCTTTTGTTTTGAATAAATGAACAAAAAATTAAAGGTCAAAAGTTCAAGCAACCCCCACATTAACCGAATCAAACAAAACTGCTGTCAAATGTTAGTGCTACGTTTGTGCTGGTTTGTGCAGCAAAATTTTTTTGTTTGTGCTGCTATCATTTTAAAGGTATGTTCAGGTGTTTACATAGGTTAAAGGTGTTTAGGATGAACTGGTAATAAAACAAACCTAGTGACACTTCCCTGGTTTGATCACCAGGGGGAGCTAGCAAACACATTGTACTTTGGAAGAAATGAACTCTGATGACCTCTGGAAAAAAGTATGAATATATTAAAAATGATAGCGGCACAAATGAAAATTTTTGCTGCACAAACCAGCACAAACGTAGCACTAAAGTTTGACACCAGTTTTGTTTGACTCCGTTAATGTGGGGGGGGGGGGGGGCTAGTGGACCTTTTGACCTTTAATTTTTTTTCATATATTTAACCCCTTAATGACCTTTTACGGCTTTTTACGGCGGTCATTAAGGGTACTTCTTCTGACGCGTATGCCTTTCTACGGCGGTGCGTCAGAAGAAGTTTTCGGGACACCGGGTTATTATAGTGCCGGTGTCGGGCTGTGATATCACAGCCCAGACCCGGCACTAACACCCGGGATCGGAAAAACTCAGATCCCGGGTGTTTAACCCCTTACACGCCGCCGTCAGATGATCGCTTATTCATGCCAAGAAGTAGAAAGTGTAAAAAAAGTTAAAAAAAAAAATTAAATCTTTTTATAATATAATTAAATAAATAAATAAAATAAAAGTCCCATAATCTCCCCAGTAACACATAAAATGCAAATAAAGTAAATAAAACACAAAAACACGTACATATTTGGTATCACCGCGTCCGTATTAATCTGTACAATAAATCTAAATCAATATTGAACCCGCTTGGTGAACTACGTAAAAAAAAAAACTCGAAAAACTTCCCATAATATACAATTTTCCATCAAACACCATCACAAAAAATGTTCTAAAAAGTGATCAAAAAAAGTTACGTTCCCAAATATGATACGACTGAAAAGAACAACTGTTTTCGCAAAAAATAAGCCCTCAACCAGATCTGACAACAGAAAAATACAGAAGTTATGGCCCTGAAAATTTGTCAATAGTAAAAACAATGCGATTTTCTCGAATATTGGTTTTGCTCAGGAAAATTTAGCAAAAATAAGAAAAACGATATAAATGAGGTATCGCCGCAATCGTAGTGAACCAGAGAATAAAGATAAAATATTATTTTTATGTTACGGTGAGCGGGGGAAAAAAAATGCTAACAATCCAAAATAAAAATTGATGATTTTGTTTGTGTCCCCCTTGAAATAGTTAATAAAATCTCATGAATAAGCTTTAGACTCCCAAAATAAATTATCTATACATTGTATCTCATCCCGTACATAATGAGCCCTCATATGTTCGCATTACCAAAAAAACAGTAAACTCGGGAGGAATTGGGCATCAAGCGTTGCAGTGCGTTTCATCATTTAATTTATTCTGAAAATGTCAGTTTTGGCCTAAATGAATGTATTTTCCAAAAAAATTCTATAGTTTCTAAATCGCAGGTCCATATTTTTTAACCCATGTGAAACACTTAAAGGGTTAATAGACTTAATAGAAGTTGTTTTACATATGTTGAGGGGTGAACTTTCTATAGTGGGGTAATTTATGGGGTTTTACTATTATTTAGGCCTCTCAAAGTCACTTGAAAGCTGAGTTGTCCCTCAAAATGTGAGTTTTGGCAATTTTCATGAAAATAAGAAAAATCGCACCTAAAATTCTGCGCCTCATAACATCCTAGAAAAATGACTGGAAGCATAAAATATCATCCCAACATAAAGCAGATATTCTGTAAATGTTAATTATCAAACTTTTTGGGTAGTTTTACTTCCTGTCTGGAAACCAGAACATTTCAAACTTGGAAAATGAAGAATTTTTACAAACTTTTGCCAAATTTTCACTTTTTTTCAGAACGAAACGCAAAACTTATCACTTAAATTTTATAACTAACATGAAGTACAATGTGTCACGAGAAAACAATCTCAAAATCACCTGGATATGTTAAAGCGTTCCGAAGTTATAACCAATTATCGTGAGACATGTCAGATTTGAAAAATCGAGTCTGGTCATTGAGCTGAAAACTAGTGTTGGTGATAAAGGGTTAAAACAAAAGCAGCACAAACAAAAATTTGAGCAGCACAAAAGTAGCAGAATTGTTCGGCACCGGTTTTGTTTGATTTGGGCAATGTGTGTGGGGGGGTGGACCTCTGATGACCTCTGGAAACTTCCATTAATATCTTAAAAACGATAGCGGCACAAACGAAAATTTCTGCTGCACAAACCAGCACAAATGTAGCACAAATGTTTGACACCAATTTTGTTTGATTTGAACAAGGTGGGGGGGCAACTTTACTCAGGTTGCAGCCAGTACTAAAAAAATCAACTATCCCTGATCAAGGGGGCCATGGATTTACTTCTTCTCAGTAAACCCACTCTCATGCTAGTGGCATGAGGGGCGTGTTGATCACCTTGGCATAATTCTACAATCATTGACATGGGAATGGTGTTCACGGAAGGGACATGCATATAGTAATGGCATTATAGCCCCTTCACTAAACCTTACTTTGGGTCTTGTATTTACCCTGGTCCCGAGTTGATAAGTCTCTTATTAGTTTTCAACATCTCATTCTTTTTCTGCCTAGATGAATGTATTGAAAATCTTCCTCGGCTCTCCAAAAAGTCTGAATCTCCGTAATATCCTGTGGCATGGTTTTGTATCACCAAATGAGATTCCACCCAAGTAAGTTCAGAGTCAAGTTCAGTTTAAGGGTTTTTCCCAAGTTGGATTATTGGCCCCTGTCCACAGGGCATTGAACATTCGGGAATTCAATATTTTTTTTAACATGACTGCAGATTGGAAGATTTTTTATATTCTAACTGCTTTGGACATCCTGTATGTCTAAAAGTTATAAGTGCATAGGAAAGGCGGACAGGAAGAGATCAGAAAGCGCTCATAGAGCAGTATTTTGTGGGAAAACTTAGGTTGAGGTGAATAGAATGAGGCTCACCAGACAGGGGAACAACACTAGTAGGAAGTGTGAGGGCGGTACCATATGAACACAGTAGTCACACCGGTCTCTATCAGATATACTGGGTAGTAGGGTGGTTGTCTTTGCGACACACACTGGTACTGAATGGGATACAGAGTATTCTTCATTAGAAACTTTTTATTGATATCTCAGTTACACAAGTTTCGGAAGCTCAAAGGATTCCTTTTAGAGCTCGGCTTCTCCTGGTTTGTCAGAGCTGTCACGGGGTATTTATGGCGTTGTGGCTTTAAGGATGATGATGGGGGAGCGGTTCGCGTCAGTCTGGGGGTACGCACATGCGCAATCCGCATTCCATGCCAAAAAGATGTCTGCTGCATGAGATGCGCAGATCTGTAATATTGTCGGACCAACAATAATGTGGAGAATGACAGGGACAACTTAAAGCGCCACTGGAGCGTCTACCAGGCCAATGACTTCGATTATTGGGCTGACAGCGTTACTGGATACCTGAACTTCTGCTTGGGCTCTTTTATCTCTTAGGAATTTGTCAGGTGCTTCCGCAGCAACAAACCTTGGACTGGTGCATGCCACTAACCAAGGATCTAGAAGCCCTACTTAATAGGAAAAATATAGTGTTCAGGAGCAGGGCCAAAGCAGCCATCAGGATACAGTCTGAACTGAGAACTAAAATCTATGAGGTGCAAGGTTGACTACGGGAAGAGATAGAGGCTAGATTAGCTAACAACAACACAAAGGAGGTCTGGGCAGGTATGAGAAACATTAAATATTGGTACTTCTCAATGACTGGTACAATGACAGCCAACAGAAGGCAACCTTGACAGCTACCAACTCCATAATAACATCCACATCCACACATACCATCAAAAAGAATATCCAAAGTAAAAAAGATGGGTGAAAGTAACAGTCGAGAAAGTGTGCAGGGCTTTGTTTGCCCTTTAACCAGATAAAGCATGTGATCTTGACAGTTTGTCCAAGACTACTATTTGCAAATGAAGTCAAGAACTAACTGACCTATTCAACCACAGCCTGAGCCAAGAAAAGGTTCTGGAAATCTGGAAAAAAGGCAACCAACTGTACTGGCCCTTATATGAAGGGCATTGTGAAGCTACAATTTGTATAAATATCAAATGAGGTGTGGATGATGTCTTACACTTTTTTTTACTACAAATGGCCAACTCTAACTTAGAACAGATTGGCACTATAGTTAGGACCAGCCGAACCTTGATTCAACTCAATAAAGTAATATAGCCCCTCATGTTCCCTTCCCGTGTTCCTTACTACTTGTATATTCCTACAATACTTGTAATAATGCTTATGTTTCATGCTCGAACCGCTGAACAAAGCAATTTCCCTTGTTGGATCAATAAAGTTGTATTGTAAATGTCTTTTAGTTTCAAGGTTACAGACCCATGGAGGGTTCCTTTTTTGATGTCATCTATTCTGATTTGTGCCTAGTGGCATGTTTATACTTTACATACCGTATTTTAAATGTGATTGACAAATAACTTATTATTATTGTGCTATTTCTGTTTTTTTTTTTTTAAAAAAAAACCTCTCCTAACAATTCAACTACTAAAGTAAATAGCGATACAAAGAATCAACCATAGCGTACTGTACACTGGCATAGTTCCAGACAAGCACCACTCCCTGTCTGACATTATTTCCAGTGATTTAGAGCAGCCAGTCCTTTTCTGGGAGAGCCTGACCTACACATGCCCTGAACACATTCTTTTGGATTTTTAGTTGTCTTTGAGGCAAGACAGTTGAAAGACAATTGAAAGTGATCAGTAATACAAAATCCCTGATTATACATAGTAATATAAAACAGAATGCTCATGTAGCTGCATATATGCGAATTTAAGTCTGTATTCCTTCTCTTAGATATTGCTCCATGCTGCTGCTATTCACCGCTGGTTTGGGACAGTTACTGCAGTCCTGGCTTACTAAAACCAAGATGTCGCTAGTCCATAGACCATACTTTGTTTTCAGTAGTCTACATGAAATTAAAGTTTGTCCAGGTATGTTTTTCCTTAAAGGGCCAGTTCACATTTCGGTTATTTTTGCTTTATATAGTGTGCACTAAAACCAGTTGAGGTATAATGGATTTTCTTCTGCTCTTGTTCCATCCTTGTTTCTTTTACCAAAACAGCGAAAGAATTTGACTTTTGTCCTGCACCCTTAGCCACAGTAGAAGGTAGTATAAAACAAATGAAACTGGAGGTTTGGGCAGAGCAGGGAAGGAATTATTTCCCCACTATGGGCTAATTGCCTTCAGCCTTATGGGGATTTTTTTTGGATCAACAAGGTGGGATTATAGGATAGACTTAATGGACCTTCATCTTTATTCAACCTTATTCTCTATGAAACCTTGGTTTCGGCTCCAACATATAAGAGCTGGATTCTTTATCCCTTTATTCTTACCACATGGCTACAGTATCAGATACCTGGGTTCCCCCTAGATTCTCATAACTAACAACACATGTCAGACATCTTGGTTATTCAGGTGGTGTCAGCGTAACATATGGTTCCAGCCCCATGGTTTTATCACTAAGTTTGCTAACAAGGCGCTCTTTCCCCTTTCCTGCTGGTGGAGACCTGGGTCCCCTCCACCCTTCACTACTCACCCCATAATCTCTGCCAGTTTACAGTTAGATATTCCACAGAGATTACATGTCCTTACATGTTTCTTTTCTTCCGCACTCTCTGGTTTTTCCTGATTTTCCTCTGGTGGAGGGCTTTAGGTACTATTCAGGAATTTATTATATCAGTCTGAATGTCTCTCATTTGATTCCCTGTTGGAATTTTATTGTCCATCCTGCTTTTTGTGCATAATACAAGTGTTCCACTTTTTTTTAATTCGCTCCCAGATTTAACCTCTGTCTCAGGTACCAAAAATAAACAAGCAAGTGGCTGGTGTTGCTGGTAAGTTTTCTTTCAGTGCATTCAGGTAGGTAGTGGGCACATGGGTACTGTAGAAGGAGTAGGGTTCAAAAGGATGATGGTGTATCCTTGCTATCCTATACTGACCCTACCCTAAAGCTCCTGCCCTAATAAGGGCAGTCTCAAAGACTGACCCTTACACTGAATGAAAAACCCTGCACCACTCTGACATCACAGTGCCACCAGTGAACTAAGAAGTCCTAGGGGAGTTAGGCATTTCAACCTTTTTGCCTTTGTACTTAAAGTGTAACCATCATTTCAAAAAACTTTTGATATGTTGGAGGGCAGGTAATTTTAAGCACTTTTGCAGTTGGATTAGTTACCCGAATCTTGCTCCTTTCTCTTATATTCTGCAGACTTCCCCTAGATGTCGGTAATGTCTCATATGGCTGTTGCTAAGCTCATCCCGTCTTCAGAAAGGCGCAGAGACTACAGAGCAGGAGACACGCCCCTATCTCTCTCCCTGCAATCAGCTGATTACCTCATGGCTCCAGCACTCAGTCATGTGCAGGGAGAAGCCCTCACTAATGTACCGACCAAACAGCTAAACTTATCTCTCCCTCAGCTTTCCCTACACTTGTGTATAAACAAATAATCCACACAGACAGAAACTGCAACCTCCCCTCCCATCACCTCACACAAGGAAGTGGCAGGAGAGACTCTCCAAGTCTGCAAGCTGTCACCTCATGTGCTGAAGTGTTACTTGGATAGGTAGGTACATAGATAGATAGATAGGAGATAGATGGATAGATATAGATAAACAGATAGATATGATATGATATAGATAAGATATAGAAAGATATTAGATAGTTATGGGCTTAGTAAATAGATATGCTGGTCAGCCGCAGGTGCTTGTGATGAGGTGACAGGAGGAAGTCCTGCCCCTCCATCTTGCTGATTGTAGTTTTTTTTGAGAGCTGGAAACCCCGGTTGCTATGGGCCAAAAAGGTACTAAATGAGGACCAAGAGGCAAAATACTTTGAGGAATAATTCCCAGGGACACCTGGAGCAGAATTATGTATTTTAGTTTTTTTTTTTTTTGCTAAGAATGACGGTTACACTTTAAAGCACCGCTCATTAAACTAATAGCTCTGCAACTAATACTACTTTTTTTTGTTTTCTGATTATGTCCCAGTCAGGAACCATCTGATGTTGCTCTTATTTAGTGATTACACGACTGTGTGGTGCATTGATTTTCATTATTTCTTAGGGTGAGTTTTTTGGACTGCCATTGCTATGGCAGAAACTATAAGGGGACAGTAGGGTCAATATAGGAAGAGGACAGATACATCATCATCTTGTTGGACCCAAGCTAATACTTGTACAGTATGCTTGCTCCACCAAAGTTTGCTCTACAAGTACCCACGTGCCTGCTTCCTATCAGAACATTCGGGTAAGACGTATCTTTCCATATTTTTTGTTGTTGATTGCCGCAAAAAAGCAAACCAGTCAAATTATTTATAGTGTTTGAGGCTGGTACTATATACTCTGCAATTGGACTGTACTCACACTGGTTGTGGTAACAGTTGTATTTTTGTGTGTGGTTCATATTTATTGGACCATTGGTCCGTTTTAATGTATGCAATTGCTTACCATTTTTGTTTGTTTTGGACTAACCATAGAGCTGATTAGCAGTACACATTTGCGACCATCTGCTCTGTAGACCCCTGTTCTCGTGATCTGTGTTCTGAGAGCTCCATTGATCAGCAAGTTGTTGTAAATGGACAACTCATTTAACTAGCAAAAAGAGATTATCCTAGCCTAAAAATACATACAGCCTAAAAATACACACAGCCTAAAAAGAAATATTTCCAAATATTAGATTTCCTGTGTACAGTACAAACTACTGAATGATGAACTTCAATTTCTAGCTGCTGTGCCCCCGGTAGATGTGGTGTTTTTATTTTTTTAAATCTTTGTACCAGTTAATGATCCTTAAAGTTTATATTTGAATTGGCTAATATAAGATACTTTTATTGTTATACAGAAAACAGAGACCCATCCCCTTGGCTAGGTTGAGATAAGTCACATATTAGCTGATATCTTTTATTAAAAGTGAGGATTTGAAAAAAAAAAAAACACAAAACAAATCAGCATCAGCAGTGACATGAGAAGTTTTGACCTTTTTTTTTTAACAGATCTGAATGAAAAAATGCTGCTCTTGGCAGAAAGTTTTATGGAAAAATCCAAGTTTGTTTTGCCACACATGGTACCATTTTGGATCGAGTCATTTAATGCATTCAGACAAGGCAGGTAAAAAGAATGATCTTGTGTGACATAATGCCTATGGATATTGTTTTTCTCATATATAGAAAATATGACTGGTTATATTCAGTAGGGAGCTGAGTGCCGGAAGTTCCATCAATTATTTGCTCAAGAAACCTCAATTTTGACCTACCAAGATGCCGTCTGTCTGCTGTATTATAAATACTCTGCCTGAGGCCCCTTGCTGATGAATGTATGGGACCTGGTACTACAGTGTAGTCTGATGAATTTGCATCACAGCCGCCAGGGGCGTAACTTGGGGAAGTACAGAGGGTGCGGTCGCACCTGGGCCCAAGAGGCTTAGGGGGCCCATAAGATCTCACTTTCCCATATGAAAAGGCTAGTACTATAAACCATGTATTATAGTCGGGGGCCTGGCACAGACTTTGCACTGGTGCCCATCAGCTTCAAGTTACGGCACTGACAGCCCCCATGTGTGTTATCTGTGAGTAAGCAGAGCTGGGGGTGTCATTGTGTTTCATATCCATCTCATGGATCTCTCATCTCTGATCTGTCTCATCTCTCTGCTCACCGTACCACGAGCAAGCATTTTTTAAGTCAGTGGCGGCCATGAACTGGCCACAGTTTATGCGGCAATCTTACAGCCGCCATTTACTGAATGAGGCCTTAAACTTGGGCCTGAAATCATGGGATATACGTTTTGGAGACTTGTTACTTTCAATGTTAAAATCTTTGCTTCTACACACAGGTACGCAGACTGTGCTACTGTCTTATTGCCACAGCTGGAAACTGGCCTGCGTCTGGCCTTTACCACAGTGAATGATTGCCCACAAAGGATGCTCACAGCTGAGGTACAGGGATTTCACTTCATTTTATGATCCCATATGGTAACTTTATAGAGTTTAACTGCCTGCCTGCTCCCACTTTGCTTCCTGATCATGTCCTAATAAGCTGCTCCAAAACTGCCTGTTTGTCAGATATAGGACACCTCCCAGTTCATCATAGTACATTAAATACCTTATTATTATAGTTCTAATGCAACTCCTATGTCTTATTCTTCCCTCTAGTCTACCACTCTGTACACAACTTTTGATGAGGTAAGATGTATCTTTATTAATTAAATTAAGCTTTCCTTATTTCTTTCACTGTTTTTTTTTTTTTTACCAGCATCGATTACTGGTATCTTCATTGAATTATCACTTATGTTATTCTCTACAGCTCCATTCACAGTTTTTGTTGTAAACGTTTAACAAATTTGTTAAGTTCCTCATCAGCTTCTGAATCAGAAGAACATGGACTATAATATGAGCTTTAACTCAGGAAAATGTACTACTAAAAAACCATTAAGTAGAATAATTCAAGATATATAATGTGAACATTTGAAAATTGGCACCTGGCCTACGATCAAAAATCTACAGAATCTAGAATCGTCAAGCATGGCTCTGAAGAGAATTCAACTGCACCTCTCTTCTTGCCTCTGTAGGGCTCTGAGTGGACTTTTACTTCTGCTGGCTATTTGTAGAAACATTTGTTGGTTAACAAAAGTATTTGCTTTTTCTTAGATTTTGGCTAAGAATTTAAATGATGGTTCTCCTAATCGTTTGCCTGCTACTCTTGGAGAATCTGTCATGGTAAGTGCTTATTGTACATTGCCAAAACATAGATTTGTGGGTTATATAGTATAATATGCAACATCGCCCTAGTCTTTTCTTGTGGGCCTAGGGGTAGCCAGGGCCCAGAATACTGTAGTGACTCGTTAGTGTGGCCTTAGGCACGCTGTTGTCATGGTGCTTAGTATAGGGACTGGAGGGCTATCCTACAGCCTGGCAGGTCTCCAGCAGGTGGTGTATGCAAGAAATAAGGAGGAAGAAGCTGGGCAACCTTTGAGTGTCTGTAGGATGAGTCCCTGGGTAATGGATGGGGGAGCCTGTGGGGGTATCCAGGGATCAGACGAAGGCAACGGTGTGTAAATCAACTTACAGTTCTTTAATGAACAGCAGGCAATGGCCCAAAAACAGTTAACAGCAGGTTTTGCTTGCTGGAGTGGTCATGGAGAGTGGTCCACAGGAATGGTACACATAGCCTGATTGTAGATGCAGGATGGGATAGTTGAGGTGGAGCTGTCTCCAAATTGTGGGAGCTGCAGCTCTGGGGTAGAGTCTCCTGACTAAGTTCCTGGGATTAGTATCTGTTGCAGCACTGAAGGTGTGCTTCACACACTGTCTCTCTCTTCTCCAATCAAACTCCAGCTAACGATACAGCCACTTCATTGGATAATTACTTACACCAATTTAACTGTTGCCTTTCAAGGCAGAATCTACAGCTGCAATTTACACTAAGTTCTCCTAGTGTTATCTTCTGGGTGAATTGCGCAGGCTCCCCAGATCCTGACATGGAGAGGGCGCTATTCGCAACTACCACCTTACCTATACGATAGCAGGGGTGTTGCAAATATGAGTTTCCTAACTAAATAAGCAGATGTTGGCAACCTTCAGTTCAGTTGTTATTGAACGTCAGTTCCCAGCATTCAGACTTGCTCTGCCATTCTCTGAATTTCCATAGGGTGCAGTCACACGTTACAGTTAAAACTGCAGTTTTGTCAATTTCACAGGTGAAAGAAATGAACTGAATGGGTGAATTTGATTTTGAAGGAGAAAGCTGTTCCACAAATGTCATTCACCTGTTGATGTTCACCATTTGATGTCTTTTACTTGTTAAAATAAGTAATATCACCTAAAACCAACCCAAAACTAATTGCAACGTGTGACCGCACCCATACATATGAATGTTTGGTGATGGGAATTGTAGTTTCACAACAGCTGGAGATCAGGCATGCTGGTTGTGGGTTGTGTCCTGGTCATTTATTACTTGGTGGTTTTTCTAAACTCACTTAAAATGTCTTTAAAAATGAATTACTTTTACAGCATTTGTATAGTGCTGGTAACTAATGCATTTAGATGCAGTTGATTGCAGTATATTATATGAGCGATGAGAGGCGATAAACTTTGTAATACAGTCTGAGATGATATGCATGTTTCTCTGCCCACACATTAAATATTTACTCATTATAAGTGTAAATGGAGACAACCTGTATTTGCAATGGAATTTCGGCTCAGAAATGTGTGAATATTACAGACTGTAGAATCTTAAAATCTAAATGGGCAATGGATGGGCTGTAGATTTCTCATCCCAGTGAGCAAGAAGTAGCTCCTGCAAAATCCACAGAGGCAAGTGGAAGTGTAGTACATGCGGATTCACCATTTATATTTACCTTATATACTCGAGTATAAGCCTAGTTTTTAAGCACAAAAAAATGTGCTGAAAACCCAAACTCGGCTTATACTCGAGTAAAAAATATATAGGTTTTACCAGGTTTTTGTGGTAAAATTAGGGGCCTCGGCTTATACTTGGGTCGGCTTATACTCGAGTATATACGGGTATATTTTCATGGGTTGGGGATTCTTTTATCACAATTACATATATTCCTGTCTACCCTGAAAACATCCTATCGTGTAGTAGGCAGAACACATTGGGCAGTATGATTACAACAAAAAATTGTATTTGAGTATATTTACCTAGAAATACTTGCCTCCACTCCTCTTGAAGTTGATCCCGGTGCTGCCCTCCGCTAATCTTGACACAATGGTATCGCTTAGAAAATAAATGTATAATTAGCACAATTATGTCCGATCCTCCGGGCTGCTAATTATGCACGCCCTTGCATCTCCCTCTCCCATGCTGGAGGATTATGTTCATCAAAGATTATTTTCTCCCCTAACAGGAGTTTCTTTGGGACATTTTAAACCATCGGGAGGGTCCAAGAGTCAGAGATCATCTTGGTCATGGAGAAATACAGTTGCTTGAATTTCCAAAACTACTTGCCACAGCGTTACTGGGATTTTCAATCTTTCTTCTTTACAGGCAACTTCAACAAGATTCCCTCCACAAGGTTTGTTAAAACGTTGTTACCAAAGAGTGATAACAGCAACAGAGTGTTAGCTCACCCACTCCTCTTGCTTTCACATGCATTTGGTTATAGGCTCCATGCGTTTAGAAACAAGGGGAAGTAACATACGTTGCATGGGATTTCTTGGCAGTTTTTGAGCTAAAGCTCAGCAGATTCAAAGGAATGAAAAATGTCACTTTAAGCTTAAAAAGAAAGCACAAAAAAAACAGTGGTGTAACAACAGCTGAAGCAGCCGTAGTGGGTACTTTTTACGGCTATTTTTAGGGCTTTTGCATCCTTATTGCTAGCACTTGGAGGGGCGTGAAGGTGGGGTGCCATTGGCGGGGAGTGGGGCCGGCGTATAATAAATAACCCCTTATGTGTGTAAATGCTGTGTTTATTAGATACACCTGTCCAACTGCTCGTTAACACTTAATTTCTAATCGGCCAATCACATGGCGGCAACTCAGTGCATTTAGGCATGTAGACATGGTCAAGACAATCTCCTGCAGTTCAAACCGAGCATCAGTATGGGGAAGAAAGGTGATTTGAGTGCCTTTGAACGTGGCATGGTTGTTGGTGCCAGAAGGGCTGGTCTGAGTATTTCAGAAACTGCTGATGTAATGGGATTTTCACGCACAACCATCTCTAGGGTTTACAGAGAATGGTCCGAAAAAGAAAAAACATCCAGTGAGCGGCAGTTCTGTGGGCGGAAATGCCTTGTTGATGCCAGAGATCAGAGGAGAATGGGCAGACTGGTTCGAGCTGATGGAAAGGCAACAGTGACTCAAATCGCCACCCGTTACAACCAAGGTAGGCAGAAGAGCATCTCTGAACGCACAGTACATCGAACTTTGAGGCAGATGGGCTACAACAGCAGAAGACCACACCGGGTGCCACTCCTTTCAGCTAAGAACAGGAAACTGAGGCTACAATTTGCACAAGCTCATCAAAATTGGACAGTAGAAGATTGGAAAAACGTTGCCTGGTCTGATGAGTCTCGATTTCTGCTGCGACATTCGGATGGTAGGGTCAGAATTTGGCATCAACAACATGAAAGCATGGATCCATCCTGCCTTGTATCAACGGTTCAGGCTGGTGGTGTCATGGTGTGGGGAATTCTTTCTTGGCACTCTTTTGGCCCCTTGGTACCAATAGAGCATCGTTGCAACGCCACAGCCTACCTGAGTATTGTTGCTGACCATGTCCATCCCTTTATGACCACAATGTACCCAACATCTGATGGCTACTTTCAGCAGGATAATGCGCCATGTCATAAAGCTGGAATCATCTCAGACTGGTTTCTTGAACATGACAATGAGTTCACTGTACTGAAATGGCCTCCACAGTCACCAGATCTCAATCCAATAGAGCATCTTTGGGATGTGGTGGAACGGGAGATTCGCATCATGGATGTGCAGCCGACAAATATGCGGCAACTGTGTGATGCCATCATGTCAATATGGACCAAAATCTCTGAGGAATGCTTCCAGCACCTTGTTGAATCTATGCCACAAAGAATTGAGGCAGTTCTGAAGGCAAAAGGGGGTCCAACCCGTTACCTGCATGGTGTACCTTATAAAGTGGCCGGGGAGTGTGTATGTGTGTAATATATATATATATATATATATATATATATATATATATATATATATATATATATATATATTGTATACTGTTTTAATAGTATATGATGTATATATACTACATGTATGTACATAATGTGTATCTTCTACACAGTATGTGTGCAAATTTGGTGTATAAATGTATGGATGTGTATATCCTGTATGTATTTGCATAAACTATCTATTAGTTTATAAATGTATATAGGAGTGCATAAATGTGTTTGTATACATGCACACGAGTACCGTATATAAAGTGAGCGTATGATTTCAGAACTTTACATGCGTACATGAGTGCGTAAATTTTTTTAGGGACAACTTTTTTTGTTGGTGTTGGTCCACATTAAATGCAACAAATGTATTAAATGTTTACCATTTCAAAAATATGGTCCAAATTACAGCAAAAAAAAAAAAAAAACAGCAGAAAAACTGACTTTAGAAATTCCTGTTAAATCTTTCCATGTTTGAACCCAGCAGTTTTACATTAATTTGGTTCTGTAATTATTCTGAAATGAAATCAACTTTTATTTTTATTAACCATTAATGCTGCAGGGTGTTGCTATGGTAAACTCCTATATATAACTCCTAAAATGATGTTTTACCTTTATATAAATAAAGCACATGTGCTTCAGGAGTGTTGCTAGAACCTCTCTGGGCTCCAGGGTCTCGGGCTACATGCCCCAGCACTTCTCCCCTTCCTCTCTGCTCTTTCTGTACTTCCAGCTTCTTCCCGCTGTCTATGGAAATTTTGTAGCAGGACTTAATAGCTGATACTCACTGCTGCAACAAGATTTCCACAGACAGCAGAAGAGTGGCGCCAAGGGAGTAGAGAGGCGGGTTACAAGTGCTTTAGGGGGTGTGTTATAATGCCCAGATAATCCAGGGCCCTGAGGGGCATTGGTGATGCCCCCGAAGCACTTGAGCAAAATTTATATGAAGATAAATTTTATTTTATAAATTGTATACCGGGGTAATGCTATTAATAAACATATGGCTGTATTCACACTGCTGGGAGCTACCCAGCAGCGTTAATGGTTAATAAACATAAAACCTAATGCTAGATTTTCTTTAATTTTCAGACTTATTGTAAGGTAATATTAACACCTTGTTCTACACAGGAGGACTTTGCAGTAGTACACCCAATAATTGCTGCTGCTGAATCCTATTGCTCCAGATTTCATCCGATTGCACTTGTTCAAAAGCAGGTGTGTAGTCATGTTATACAGCTTTCTTTTATGCTTGTATTTTACAGTAGAAAGATCTACAGCACATATTAGATATTCAGAAAAATGTATGGAATAAATGAAGTGGGAAAATGACAAGACATCTAGATTAATATTGTATACAGCCTACGAGGGCGGTTCAATAAGTACCCATGTTAGAAATGAAGACACCATTAACAAAAAAAAAAGTAATAATTAATTTTTCATCATAGTCCCCTTTCAGAAAGATACACTTCCCCCAACGTTCTTGCCATTTTTTTAACCCCTAAAAAAAATAGGATTTGTTGATCTCTCCAAAAAAACGCCTCTGTCACCGCAATCCCGTAAGCCATTTCTTCATGTTAGGGAACAAGAAATAGTCGCAGGGGGCCAGATCCGGTGAATACAGGGGTGCGGCAGCAATTCATAACGCAATCCAAGCCGAATCCGGATGAATGTGTTGGTGCGTTATCATGTTGAAAAAGCACCTTCTTTTTCGCCAAATGCGGCCGTGTCTCCTTCCATTTTTTGTCGAAGCGGTCCAATAACTCACTGCAGTATTGTCCAGTGATCGTTCTTCCTTTTTTTCAAAAATCCATGAGGATGATGCCGTTCGCATCCCAAAAAAATCATCGCCATCACCTTTCCGGCTGATGGGACCGTCTTCGCCTTGTTTGGAGCAGATTCACTGGGAGAAATCGATTGTTTTGATTGTTGCTTAGTTTCTGGTGTGTAATGATGAATACAGGTTTCATTAATGGTGACAACTCAACGCAAAAACTCCTTCGGATCTTGCTTACATTGCTCCAAACACTGCTTCGAAGTTAACAGGCGCATCCGCTTGTTGTCCACCATGAGCAATCGCAGCACCCATCGGGCCGACAATTTCCGCATGTAAAGTATTAATAGCTGTTCCGGTTAACACACCTACGGCCTCTGCTACTACTCCCACTTTCGTTCGTCAATCAGCGAGTATCATATTGTGGAGTTTTTGAATGATTTCCTCGGTAACCACTTCTGCCGGCGTCCTGGTCTTTCCTCATCAAAAACGGATTTTCACCCACGGTTAAATTCGTTGAACCGATATCTAACTGTGGTCATAGATGCCGAAGTGTCCCCATAAACAGCATCCAACTTTGCTTTTATCTCCTCGCATTTTTTCCCATCTAAAAACAAAAAGCGAAAAAACCGAACTATACTGCTCTTTTTCCAGCTCAGCGAAAATTACGAAACACGTCTTGCTCAAATGGCTGCTAAATCCAAATTAACCTATCAGTCTTCAATTTGTTTTGCCGTCATTTGATGAATGGTAACACACATTGCTAACACCAACTTCCCTCAGGTACTTCCTCTGTCGTCAAACACGGGTACTTATTGAACTGCACTCGTAAATGAGTGCACATAAATGTAGATTTCCTCACTAATAAGTATGCCCTTCACAATGTAGTCATTCTGTACAGTGCTCTGGTTGGTTGAGGTCAGGTGATACATTTTGGCCACATTCAATTTGTGTTGCATATTTTAGAATAGAGTTTTATTACAAATAGAAGGTTTTGTGTTTTTTTTCTGTCATGGTTTTAATCCTCTTTTTTCTCACACTGCACAGGTGTTTCAATGCTGTGAAAGCCTTGAGAAATGGAATTTTCTTCCAATCTCATGCTTAGATTTTTTCAATGAAACTAGGGAGTAAGTGATATTTCTCTGCATTACAAAATATAATACAATATAATGGAATTGGTTATGCAGTCACATACCCACAATGCTACTCAAGATCCATTATGATTGTGTAACACTATCCCTCAGGTGTTCACATGCATTAATATTATGTTTTAATTTTTCATTAGGCATCAGGATCATGTCGTTACTGCTTTGTCCTTTTACTCGGAGGTAGACCATATTATCTCTCTCCTACATTGTGAAGGAAAGGCCTGCTTTACTGCTGAGAACTGCAGCAACTGGCTTCAGACAGACAAGTATATATTCCATGTTGACTGAGAGTCAAGTTTTTAGAATAGTACTTGTTAAGGAGGGTAGTGGAGACATGTATAATTGGATACCTTATTTTTATGGTATATACAACAAAGGTAAGCAGTCATCAGAGGAATTTAGATATTCATTTGGGAAATGTACAGCCCCATAGTTGTAGGGTTATGGTTGGAATCCACTTTGCAGCAATGTGCTTCTTAACCTAATATAAAATAACCAGCACTACCTCATCATCCATGCCTACAAACAGAAGTATGCCCAAAAGATGGTTTTGTATAATCAGTCATAATGCTCATACCCAATATTCCCCTAATCTAGGGGATTCCCGCCTCATGAGCATTAGCTACACTGCTTCCATAACAAATCAAGGACAGTTAAAATCCATGCTGACACCAGTGTAGTATAGAAACATTTGAGTTTTGTAAACTCTATTAACAAAATGATCTTTAGACACGGATAGCTAGGGAACAAAGTCTAACATAAACCACCACTGTCCAACCAGATTGGGGCCAACACTCATAGATCCAGGCACTGTGACTGTGATGATCTTTTATATTTGTTATCCATTACCTCTTTCCTTCTCAAATCAACTTTCAAAATTATGCTAATGAGCCCAAATGGTTCTGGAGGGTGTTACCAGTGTCAATGCTGTAACTTCACAGGCTGTTAGTATCTCCCCTCTCCACTGTACGCTCAGTGCAGCAGAGGAAGTTTAATTGCACACTGTAACAGCATGTGAAGCTGCAGGACTGAGGGGCCCTTCTGGCTCACTAGTATAATTTTAACAGTTGATTTTAGAAGGAAGGAGGCTAGGTATAACATATATAAGAATATAACTACAGTCACAGTGCCTGGATCTATTAAATAATGTCCCTGGTTTATCGTGCTTGACTTTGATGATACATTTTCTTTAAAAGGGACTCGTGTTGACCTCATTAAACTAACCAGTTTAGAGGTGCAGGGATGGTGTCCCTTCAGACCTTCTTATTTACATCGCTGCTAAGAAAAAGGAGATAAAAGTACTAATTCGGCAATCTCCTGTAGATGTCCTTTAAAGGGAATGTGTCACTTGAGACCTAATTTCCACTAAAGATAGGATGGAGGAGTTGTACAGGGGCACAAAGGTGGGAACTGAGAGCTGAACAGTCTGCAGTACAGACAAGTAACATGTTGTTTTATGAAATGGATCCAAACCAAAGCCCAATCCCTGGGACTACACAGATAATTCTGTCAGGATCAGATGTAGGGGTACACTCCCTCCCCGTCCCAGTCCAGGTGGTGTCCACTTTTAAATATCTAGGAGTCCAGGTGTCACGCAAGGTTCAGGCATATACGGAATTAAACATTACACCCCTGATAAATGCAACGGAATCGCGCTTAAAAGCCTGGTCCACTCTCCCCTTGTCCCTATACGGGCGTATTAACATATTCAAAATGATCTTCCTCCCCAAATTTCTATACCTTTTCCATGCTTGTCCTATACTGCTTCCTAAGAGCCTGTTTAAACGCATAGACGGCATTCTCAGATCCTTCTACTGGCATGGGGGCGTCCCACGCTTCAGTTTAGCGCTGCTTCAGGCTCCCAAGGCTAGGGGTGGACTGGCCGCCCCGGATCTGTATCTTTATTACCTGGCTTCCCAGCTAGTATATGCCCAGTGGTGGATAGATATAGACATGGGTAATGCAGCTACTGCACTGGCTGGTGCCCTGGTAGGTTCCCACGAGGCCCTTACAAACCTGCTATACAGGTATAAGTCCCCATCCGATACCCCACTTCCCCTACGTACGGTAGCGGTGTGCTGGCGTAGGGCGCAGTCCCTGGTAGAAACAGGCAGCCCTCCCCCACTCTCGCCTAGGACTCCATTGTGGCTCAATCCGTGGCTCTCTCACTTCCTCTCCCTCCCAGGCTGGACAATGTGGGGGGCAGCGGGGGTGAAATTTGTAGGTCAGCTCTTATCCCTGGACGCAGAATTACTCAGCTTTAACGAGATAAGGGAGAGACATACTGTACCCAATACGGCTAGCTTCCACTACACGCATTCAAAGCCCAATTTGGCTCCTTCAGCCTGAAATTTTCCAAACTGGAGACTCTGATGAGTACCCCGGACCTCCCTAAGCCACTCACTCAGTGCTATGCCCTCCTACAAGAGCAAAAGTCCAGACCGTTTGATAGAGCCCGTGAATGCTGGAGACAGGATATCCCTGACCTGTCAGATGATGACTGGAGGGAGGTCGAACTGTCCTACTTCACATCTGTAGTGAGAGCGAGGGACTTCCTGATCCAATCTAAATTCCTCCATCGAGTATACTTCACCCCTGCTAGACTATTCCGCATGGGAGCAATGCCCAATGATCTTTGCTTTCGCTGTCAGGCTGAAGTCGGATCCTTCCTGCATTGTGTCTGGTCCTGCCCTAGGGTTCATGTCTTCTGGTCCGAAGTGCTGGAGTTCCTAAATTTACACTTTGATTTCCCACGCTTACTGTCTCCCTCTGTGTGTCTCCTCGGCATTATAAATGAAGTTGTCAATGGCCACTATGATAAAATTTTCTTTAGGTTTGTCTTATACTACGCCTGAAAAGTGGTGGTGATGACCTGGAAGGACCAGGAGCCCCCTCCATTAAAAAGATGGATACTACTTATTAACAGTGTCATTCCCCACTACCGGTCCCTGTATGTCAACAGGAAGTGTCCCCAGAAGTTTGATCGCATCTGGTCCAGATGGTGCGCGACTCCCCATAAAGCCTTATAATCACATGTGGTATCAGCTTCTCACCATAATGAAGGAGACTGAGCGTGCTGATATGTGTGTGTGTGACTGATTGTCTATGTGTCAACAGTTATTTTTGTCGTAACAAGACGTCTGGCTACATTATCTGCTGTCATTTATTGCGCTATATCCCTCAGTTAATATTGGAACGCAATAAGATCCTGTTCGTTACCACGGATGTTATTCAATTATTCTGCATTGTGGGGAAGAAAGTATGTAACAGACAATCCTGTTCTTTGGTTTTGTTTATTGTAATTGTTAAAATTTTTCCAAAAATTGCAAAAATAAATACTTAAAAAAAAAAAATAATAATAATTCTGTCAGGACGCAAGGTAAGTTATAACACAAAATTATATTGTAATGCAAATGGTTATTTGCAATGCAACCTACCTTTACTGAAAATGAGGTTCATGGTGATAGGTTCCCTAAGATGTTCCTGAAACCGACCCTATAAAGTACTCAACAGCTGAACACCCAATCACCTCTACAGATTAAGATACAGAACCTTCTTAAAAGATTTAAAAAAATTGCCATATAAACAAAACATAAGGCCCAAGGTTGTCTCGTTTATGCAGATCAGGATGATAGATGATGTGGAAAATCGACATATACTGCTGTACTGTAGTATGGCTGTATATGAAAGGATCAATCAGACAACCTACGGTTAAAGTAAACCTACGGAATAAGTAAAATCATAAACATGTTTGGTATCACTGCTTCCTGAAATGTCCGGTCTATCAAAATATAATTAGTATTATTCCCGTAAAAGGAAAATGGCACCCAAATATCCAAAAAGACACTTGGTAGCAATAAAAACTTCAGTTCTCGCTAAAACTGACACCTTGCACAGCTCCGTACGCCGAAGTATGAAAAGATTATTGGCGTCAGAAGATGGAGAAACAAAATTATTTGTAAGCTGAAAAATCAAAAAGTTGCCCAAGGGCCTCCTCCAATTTCTAAATGTTATGCTTTGAAGCCGTGTAACCCTGGAGTCTAGCACTCTTAATGTTAATGCACATTTTTTTCATATTATCAGGTGGTTTCTCTCTACGAAGGATCTTTGCAGAAAACATATTTCGAACCTGTATTGTCCTCGATTGGTCCTGGAGGCAGTCAGTGTTTTACACAAAGTTAGCACTCAGTGTCATCAAGTGTCTAATAATATTATTTCCATCTCAGAACTAAGATATGAGCAGTGGCAAAACAAAATACTGCGATCTCGACAACGACATAACTATCAACGCTTGTTATGTAGGTATGTACATTTTTTCCATAAGAACCTGTTCTGAATTATGACAATACAGTATTGAAATGAACTAGCACTTGCTAACATCCTTGTAGATTCACATCCCCAGCAACATACTTGTAGAAAGTATACATCATAACTTTCATCTTAATTGCCCACGCAAAATAGAAGTGAGGTGCAGAACCTTTTTTATGCTCACAATTACAAAAGTTACAATTTTAAATTAGAAAATAACTATATTTCCTAGCAAAATAATTGTATAAAGAAGCCACAGCCCGAAAACCCTTTTTCTCTTGCTGCTATTTTGTTATTGCCGTGGTTGTCAAATGCTACAAAGTTATACCCACTCTGTTCTATTATAAAAAATGATGCTTTAAAATAGAACCATTGTAAGAGTACATGGGAATTGTGACTACACATATGTCTGGGCAGCTGGTGCATCAATACCAATGAGGATAAAGTTCCAGGACATAATACTTCAATGCAGACAAAAACTTCAATGCAGACAAATACAACACTTGAGAGTGTGCCTGTGGCACATCAACACCCCAAGGTTCACCTACATACTTAAGTAGGAATCTGAGGGGAGGCAGTAAATGGAGATTAAAGCCACCTATCCAATATAGCGTGGAATTTCTTTTCTTTTTTCTTATGGATGAACACCCATTTTTTTAAGGGGGGAGGTAACATTGACAGACTTAATCCAGTCTTGCAAGTTCGAGGGGTAGGCTGACATCCAAAATTTGCCACCAGTTTCCTGCCACAATACAACATTTTGGTGAGGAAAGTCCAGTCTGCCGCACACTGGAACAACTCTGGGTCCACCAGGAGAAGGCAAGATTTACGGTTTTCAGGGACTGCCACTCCCATCCTGTGAAATTTATAAATTTACGAACCTGCTCCCAAAACCACAACAAATGGAAGAAGGTACCCGAAGTCTCTGAACATTTGGGACATAGGTCCTGGAAACTAGGATGGGGCCTACTGACCTTAGCAGTGGTGAGGTATGCAAGGTGGAGTATAAATTTGGGGCATCCAAGCTTCGGTGGAACTTGTTTATTCCACAGGGGGGTGAATTTGTCAAAGCCCAGTGCGTAGTAGTGAGCGAGTGCCTCTGCATTGATTTTTTTTTTTTTAATTATTGCTAGTTGTTGACTAGCTTGATGTTTTAGAGGTAATATAGTCCACTTGACATGCTTACTCCTTAGTTGATCAAATAAAGTAGGGAATGGCAGATGATTCCTTGTAATATGGTTCCCAATTGTAACATCTTACCTGGTGTCCTGGATTACAATAATTTCCTTTAATGCCTTAATCCTTTAGATACCCTTTTGCTTTCAAATGGTTATATGGTGCTCTGTCACCTCAATATGTTCCCCTGCTGTGGTTTCTTTTCTATACATCAGATTGGCATCAGTGAACATAAACCTAATTTGATCTGTGTTCTCATACTGCATTTAAATCACCATTTCAGCCATCCCCTTTTTCTCACCACCCCAATCATTTTTTTCTCTTCTCTCATCCTTCCTCTTTTTCCCCTTCTCGTCTTATTTCCCACTCATGTTTTTCTCTGTGCTTAGATTTGCTTCCTTTTACCCAATATTTTTCTTACTCTCCTGAAATTTATGTTTACTGCCTCACTTATTTGTTATGACTGACTTCTCGTGAGCTAGATGTCATCTACTACATGATCATGTCATCTACTACACTCAATTTATTTAGGAACAAAATCGTTTTTCCATCTGTCGATTTGATTCTTTATTTCCTTTTCTGTTTTTCACAGCATTAGATCATTGTCTACAATTCTGCGTCTAATAATTACAATAGTGATCATGGATTTGCACAATATACATCTATGTACATCTGAAAAAACCCATTTGGAATACCAAAAATACTTAAAGTAAGGAGCTGGAAATCAAAAATATGTCATTTATTTTATATGTAGCCTTTGTTTCTACAGTGAATATTTTAGGGTTTTTTGCTTTCTTAAGCCAAGTCCACTACTGGAATAAAACATAAAATGGATGAGATTTTATGTTAAAGGTATTTTAGCATGAAAGACATTTAAGTCATAACCACAAGATGTGCCATGAATGTGTGATAGATTTTGTGGAAACCGCTACACTGTGAGGTTCAGAAACATTATAACTCCCTGTACTACACAGTTTATGCAACTGTTTAATTCTATGGGGAATTAAAGGGGTGGTCCACTTTCCACACTTGGTATTGCTTGTGTAATAAAAAGTTATAAAATTTCCCAATATGCTTTCTGCATTAATTATTCACAGTTATTTAGATCTTTGCTTGCTGTCATTCTATAAAAAAACTTTATTATTTACTTCTTTGTAGAAAAAACTGTCAATGCTCAGGTGCAGGGCTCATTTACAGATTGATACAGAAAGTATATTGGAAAATTTTATAATTTTTCATTACACAATCAAGAAACTGTAGCTTGGAGAGCTCTTCTGTTTCTGAAAGACCAAACCACAGAGACTGATTTTTATAATGAAGTAAATTAGATATTCACTATTATTACCAGCACTATTTATTTGTTATTAAAATACTTTTTAGAGGTTTGGTTACAATAACCTGCAGTAATTTATGACTGTATTTGTGAATACAAATAATGGAACTTGCAAAGAGAGTAAATATAATAAGACTGGTATGTATTCGTGGATCCTTTCCTAGTTTTAGGTTACCTGTACTCATACAAAAGTAACCCAGGGAGATTTGGGTCAAGCATGCAGCAGGTTAGTTGGCAATGAAGTTATAGACAGTCACCCTATTGTTGACAACCTCTCTAACGTTTCGGATTACAAAACAATGCAAAACAAAACAATGAATGTAGCAGGATAACCATAGCAATTCCTGCAGATTTGTTGCTGCAGACTTGACCCATTTCTGGTGGATTTTATACAGTGACTAAATTTTGTATCCCTGACTGGTCTGTGGATAGACTTTTTGTCACTGTTGTACTTTATAAACCCCCCCCCCTTCCTTTAATTCCATCTCCATGAGTCCATGGGTCTGGGGTGGGAACGCAACGACCCTCCGCATTAACTATAGCCTGTGTCAGGTCCACTGGTCCCTAACTCAATTCTACGTCAGGAACGACCTCGGGTGGAATAAATCCAGGTGAGATGGTGGTAGCCTTTGAATAGTGTGCTATCCTCAGTTAACCTCACACTTGTAATGCAAAAAGTTTGCAGACAAATAATGTGCTATTTAATGCATTTGTTAATGATTTAGAGAGGTTAGCTGCAATTGGTACCATTAGGATGTGGAAAGTTAGAAAAGCATGCAGAGTTTCTACAAAAGTTCTTAAAAACTAAATTTTTTTGTTTGTCTGTTTATTGTCTATGCTAGGTATTTGAAAACCATTTTGCAGTACACAGAAAATATGTCAACCTGCACTAGCCCAGAGAAGAACAGATGGGATGAAGCTATTCAGATGACAAGTAGAATCATATTGAAGATAAAAACATTTAATGAAAAAAATAAAGCTATTTGAAGGTTGATAACTGTACAATTTGTCTTTGCCTGTACATGTATATACATTACATATGTGTGTCTGGGGACTTTGCCAAGAACACTATTTTACAAATGCAGTGTTAGATGTGTGATTACAGTTAGGCCTCATACACACAGGTGTGCTAAAATATGCCTTGTTCTCGGGTGTTTACGCAGGTGGACATTGGTGATGGAGGCACTGCTTCCCCCACCAATGTCCGTAGGTAGTGAGCGGATGCACCGGAAATCGAGACCAGAAAAGGCCTCACTGCACTGTGCCCTTGCACAATACAAGTATAAGTTAATGGTCGTGTTCATGAGTCCTTAGGAATACAATTAAAGAAAAGCAACCACTGCTATATAGTGGTTTTAAGCCACTATCGCTCACATAATAATGCAGTGCTGCAGAAGACAAATCTATAAACCTGAATTACAGGAACGCATTATGCACGCCTCTTGCAGGTTGCAGCTGGCCTCTTACATGGAAATGGAAGGAAGCGTCCCTGGAGCTGCGATAGTTGTGCATAATTATGCATATAGTTAGCACCCAAGGCGCTCCAGTGTCGAGCGATTTCAAAGCTCTTTTTCTATGCAATCAAAACGTTCCTGTACTTAAGCTTTATAGATTGGTCATCTGCAGCGCAGCATCAGTATGTAAGTAATAGCGTCTCAAAACCACTGTATAGTAATGGTTGATTTCCTTTAAATGATAAGTAAAAAAACACATTCACATATAAACATTTAGACTTTAATTTTTCTACAAAGTTCATACAACCCTTTGCAACCATTCCTAGTTGCAGGTTATCCCCTGCCTATCCTTGTTGCTAGGCAACTTCTCATGCCAGCCATATTATGTTACCTTAAGTTGTGTTTGACAATGTAGACAATGCAAGGTAAAGGCTCAAGACAAATGGGAGGAAAAAACTGAAATAAAACATAATTAGCATAATGGAGCTAGCTTTCCTTCCTAATATCATACTTTCTTTGCATTAACAAATATTGTTATATTTTACATTCATTATTATAGCTGTCTGTTTAGGTTCAAAAAGTTGTGTATTTACAATCATTCATCATTGCATCATTGAATGCCCAACCTCACGCAACACTAGAAGTGAGCGTCAATCTGTCGGGTCCCTTCTTGCTGCATATAAATTTTTTTTGACCACATAGTGATTGACTGCCTTGCAGATTCCCTCATCCAATATACCCAGCACACAGGTCTGTAATGTATCCGGGATGCCTACATCCGGGATCCTAGGGCAAAACCACAACATATGTATATCATCTGCCTTCTCCAGGCCACATCTATTGCAACTAAAAATCCTTGATCCAAATCTTGATAAATATTTTGGTGTATAGTACATATGATTCAAAATAAATTGTTGTGCTAAGCAATGAGCACCTTTTTCCAAACGACTTCATCATGGGTACCCACCTCTCCAGTCCATTTATTTATTATTTTCCTAACATTGTTGTTATGATCTTTCACAGGCCAGAATCTTAGTAGCTGGTTACTTTTAGATTTAGTACCCAACAAGAAGTGGGAGTCAAGAAGGTGGGTGTAACTCCTCCAGAGTTACCAGCGGCTTATCCATAGCCCTCCACCAATGTATAAAATGTAAATATGTATAATGGCCGGAGGAGTGTATCCCATATTCCTCTTGTAGTTGCTGGAAAGACTTAAAGGCACTATTGTCAAAGAATTACTTAAAGGAAACCGACCATTTAGAATGGTCGGTGTAAGCTGTAAGTACAGGGCACCAGCTCAGGGTGAGCTGGTGCCGGCACTTACTTTTGTTAGTGTTATAAACCGCGGTATCGCGGTTTTAACACTTTTTAAACTTTAGAGCAGAGTATAACATTATACCCATGATACTTAAATTGGAGATTGCAGTCAATCGCAAGAGGGGTCCTATCCCAAACTGATATATACTTTGCCTGGGATATAATAAAGTATACTCTCAAGTCTGGTATTCCAAATCCCCCCCTCTCGTAAGACTGCTTCAAAACCTCCATCTTGAGCCAGGGTTGTTTACCCCGCCAGATCAGCCAGCAAGCTTTCAATAACTTTGATCTTGTCTTATTTTACATGCAAGAGGTTCCATGGCAATCGCAAAGAGGAGTGGTGATAATGGGCACCCCTGACTGGAGCCTCTACTCAGTTTGAAGGATCTTGAGACAGACCCATTAATAAGGACTCTAGCCGTGGGGGTCGGAGTACAGCATTAGCAGAGATGAATCTCTGCCCAAAATCCCATCCTACCCAAAGTGTACCATAGAAAATTCCACTCCAAAGTGTCAGGGGCCCTTGAGGCGCCCAGGAACAGCAGGGATCGCCGACCGGGATTGGATGGCATAATCTGCATATTCAGGAAGAGTCTGCGGAGATCGTCCAGAATGGATCCGCCCGGCATAAAGTTTTGATCTGGATGCACAACCTGTCTACACTCACCGGCCACTTTATTAGGTACACCTGTCCAACTGCTCGTTAACACTTAATTTCTAATCAGCCAATCACATGGCGGCAACTCAGTGCATTTAGGCATGTAGACATGGTCAAGACAATAACCTGCAGTTCAAACCGGGCATCAGTATGGGGAAGAAAGGTGATTTGAGTGCCTTTGAACGTGGCATGGTTGTTGGTGCTAGAAGGGCTGGTCAGAGTATTTCAGAAACTGCTGATCTACTGGGATTTTCAGAGAATGGTCCGAAAAAGAAAAAACATCCAGTGAGCGGCAGTTCTGTGGGCGGAAATGCCTTGTTGATGCCAGAGGTCAGAGGAGAATGAGCAGACTGGTTCGAGCTGATAGAAAAGCAACAGTGACTCAAATCGCCACCCGTTACAACCAAGGTAGGCAGAAGAGCATCTCTGAACGCACAGTACGTCGAACTTTCACTAAGATTGTGCGCCCGATATCCTGCATGTGCCGATTCCCTCCTCTGGTCTGCCGGAGTTCACCTTCTTCTTTTCCTTCTGTCGTAGCCTATTCTTAACTTCAAAGAAACTATTTCTTTTCTTTTGAGTGTCAGTAGCACAATCTGGAAAAATCTTAATTAAGTGACCTTCAAATTCAGCTTTTCCTAATTGTCTCATCTTCCTTAGAATCAAATCCCTGTCCTTGGATACCACAAGTTTTATCAGTATCGGGCAAGGCTTACCACCAGGGATAGGGGGTTTACTGGGGACCCTATGAGCTCTCTCTACAAATGAAGGGAAGGATGCAAATCCATCTCATAGGGTCCCATTTAACCAGTCCTGCATAAATTTAATTGGGTCACCCACCTCTGTCCCTTCCGGAAAAGCCCAGGCATCTGAGACTAGACCTACATGATCTATTCTCTAGATCAATAAGCTTCTTTTTCTGTTCTTCAAACCCTGATATAACCATTTTCATCTCAGTTTGTTAATTCCGTCCTCTAACTCCAAAGTTCTCATCTCTACTGTATCTAACAGTTCCCCATGTTTGTGAGCGTTTGCTCTTAATAACACCAGCTCTTCTTTCTACTTGCCAACCTCAGTAGTCAGGGCTTTAATATCTCCATTACTCTGAATGATGGCCTCTAAGATCTCAGTTAAGGTAGTCGCCATTCCTCCCTCAGTCAACACCTCCTGAGACTGTTACCCTCTCATATCGCCTGCCGTCACATTCATCCCTTCCTCATTAACTGTCCCCTGGTCTATAAGGTTTGCATGGGCCAAATTTTGCCCAGCTACAACTAAATCAGGAGTAGACCCCTGTGGGTTCTCCTTGGATGTCAGGATTGCCCTCTCAATAGGGAACTCCAATGGTGGATACTCCCTGTTTGGATCTTTCCCAGAAGAACCCATTAATTTCCCTATTGATTTTGGGGAAATTACATATTTATCTTTTTTAAGGCATTTTCTCTCACTTTCTCAACCATTTTTTTGTTATTAGGTGTTTTACACAGGGAAGAGATAGGAGTAACATTTGACCCCTTTTTCTGTGTTCCTGGTCTGCTCATATTGCCCGCTTTTACCCGTCTGGGCAAGCCACAAAAAGGCTTTAGAGCCTGGTACAGAATAACCCAAATAGTTGCGAATGTTTCAGCAGGTGAGGACAGAGGGTAGAGCCTGACACAGATACAAATACCTAGGGCAATCCTGCCCCTCTAACAAAATTAAATTAAAAGGGAAGCTGCTAAAACACACTGCACTATATCAAAACAGTTGTTATCAAACAGCAATACTTTTCGGTAAGCGTAAACAATAGGAATCATATGGCTTACTCAAGATTAACAATAACGAGAAAAAATTAAGCTTAAACCCAAACTTAATGGGTACAAAGTTACGCCCAAAGGTATTGATGACAAGTAAATATGGCGAGGCAAGGCAATACAGAGCAAAATAATACATGCATTACTTATGTATAAATCCAGGAGAACAATTCTAGACAACAAAGCTAGGTATTAACAGAGCCGAGCCTAATTGGCAGAGATACTGTTATCTTGACTAGGGATAAAAAGATATGCAATGTAGCTAGGTTAGCTAGTTAGTTAAGAATACAAAGTCCTTATCCAGGAATTATTTAGTGTTAGTAATTATAGCAAGACAATGACAGGCAAGGCAAAGCAATATAAAACCAAGCTGTACATGAATTATCCATATATAAATCCAAAGAAAACAGGGGTGGACAGCAAATAGAACATTCAGATGTTTTTGCAGTTTTCTTCCGGGAACACAAATTATCACTGAACTTAACCTTGTTGGCCAAAGAACTATTATCTTTAAATAGGGAAGAGAACATATGCAATATAGTTAGCTAATCCACAGAGTGCCCATATAGAGGCTGCTTAATAAAGAGTACAATGTCCAAGTTCAAGGATGAATAATGTTAGTAGTTAGCAAGATGAGGCCAAGTGGCAAAAAGTGATGCAGAACAAAACGCTGGACAGCAAATGCTACATTCAGGTACCCCCTACTGGCACTGGCTATCACCACGCCAAACCTTATTAGCAGAAAATACAAAGTATAGAATGAAATGCAGCATGAATGGTTATCCAACGAATAACATATAACAGCTGGTTAATAAAGCATGCAACATCCAAGTTTAGGAGTAGATAAAGTTAGTAGTTATAGCAAGATGAAGTCAGGGCGGCTGTTAAACAGATTTCACTGTGCCAAGACAGATACCATTAATAAGCAGGGCAGAAAAGCAATATGCAGAGACAAACACTGCAAACCCGTATTTGCACGACCTGCTGTGAGGAGTCCAGTCCTGGAAACGAAGAGATACATCAGGAGATCCTATAGATCAGATGCAGCAAATTTTAGATACCCGCAATCATCTTTCCACGGACACCAACGACCATCACCTTGCGCCGCTCGAACACCAGAGGATCCGCGTCTCAGGCTGACATCCAGAGGGCCACTAACCCTCCACACCGTTTCAAGAAAAGGAGAAGAGAAGAGCAGAACCGTGCTGCCATGCCGCCCTGCAGTGAAGCGCAGCCGTGATGTCCTGGGAAGGTCCACTCACATGCGCTAAGCTGTGACCCCCATCTCCTGGCTACCGGTCCTGCGCCAGTGTTGGCGCTATGATCGGTGAATATGAGCAGAGATCAGCGGGAATGGGCTCCCTGTAGAGGAGCGAGCATTGTTTTCAGCGTGGTCCCAGAGGAGGGTGGGGCGAAGAGCCGACGTGACGTCCGCTCACACGCTCCTCCCATCTCTCGTCCGCCCTCCATTCACATGTAAATAGTCAAAAACATTGTAAGATTATTTCAAAATAAATTTATCTGCTGTTAATTGGACAACTCCTCATTTGTCAGTGGCCCAGGTCAAGGGTCACTAAAATGATGACTTACGAAAAGATCTCAGCAGTCACAGATCACACAATGTATTTGTTCCTTAAGACTCTGGAGCCCAGGTTAGATTATAATACACCTCCTGAGTCCATCGGATTCTCTTTCTCCTGGAGCTTTTTATTTTGTGCAGCTGCAGGCCTCTGTCACCCTTTCTCCTGGAGAGTCTTGCCCTTACCTTCCTCTTTCCTTTGTTGTAGTTACAGTGCCGTGCAAAAGTATCGCCCCCTTGAGCTTTTCTACCTTTAGCCACATTTCAGGTATCAAACATAAAGATATAAAATTGTAATTTTGGGGTGAAAAATCAACAAGTGGGAAACAATTGTGAAGTGTAACGGAATTTATTGTATAGTTTAAACTTTTGTATAAAATAATAAACCGAAAAGTGGGGCGTGTAATATTATTCAACCCCCTGAAGTTAATACTTTGTAACGCCACCTTTTGCTGCGATTACAGCAGCTTGAGCTCAGTGAGGTTGCATGGAGAGTGTTTGTGAACATCAGTTTTTCGCTCTCTCCACAGATTCTCGATTGGATTCAGGTCTGGGCTTTGACTTGGCCATTCCGTCACCTGTATATGTTTATTTGTGAACCATTATATGGTAGATTTTTCTTTAAGTTTGGGATCATTGTCTTATTGGAAGATAAATTGCATTGGGGTCCTTCCACCTTCCCATCAATTTTAACCATCTTCCCTGTCCCGGCTGAAGAAAAGTAGGCCCAAACCATAATGCTGCACCCACAATGTTTGACAGTGGGGATGTTGTGTTCAGGGTGATGACCTGTGTTGCTTGTATGTCAAACATATCGTTTGGCATTGCGATCAAAAAGTTTGCTTTGGTTTCATCTAACCAGAGGACCTTCTTCCACATTTTCTGGATGTCTTTCTTCTTTTCACTCTTCCATAAAGGCCAGATTTGTGCAGTATACGACTGATTGTTGTCTTATGGACCGACCCTCCCACCTCAGCCGTAGATCTCTGCAGTTGATATAGAGTGATCATGGGCCTCTTGGCTGCATCTCTAAACAGTCTCCTTGTTTGAGATGAAAGTTTAGATGGACGGTCAGGTCTTGGTGGATTTGCAGTGGTCTGATACTTCTTCCATTTCAATATGATCGATTGCACAGTGCTCCTTTGGATGTTTAAAATTTGTGAAATCTCTGAGTCTCTTATCCCTTTTCAATGAGTGCAATACTTGCTGTAATATGATTATTATAACTGATCGACAGGCACCTAACCCTTGTTATTACTTTGACTTTATCTTCTGATACCATTCGACCAAGATTGTAATTGTTCTATGCCTAAGTTGGGAATAGGGTTTTTTAAGGTTGTTGCTTTTATGCACAATTATTCACGAATTGCATATGATTACATAATGAAGTATGATGTTATCTCTGATGGACCTCAACTAATGCTCCTTGATTTGTAATGCCGTTCTGTTTCAGTCATGTGCCAATAAAGCGATTATAAAAAAAAAAAAAGTTTGTGAAATCTATTTGTATCCAAATCTAGCTTTACACTTCTCCACAACAGCATCATTGACCTGCCTGGAGTTTTCCCTTTGTCTTCATGATGCAGAACCCTGAGACTATCACAGAGCAGGTGTATTTATACGGAGACTTGATAACACACAGGTGGATTATATTTATCCCCATCAGTCATTTAGGACAACAATGGGTCAAATGTGTCCCACTTATGGGTGATTCTTTACAAAAAAAATTCAATTTTTATGTCTTTATGCCTGAAATATGGCAAAAGGTAGAAAAGTTCAAGTTTTTTTTTCTTTCTGGTCCTTGGATACATATTTTGGGCATCGTACATGTGTTATGGATTACCATATATATATATATATATATATATATATATATATATATATATACTCGAGTTAACTCAGCCTATACTTGAGTCAATAAAAAAGATTAACACTGTACTCACCTTTCAGAGGCCCCCCCCCCTCCCAGTTCCTCTTCTTGCTTCCGATGCTCCGGTGCCTCTTTGGGTCCTTCCACTCCTCTTCGGTTTGTTCGTCTCCTCTTCGGGTCTCCTCCCGATACCGGAGGCTCACAAACAATGACGTTGGCAAGCAGCTGCCATCATTTTGTGTGCCGGCCGAGCGGGAACACCCGATGAGAGCCCAACGACCCAAAGAGGAGCTGAACCACTGGAAGAGGAAATGAAGAGACATCGGAGCATCTGAAGCAAGAAAAGGACCTATGGGGGCATCGTAAAGGTGAGTACAGTGTTAATTTTATTTATGTTTATGGCACCTGGCCATATATGGATTGTTTTTTAACCCCTTAAAGGGCACCTGTCATCAGGTCTGTGTCACTTGTCCTGTCACCTCTACCTGTTGGAGCAGCACACAAGGATCCCATCCCAGCCTTTATCTAGTTATTTCATACATTATTCATTGTAAAATCATCTATTCTTTAACATGTAAATGAGGCTGGTCACATGGTCAGAGGCAGTGATGTCACCCCTGTTACCCCTCCCCTCTCCTCCCCCTGCTCATGTCTGTGTGTAATGTATAGTAAAGCATGGCTAGTGTGAGTGCTGCATCTGCTGACATGCTGCATCCTCCTAATATACAGGTGAGAGACACAGACATCAGCTACACATAAATCTGACATGTTCTGCTGTAACATGGCTGCCTGGAGCTGCTGTATCTCTCCTAAACACACACACACATGCACACACAGGCTGCAGGGGGCGTGGCCACCAGCACCAGGCAGCACATCATTATACAGCCTCACATCATTATACAGGCTGTCAGTCATGCACTGGGGGTGTGGCTGTGCCTCCCACTCATGAATAGAGTGGACAGCTTGAATATTGCTAATGCTTCATTGGACATTTCACAGGTCATTTGCATACAGCTTTAGGACCTCATTGCTTAGGTTTACAGGCATGTAGAGGGACAATGAAGGGATGGAGGCAATGCTCTCTAATGGCAGTTTATGAAAATATATTTAGTTTAGGGGGGTTATTTTGCATGACGGGTTCTCTTTAAGGACGCAGGGTTTTTTCGCTCATTTGTTGCTCTCCACCTTCAAAAATCCATAACTTTTTCATTTTTACGTGTACAGACCTGTGTGAGGGCTTATTTTTTGCGTAACAAATTTTACTTTCCCGTAATGTTATTTATTTTAACATGCCGTGTACTGCGAAGCTGAAAAAAAATTCCAAATGTGGAAAAAATTTTAAAAAACTGCACGTGCGTCCGTTCTTGTGGGCTCAGTTTTTACGACTTTCACTCTAAATAACACGCCTACTTTATTCTTTGGATCGGTGCGATCGCGGTGATACGAAATTTATATAGGTTTTATTGTGTTTTAATATATTTTCAAAAATTAAACGAATGTGTACAAAAAATAAAAAAACATTTTTGTCATCTTCTGAAGCTAATAACTTTTTCATACTTTGGCGCACGGAGCTGTGTGAGGTGTCATATTTTGCAAAATGAGCCGGCGTTTGCATTGCTACCATTTTGAGGTCTGTGCGACATTTTGATCATTTTTTATGTGATGTAAAAAGGTGTAAAAGTTGCATTTCGGACATTTGGGCGCCATTTCCCATCTCTGAGGTCACCGCCGGCCGTAACCGGTTTTATATTTTGATAGATCGGGCATTTTGGGATGTGTCTGTGATTTTTACTGTTTATTATGTTTTATATCAGTTCTAGTGAAAGGGGGGTGATTTGAATTTTTAATATTTTATTAATTTTTTTTCTTTTCTAACTAATTTTTCACTAATTCTTAGACCATCTAGGGCATTGATTTTCAACCTTTTTTGAGCCGCGGCACACTTTTTATACTTAGAAAATCCTGGGGCACACCACCAACCAAAATAGCACAAAATGACTCTAAAACAGTCATAAAAGGCCTCCCTTTACTAATAAAAAGGCCCTAGAGGCCTCCCTTTACTAATAAAAAGCCCCTGGCGGCCTCCCTTTACTAATAAAAAGCCCCTAGATGCCTCCCTTTACTAATAAAAAGACCCTAGCGGCCTCCCTTTACTAATAAAAAGGCCCTAGCTGCCTCCCTTTACTAATAAAAAGACCCTAGCGGTCTCCCTTTACAAATTAAGAGCCCCTAGCGGCCTCCATTAACAAATTAAGAGCCCGTAGAGGCCTTTCTTTGCTAATTAAAAGGCCCTAGAGCCCCCCCTTTACTAATTAAAAGGCCCTAGAGGCCCCCCTTTACTAATTAAAAGGCCCTAGAGGCCCCCCTTTACTAATTAAAAGGCCCTAGAGGCCCCCCTTTACTAATTAAAAGGCCCTAGAGGCCCCCCTTTACTAATTAAAAGGCCCTAGAGGCCCCCCTTTACTAATTAAAAGGCCCTAGAGGCCCCCCTTTACTAATTAAAAGGCCCTAGAGGCCCCCCTTTACTAATTAAAAGGCCCTAGAGGCCCCCCTTTACTAATTAAAAGGCCCTAGAGGCCCCCCTTAACAAATAAAAAGCCCCAGCCTACCTTTACTAATAAAAAAAAAGACCCTAGCTGCCTTCCCTATACAAATAATAACCCTATATACTTACCCTTGATGTCTTCTTCCACGTACCTTCACTCCTAATGGCGATCCGCTCACCTTCTGTAGCTCCTGCACCGCGCGCCTCTGGTCACGTGACTTACGCGACCTGACGTCAGGTCACGTCAGTCACGTGACATGGGCCGCGCGGTACAGGAGCTACAGAAGATGGGCGGATCGCCGACGCGGGGCTTGGAGGTAAGTATGGGTGCAGAAATACAGGGGCACGGCGGCAGCTCGACACCGGGGCAGCTTAGTTCGGGGAACTTTCCCCCGCGGCACACTCAACCTTGTGTCGCGGCACACTAGTGTGCCGCGGCACACAGGTTGAAAATCACTGATCTAGGGTACATTAACCCTAGATGGTCAGATCGTTCCTACCATATACTGCAATACTTCTGTATTGCAATATATGGCATTTTTGCAGCTCATTCATTACAATGAGCCACTGGCTCGTAACGAATCTCCAGAAGCCAGATAGCCTCGGGTCAAACGAAGACCCGAGGTTACCATGGCAACCGATCGCCGCCCCCCCGGATGACGTTCAGGGGCGCGGTGATCGTAATAAAGCATCGTAATGCAAGCACCGACCGCGGTTATTAGCGGTGGGAGTTTGCTGCAATATGCAACAACCCCTACCTTTGCATGAAGAGGACTCAGCCCGTGAGCCCTCTTCATACATTCCCTGTACCTCTGCGCCGTAGAGCTACTCCGTTAAGGGGTTAATGAACTTTGCACTGTATGAATTCAGATCTATGTTCAGACCATCAGTGATGCACTGTATATATTATATATTACTCACCTGTTCACACTGGAGCTTTTCAGCTTCTTTTGATGTCCGCTAGTGGTTTTTATGTACCCCACACTTTATTAATTTTTTGTCTAGGCTCTTCCATTAGTGATGCACTATACACTTTTTTTCTTACCGGTCTGCACTGAGGCACCTTATCCTCTCTGACGTCCGCCTGATGTTTGTGGTACGTGTAACACATAGGTATACTATTGGTTAAAAATTTGCTTTTGTTGTATTACATCTTATGGCTATGGAGCTCTTGATCGAGCTATATACTGTTATTAAGTATCCCTCTTTCACCGCCGTGTCACATTGTTTACAATTATATATGGCTTTTGCATTTACATTCTTACGTCATTGGTATATTTATATTCATTTTCTAATACAATTTTTTACCTCGTCTTTGGATAATTATTCGCTGAGCATTCATGCTAATTCTCTAATTTGTTAAAATGGGAATTGCACGATTTGTTGCAAGTCACCGTTGTAATTACATTCCCGTTTTGTTGTAAATTGTAACTTTATCGTCCTAGTGGGGATCGCACACTATGTTATTATTTGCCGACTAAATACTACTCAGTTAATATCTTGCATTATTATGCACACAGAAAGTATTACAGCGCAGGCGCTGTTACTTACTGTTTGTTGTTTTTCTCAGATCATGTGGCCTCGTCATTGATCATATGATTGTGCACATGAATCGCCATTCTCTGCACAGACGCAGTCGCATCCAATACACGCCATCTCACAGCGCCTCATGTTCATGGCAGGTAATTGTCTGCTTTTTTCTTTTTTTTTTCATTTGCCACAGGGTTGCAGAGGGTGCGGGGATTCTCCCATATATAGGCAGGACGTGGCACTTTGTCTTCACTTACCCCTGAGGAAGTCACCCCGTGGTGACATTACGCGTGGGGTCTACCACCTCCCCCGCTCTCTGACCATGCTTGACAACCCATTACACATGGATCAATAAGTTACATCTTGGTATTGTATATTTTGCCCGTATAGCGCATCTGTATGCACTAGCGGTATGTACCTTTTTGGTCACCGCAACCACTAGGTTTAAATTGTAGCGCTTCTAGGTCTTTTTCAACACATGTTTAACTTTGCTGGCAGATTGAGCTAGGGAGCAGAGTGTCTTATTTTGGCCCCTGGTAGCTAGATACACCGGCAGGTGTATATTTTAAGTATTTTTTAAATAATTTTTTTGTCTTGTCTTTTGATATTATGTATTCTATTTTTCAATAAACTTTGTACTACATTGTTTGTCCAATATACGCATCTATCTGTTCGCTTGTTGCATACTGTGTACTCTTTGGTATGCGTGGACTCTTTTTTTTTTTTTGATTGGTATTCCACGCTGGTAGTGCCTGTCCCTTTGGTTGTTTTTGTGTCACAACACCTAACTAACCCTTTGCATCTGCAGGGGTGTTGCACTTGCATGATGAAATTATGCGAGCACACCACCCTGTAGGCTATGCAATACTGATTACAGCACATACATGGTTAGGGGAATCAACCTTTAGTTTAGCTAAAAAAAAAAATCGATTTAATCACATATGCAAATCAGCCTTCAGAGTTAGCCTACGTCACCGGCCATCTTTCGTTCCCTTCCGAACGTTAATTATGCATGCCTCCATCTTCTCATGCGCCCTCCTTCTGGGCCGAGAGCCGTGACGTCACGTTGCTCTAAGTACTTATCGCTTATGCACAGAGACAAACTCGCGCAGCTGCAGTGAGACCTAGGAGGCTGCGCAATAGTTTGTGTCTGTGCATGCGTAGAAGGTGGGCGCATAAGGAGATGAAGGCATGCATAATTAACCCCTTAACCACCTGGCCCTTTTTTGCTTTTTCACTCCCCATCAACTTTTTTTAACTGCCGGCTTGTTTTCTGTGTAACAAATTGCCATTCATAGTGATGGTATTTAATATTCCATGCCGTGTACTGGTAAGTCGGAAAAAAAATCCAAATGCTGTGAAAATGGTGGAAAAAATGCATTTGCGCTGCTTTCTTGTGGGCTTGGATTTTATGTTGCGATCACGGGGATACCAAATTTGTATAGGTTTTATAATGTTTTCATACATTTACAAAAATTAAAACCTACAATTTTTTTTTTTTAAAGAGAACCCGTCATGCAAAATAACCCCCTAAACTAAATATATTTTCATAAACTGCCATTAGAGAGCATTGCCTCTATCCCTTCATTGTCCCTCTACATGCCTGTAAACCTAAGCAATGAGGTCCTAAAGCTGTATGTAAATGACCTGTGAAATGTCCAATGAAGCATTAGCATATTCAAGCTGTCCACTCTATTCATGAGTGGGAGGCACAGCCACACCCCCAGTGCATGACTGACAGCCTGTATAATGATGTGAGGCTGTATAATGAAGTGCTTCCTGGTGCTGGTGGCCACGCCCCCTGCAGCCTGTGTGTGCATGTGTGTGTATATAGGAGAGATACAGCAGCTCCAGGCAGCCATGTTACAGCAGAACATGTCAGATTCATGTGTAGCTGATGTCTGTGTCTCTCACCTGTATATTGGAGGATGCAGCATGTCAGCAGATGCAGCACACACTAGCCATGCTTTACTATACATTATACACAGACATGAGCAGGGGGAGGAGAGGGGAGGGGTAACAGGGGTGACATCACTGCCTCTGACCATGTGACCAGCCTCATTTACATGATAAAAAATAGATGATTTTATAATGATTAATGTATGAAATAACTAGATAAAGGCTGGGATGGATCCTTGTGAGCTGCTCCAACAGGTAGTAGTGACAGGACAAGTGACACAGACCTGATGACAGGTGTCCTTTAATTTTGCCATCTTCTGGCGCTAATCAATTTTTCATACTTTGGTGTATGGAGTTGTGGGTGGTGTCATTTTGTGTAACTTTTGATGACTTTTTCAATGCTAAAATTGTACTTGGCGCTATTTTCCGTTACAGGGTTAAATGCAGTATGCATTATATATTTTTTTTTAACTTTTTTAATGTTTACTATTTTTTTAAACCCCCCACCACCAGGGTACTTTAACCCTTCCTACTCATTCATTACAATGTAATGCACGTTGTAATGTAAATTGCACGTTGTAAGGAATGGGTTAAAACGAGACACATGTTGCGCTTTGGTTGCATTTTAAAACGCATTACAACAGCTGAGGAGAGGTGATTACCCTAATTACATTACTATTTACATGTGTTAACGCTATGTTAACAAAATGCATGTGTTAACACATTGTTAATGCATGCGTTAACAATGCGTTATCGCATGCATTTTGTAAACGCAAACGTTAACAGTAATGTAATTAGGCAAATCACCTCATCTCAGCTGTTGTAATGCGTTTTAAAACGCAATGAAAACGCAACCAAAACGCGCCCTCAGGCCTTCGGAAGAGGATGTCACGGGGAGCGACAACCTTACTAGCGTTGGCTGCAATATGCAGCACAGACTTACAGCCCGTGAGCTCTCTCCATACACCCGACGCACACCATACTATTACGGCATGCGTCTATAAGGAGTTTATGTTCGCAAGGGAACAACTAAACTAAAGGTTGACATCTATAACCAAAGTTTGTGCCGTAATCAGTATTGTATAGCCTACAGGGTGGTGTGGTGATAATTTCATCATGCGAGCAGTGGTCGTTTTCCTTTGAGGGGTAAAAGAAAAACACACCTTTCTCCGCTGGGTGCCATCTCCCGCCACTGCCGGCTGCTCACTACTGCCGCCTCGTGTTGGATAAGGGAAGGGCACGTGACCAGAGCGTAATCTGACCCGAAGCTGCTGCTTTGCGTGCTCTACACCATCATGGCTGCCTCCATTGCTGTCGTAGAGCTCGGTTTCGTGCAGGAATGCGAACCCTGGCGGCTGCGTAGCCCTCAGTTCCCCAGTAAAATAGGAGGGCGGCCGGCCTGGCTGGGAGAAGTGGGGGTCCCGGGACCTGAAAGGATGCAGTGCGGAGTGTGTATGAAGCCTCTGGCTTTTCTCCTGCAGGTGTACGCGCCGTGTACCGGGAGCTTCCACCGCAGCATCTTCCTGTTCACATGCCGGGATCCCACGTGTCACCGGGTAGCGGAGAACCGCTGCTATAGAGGTACAGCCTTCTCCAGCCTCGCAGGGGGCAATGGTACCAGTCCGAAACTGGCCTTCTCCAGAGGCCGCATGGGCGACCGGTCACTTGTGTACAGACCATGCGATTTCTGGAACCAGTGCATGGGGCTGTCTAGTGTCCACTAGCTGGCACAGAGGAGCTGTAATGTCTTCTGTCAGCGGCACATCCTGGCACTACCTCCATACATATAGTTCAGTGATGGTGTAGGATCCATATGGCCATCAGGAGACTTTGAGGAGCCTTCCTGTTTGTCCACAAATGTCAGCTCTAATATAGTTTTTGTTGATCTCACATCTGATACACGGGGCACAGTTATTTAGGACTATAGATTGGTGGAGGGAGAGAGTTAAAGAATAGAATAAAACTTTATTCTATGAAATTAAATGTAAATTATTTTGTATGTTCGGTACAGCACCTTTCAAAGAAGAGCGTAACAGAACTGCAAAAATTGGGCTGGACATTCAGTTACCAATGACACAAGGTCAGGGATAAACTACAATTAATGGCGCTATGAAGTTATCCCCTATCTTGAGATTGGGAGGGTCGGACTCCTGGGACCCCCACGAATGCAGAAAACATCTAAGAGATTGCAGGAGAGGAAAACTCGTTCATAGAATGGGAGTGTCAGGAATTGCCGAGTACAGTGTTCAGCAATCTCAAGCACATCCATTGTTTGTGAATATGAGTTCTGAAGAAGATAGCAGATTGCAATTGATACTTGCTCAACCCTGCTGTCGTGATGGATTGGAGACCCAGCAGTCAGACCCTCACTGGCCCGCATGTTATTCCCTATCCTTTGGATAGGGAATAACTTCCTTAACGTGTGCAGCCCGTGTATAAGCGTTTTATGGTGGCACAATCCCACAGGCTGTACATGTTTCAGTGGAAGGGAGTTCCCTGCATTATATAGAAGTATAAAGCAGGGACGTTCTCAAACAGCCCTGTTGAACTGTAATAGTTAATATAGTTCTGACGTGACTGTTCAGGCAGCAGAGGGAACCTCTTTGCATTGTATTTCGTCCTCTGCTCTGTGTGCTGCCACCATACGTTTACACGGGCTGCACACGTTTGTGTGAAACAGCCCTGACTTGGTAAAACTCCTTTAAACTTATTGTTGACTATTTCAGACCAGTATCAGAAATCTATGAGCAATACCATTAATTTATTTTGGTGTTTCAAGATCAACCCTGCCTTATTTTCAGAGGCTCACTTTCTAGATTTCCTCTTTAAAATCTTCCATGATAAACCAGGGACTTACTTATATACCCAGGCAAGACTATGACTGTGGTAATCTTCTTATATTTGTTATCCATGGGCTCCTTCCTTCTAAAGTCAACCTTTAACATTATGCTAATGAGATCGAAGCCCTCCGTACTGCAGATTCACAGGTCGTTTAAATTCACTGTGTGCTGAAGTGAGATTACCATAGGAGGAGGGGGAGACTGTCTAAAAGCCTTTGAATTTGCACCACTGTGGTGCCCTGGGAACCTTAATTTAAAAAGTTGAACATAATTGTAAAAGTTGATTTTAGATGGAAGGAAGCCATGGATAACAAATATAAAAAGATTACCACAGTGACAGTGCCTGGATCTATGAGTAAGTGTCCCTGGGTTATCATAATGGAGTTTTATGGTAGATTTCTTTTGAAGGATGTTCCTTTTAAAGAATGTTCCTAATTCTAAAAAAAAATTTTTCTAGTTTTTAGAAACCAGTTGCCAAGGAAAAATGATACTTATTCATATGGCCCACCCCCGGACTCCCCACCACCCCATGGAGAACACGTTACAAGCTTCCAGCTGAAATGCGGTCTTCGGCTCTGTAGAGTTTGTGGTTGTCTGGGCCCCAAGTCCTGCTCAAGATGCCATAAAGCCAATTACTGTGACAGACTGCATCAGCTGATGGATTGGAAGTCACAGCATAAGGTGCTGTGTGGTCAAGAGTTCGGTAAGTTGCAACATATGGAATGTAAAGCATTCTTTTTTTTCCCCTTGCAATAAACCAATATAAATATTTATTTTTGAAGGAGAATTAATGTAGTCACTTCAAGAAGGTATCCCCTTGTATCTGCACATGTTACAGCAAATCTGCAGTGTTATACAGTAGCATTGTATTGATGGCAACAAAAAAACATCTGCAGCAAGTAATTGAATTGTTACTTATTGCTGCGGATAGCTGTATAGAAATCATTTTTTGGCAGAATCTCAAAGGAATCTGCATCAGAAACCAGCAGATATTGGCTTCTTTCTGATGCTTGTGAAATGGTAATGAGATTACTGCTGAGGTAAATCCCACAGCCGTTCCACGGTGTGTGTAGTTACAGTAAAAAATACCTGACTCCTCAACTTCCATAACTCTGAATCCTGGGGCATGACGTGATACATTTACAGTAAAGTTTTTTTTATCACCATTATGATACAATAAACAAGTTATAAAACATAACCTAATAACTATATATTTTAATAAATGTTAATTATGTAAAACAACAAGCAACAGTTTTTAACAAAACTATACTGAATAATTGTTTAGTGAGTCAGTGGGGCACAAGTATCATAGTTTTTAGGCTGCCACTTTTTCAAGTTTCCTGAAGTTGGCCTACTTCATCATTGCAATGTATGTCAAGTTTTCTCCCTTTGTGATACATGTGATAATTTGCCGGTTTAGTCTCTTTTGGGTCTTTTTGTGGTGTGGGACTTTTTAGTTCCAAATAGTAGTTTACCAAAAGTAGATCTGGGAATAGCATGCTCTGTTTTGCAACTTTTAGACGCATGAATGGGACAATTCCAAGCCCAAAACTCTCACAAGTTGAACAAACATTTGGCCTACAAGGATAAATACGGCACACTGCATTAAAGGGGTTATCCGGGTTTAAAATTTTTTTTATGGCCGGGCTGGGGAGGGCTAGTTAAACATAATAAACATGGGGCCACATTTATCACTTTTGTGCGCCTAAGTGTAGTAGTTGCGCCTAAATTCGGGCGCACTGTTTTGCTAGAATTATCACAAGCTACAACCATCTGTGATAAGTATATTTTCTGCCTCTTATTAATCACTTCAGTTTAGGCGCAGTTTAGGCGCAATGTTAGATTCGGACACTTACATGTGATCCTGCTACAAGCTCCTCTCTGCTTCTCCCACATCCCAGAATGAAGATAACACTCACAGCAGCACCCAGGTGTGTGACACCCAGCACCCAGTGACCTCCTCAGCAGTGCCTTCTCCAGGAGGGGATCCCCCAGTGCTGGTCTCCTGCTGCACCCCTGTAATTCTGCACAATATCCCCCTCAGACACTGTGCAGAATTACATGGGGGACACTTGTTTGTAGTATCTGCAAAATTCTGCAAACTTGTGCAAACTTCTCTTGCTCTTGCTGTGAGCTCAGGTTTTGCAGAATATTTTGTAAATAGAAAGTGATGAACTGTAAATAGTCTGCAGCTTCTGTCTGCAGAGTATCTAATTGTATCTATTACATGTTTCTAGTGTCTGGCTGAGCTTTGCTGCTAGAAATGAGCTCTTCTGCAAAGGGGCTCAGTGCTTTCTTCTCAGATAACGCCACCTTCGAGCTGGAGTGTTTTTGCGCCCGTTTTTGCGCCTAAATGCAAAAGTCGCCCGTGATGAATATCATTAGGCACAGCAAAACATCTGGAATTGAACGATAGATGAGGGAAAGGTGGTTATTTTAGCTGCGCGGCTAATTTGACGTTTAATCGCAAAAATGGCGCAAAAACGGTGCGCCTAAACGAAAAGGCGCAAAAACAACAGAAAAAACAAGTGATAAATGTGGCCCATGGACTTGCCTCCTCCGGTGCTGCCGATGTCCCGCGCCACGGTCCCTTCGATCCTTAGGGTGCGGTCACACGCCGCGTTTACTGCATGCGTTTAAAAACGCATTGGGATAGCTGAAGAGTGATTTGCCTTATTAAACAGCTGTTAACACGTGCGTTTACAAAACGCAAATGTTAACACCAGTGTTAACAGTGTGTACGAACACATGCGTTAACAATGCGCTAACAGATGTGTTTTGTAAACGCAAGTGTTAACAGCTGTTTAATTAGGCAAATCACTCTTTAGCTATTCCAATGCGTTTTTAAACGACGTGTGACGTCACCCTTATAGATGATCTCAATTTGACTTAATTATTTTAAGGCTAGAGAACACTGACTTGGGTGGTGGCAATTCAGTAACCACACAGGCAACATCTCTAACAATTTCCAGATTTAGAGGAATTGCCACACGAACAGTCAGTTTTGATGAATGGTTCAAAGAAAGGGCCTTTGTCTGGAAAAGGCATGGTAAGCATTTCAAATCATAATGATGCACAGTCCAGCACTCCTAGATAACGTGAAGCCTTAGCTTCTATACCTTTTTAATGTGTATTTCTGAATTTGGGATGTTAGAAAACAGTTTTTGCCTCATCTTCTAAATATAGTGTATAAGAATCCATCTACAAACATGAACTAAAAGGAAAAGCAAACTATAACATAATATGTATACAGAGAGAACATACACTAGACAATCCTGCCTTAATCCAGTTTTCCTGATCACGCTAGCAGTTCTGAGATAAGTGCAGATATCCCTTCTCATCTGATCTGTAGGGGAGGAGCTTCACTATAATGCATGTTAGATTCATCTCATCTTAAAGTATGAACTTGGAGAAAAAGCAAACTAAACTGTAAAGCAGGATACATAGAGAATATACATTGGACAATTGATTTATGCAGAGTAACGTGGCTACTGGGGCGTGGAGTAGCCGCGGCTTGTAGCCTCATGTCCGGCTACTCCACACCCCAGTAGCCGCATAAAAAAATTTACATATGACGGCATTAAACTTTTCTAAAAGATAGCCGGGACGTGAGGATTAGCCCAAAAAAATGGGCTATCCTCACGTCCCATTCATCCACCTATCACCCGATTTACCTTTATAGGTAGAATCGGGGTGGTAGGTTCCCTTTTAAGTTTGAATCATGACATTAACTGGACAGTGCTTGACCCCCGGCGTGACCCCTGGCTAATACTTAAAATGGCGGACAGTAGTCAAGATGTCGTCTGAAACCAGTGTGATCTCCTTAACAACATGAAAATCCATTATCGCTAATGCAGCTTCATTTCTTCTGTTTTGTAGTTGTTTGATATTTGAGGATAGGTTATTGCTGGACCATTTGGTTGGTCTTGGATAACTGTCTTCCTTTGAAAAATATTCTTGTCATCTTTATGTAGAGGTAAACACAACACAAAGAAGGCTAAAGCATTCTCTTCCATTTTTGGAAGTAGGTGTAAATGAACGAAGATGTCTTTCAGTAATCTATGTTTGCCTCTCTCTCTACAGATAACCAGCAAGTTGAAGTTGCAGATCATGGATTTTTGTTTCCAGAATATGAACTTGTTACAGAACCAGAGGAGTTGGATTCTGATGCCAGTCTGGATGCAGATTCCACAATGAGCCAGATGGATGTTGAGTCAATGACCTCAAATATGTCATCCAATCTTGGTAAAATTGATATTTCTTTGTTTTCAGTTGCAGAAGACATGATATATAATGCAATATTCTACCTAATGCAGCTCTTATATATGATAATTAGTTAAAATATGGACTTTTTCATAGAAATTTCACCTTTTGAAATGAAGTATAAAATAAACAAGTTGTCATGGACACAGGTTGCATGAAACTTTTTTACATTGTGGGATCGCAGTGTTTGCATCACTGAGCAGGACAACTTATGAAGGCAACAAATCACCTTATACACACACTATTGATTATATTGTGTAAGGGACTTTTTATGCGAAATTCACTAAAAATGGCCTAATGGTTCACTAAGAGGTTAAAGTGATGGCTTGGAAAACTTTGATTATTTTTAGATGGACTTGTGCAAAGCAAATATTCCTTTTTTTTCTTCTTCTTTTTATGAGTAATTATATTTGATATTATATTTATATGCCAATTTTGTATACTTAGAAAAGTCTTGGACATATAGATAAGATAGAGACTAAAATTTACAGTAGGTTTCTACTTTTAGAAAAAAATAACCACTGATCCTAGAGAATCCTCCATGGCTGTTTTGCTGGGTCTCTTTGTTGGTTGTATCTAACATCACATTTCTTTTAGAGTCCTCAATGGATGAGCTGAAATTAAGTGAAGATGAGTTGTCAGCTATGGCAAAGCATGAGAATGAAGAAGACAAAGCTTTTAGTAGGTTTAAGAAGAGGATTTCAATTGAACCTGAGCAGGTATTCTATAATTATTATAATATTTTTTCTTAAAGTTTAGTAGCAGCACCTTATCAATCAGAAACTGCTCTAACATCATGTTTCTCTCAATGGCTTCAAGAAGAAAAATTCAGTGTGGTAGCATCATCCAGAAATATTTACTTTGTGACTTTATACATGTATGCATGTTACCACAGAGATCTCAGCGCTGAGGTCAAGCTCTCCCTGCTTGAGGATGCCCCTCTGCTGTAATTGACTTCACTTTGTCAAGGGGCATAAACTATACTGGCTCTTTCCTCCTCTTCCGCCTTTTACTTGTAGTGGGTTATGAGTTTTATGTCATCTGACAGATTCCCTTTAAGTATGTTTTATTTTTGTTAGGGTATAGAATTTGTCTGAAGTGATTTTCTTATGTTATGTTATGTTTTACAAGGGTAAACTTGTCATCTTCCATTAGCCAGGGATATATTACCCACACACAGTATGTGTGACTTTATTGTAATGGTCTCCTGGTTGGGCAAAACAGAATATTGGGAAGGTGCTATGAGGCACATTTTTGGTATCACTTTACAAGTATCGTTAAAAGAAGTAATTGTTATTACTACACACATCTATTTAGCTGTGTCAGAAGTTTTGCAGGAGAAAAACTGGTAAATGGTGGATTCAACCTATCCACCTATGCTGCTGGTTTCTGAAGAAAGCGAGAAAATTGGAGCAGCACTTGTGCAAGTCTTCAAAAGCGGCTGTTCCAGACCCATCAAAAATTCACCAGAAAAATACAGCAGTAGCAAAGCAGCACTCCTTAAAAAGGGATTTCTTTAATCCACTATAAAAAGAAAGCAAGGTTTCGCCCTCTCTATGGAGGCATTATCAAGCTTGATAATGCCTTCATAGAGAGGGTGAAATGTCGTTTTTTTTATTATGGTGGATTATAGAAATACATTTTAAAGAGTGCTGCTTCGCTTCTATATTTTCTAATGTTGGTTTCTTATACTTAAAACAAATGTGTTTTGTTTTGAATTTTCCTGTAGGTCTTGAGGTACTATAAAGATGGCGAACCTTTGTGGATTTCTATACAAAATGTCCCTTCAGAAAATGATATCCCTAAATGTGAATGTGGAGCCAAAAGGACCTTTGAATTCCAGGTAGGAAAGATGTGAAAATGTGTGTTTCTGGCCAGCATAAGACAATATCGTTGACTATTTCTATGGGACTGGGTCCATAAGTTTATCATTAAAGGTCTAAATGACCTCACTGAAACCCATCGGTCATTTTCACTAAAACTTTACTTTTATTACTAAAAATAAAGAGCTTGTAATCCGTGTAAAAATTCAGATGGATGCCATTGATTTTACCACTTCTAATAGAAAATGATTAGTAATGCACTGTAGGTAGCAGTTAAGCATTGCAGTTTTGTAGGCTTTTTTGTATTAAGATTCATCTGTTTTGTTTATGGCAGGTTATGCCACAGCTACTGAACCATCTGAAAGTGGATAGTCTTCAGGAGAGCATTGACTGGGGTGTCCTGGCAGTCTACACTTGTTCTGCAAATTGCAATGCAGAAACGCGTTACATTGAGGAGTTCCTATGGAAACAAGATGTGCCAGCCGACACCATGTAAAATGCACAGTACAGGTGGTCCCCTACTTAAGGACACCCGACTTACAGACAACCCCTAGTTAAAGACGGACCCCTCTGCCTACTATGACCTCTGGTGAAGTTCTCTGAATGCTCTACTATAGTCCCAGGATGTAAAGTGTCTGTAATGAAGCTTTGTTGATAATCCTTGGTCCCATTACAGCAAAAAATTCTGTCTGGAACTAGAATTATAAAATATACAGTTTCGACTTGCATACAAATTCAACTTAAGAACATACCTATGGACCCTATCTTGTACATAACCCAGGGACTGCCTGTACCTCCACTTTACAGGAAAGGTACCCAAAAGAACATGACAATATTGATTACATTTGTTGAATGGTAGGACAAAGTTTTGGTTAAGTGCACAAAAAGTTTACAAGAGTGTGCCTTTATGGGAAAAGTCCTTATCTTCCACAGAGGCATAAGACGGTTGTAAAGAAGGTCGCCATATTTAACCATCAGTTTGAGGTAACCAACACAGTATATTGAAGTTAAATTATGAGTTAAACTACTGTGAGGGATTTTATAGCATGAGCTCTCCAAGACCCTGTTATACTTGGTTTAGTCATTGGTTCAATTGTGATGCCATTCAGAAAAGGAAAATTAAAGTCAAGATTATCTTTATCTCGGTTTTTCCCTGGCTTGGATCGTAATATATGGCTGACTGCAACCCAAAGTGTTTCCTGACTGCACTTTATTTTACAGAGTTATTTGTGTTATATTATCTTCTTGTTCCATTTTATAATTAGTAAATTATAAGAAATGTTACTTCATGGATTATCTCTTGGATAAGCAGAAGAAAAATATAAGAAACATTTTGCACCCATCTCCATTTGCAAATTTATTTTAAAAGAAGTTGGAAAGATTTCTGTGCCTTATAGGAATACCATGTTACCATATTGTGTCATTTTGGTAAACCAGTGTAGTAAATCATAAGTATCTTACTTGTATTTACTTCGTCCAAGTATTGAAGCAAAATAATGTGCAGCTCAAAGTGTTTTCTGTAAACATTATTCATGCGTCATCAAAATAGTTAGCTGCTAAAAAGCTGTTTTAACAACATACGACACCTGTTTTGAGCTTTCATCATTGTTTTTTTTTTTTTTTCTTCATTAACCCCTTCCCGACGCACGCCGTACTAGTCCCGGGGCATGGAGAGGGCTCGCTGGCCATACTAGCACCGATCGCGGGTGGCGGCTTCAAAAAGACAGCAGCACATGGGCGCCGCCATCTCACCGCGGATCGTCGCTCCCCGAAGACGTCACTGGGAGCGGCGATCCGTCGCCATGGTAGCCTCGGGTGTTCCGAATACCCGAGGCTACTTCGTTTTAACCCATTCATGACAATGTGCTAATTGCACATTGTAATGGGGAGTAAAATCCCCATATACTGCCATACTGCAGTATATGGTAGGATCCATCAGACAACCTAGGGTTTGAGTACCCTAGGGAGTCTGAAAAATAGTAAAAGTAAAAATAAAAAAAAGTTAAAAAAAAATAATAATAAAAAACCCTAAAAATTCAAATCACCCCCCTTCCCTAGAACTGATATAAAAATAAACAGTGAAAATCATAAACACATTAGGTATCGCCAAGTCCAAAAATGTCAGTTCTATCAAAATATAATAACGGTTTTTTTACTGCGTTTAACCCCGTAACGGAAAATAGTGTCCAAAGTCGAAAATGGCATTTTTTTTGCCATTTTGAAAAACATTAAAAAAATTAATAAAGTGATCAAAAGGTCGCACAGTCCCAAAAATTATAGCAATGAAAACACCATCAAAATTCGCAAAAAATGACACCACCCCCAGCTCCGTACACCAAAGTATGAAAACGTTATTGGTGCCGGAAGATGGCAAAATCCAAAAAAAAAAAATTTGTACAGGAGGTTTTAATTTTTTTAAATGTATGAAAACATTATAAAACCTATACAAATTTTGATATCCACGTGATCGTACCGACCCAAAGAATAAAGTAGACCTGTCATTTGGGGCGCACAGTGAAAGCTGTAAATCGCAAATGTGTTTTTTCACCATTTTCCCTGCATTTGGAATTTTTTTTCCTGCTTCCCTACACGCCATGGAATATTAAATACTGTCACTATGAAGTGCAATTTGTTACGTAGAAAATAATCCATCACACAGCTCTTTATGTGGAAAAATAAAAAAGTTATAGATTTTTGAAGGTGGAGAGTGAAAAATGGAAATGGAAAAACAAAAAAAAGGCCAAGTCGTTAAGGGGTTAATATCTACTACTAGCTTCTTATTTCATGTCGGTATGGGTTGTTATGTGTGAATAACAGATTTGTAGGTTTTATTTCATTGCAACAACACAGCAGACAAACGAAAAATATGACTTGCAGGGGCAGACTGGGAATTTAAAGTGGCCCCATTCTGTGGGTGGGGGTCAAAACAAGTAGGCATGGCCATGTGATGTGGGTGGAGTTACTAAACTGCATACAAACTGTTTATAGAAGGTCTAAATCAACATGTACAGCACAGAGAAAGAAACTCATATATATGGTAACAAAAAAAAAGGTCGGCAACAGCTCACCCACAGACGGTAGTGAAGATTAGGTATAATCGTCCTTTGGGACTGGGTGCACGGTAACCCCTTGAGCGCTGGTCCGGTAATCCAGGGCAAGTCAAGCTTGAAATTGGAAACAAAGAGGAGGGCAGGGGAACCAGCACAGCAGGACTCCACAAATCCAGTTAAAACTTCATACAAAATTTATTCTTCGTTTAAAAAACACGCATATCCAAAAAGAAATACATGGACACAAAAAGATAGAAAATATGAGACAAAAGACAGCAGCGGTAACGCGTTTCGGACTTCTACATATCAGTCCTTAGTCATACTGTGACTGACGGTGCTGTGACTCGCATGGGAATATGTAGTGTGTTGAGCCTGACTCGGACTGCGAGTTTCCGGTGTACAACGGCAACGCCTACTGAAAGTGTTTGTGGTGTTGTAGGAATTGATTGTGTCCGGTGTGGACATGTCAAATATATAAAGAGAAACAAATTTATGTTAAAGAGAACCCGTCATGCAAAATAACCCCCTAAACTAAATATATTTTCATAAACTGCCATTAGAGAGCATTGCCTCTATCCCTTCATTGTCCCTCTACATGCCTGTAAACCTAAGCAATGAGGTCCTAAAGCTGTATGCAAATGACCTGTGAAATGTCCAATGAAGCATTAGCATATTCAAGCTGTCCACTCTATTCATGAGTGGGAGGCACAGCCACACCCCCAGTGCTTGACTGACAGCCTGTATAATGATGTGAGGCTGTATAATGATGCTTCCTGGTACTGGCACCCCCTGCAGCCTGTGTGTGCATGTGTGTGTGTTTAGGAGAGATACAGCAGCTCCAGGCAGCCATGTCAGATTCATGTGTAGCTGATGTCTGTGTCTCTCACCTGTATATTAGGAGGATGCAGCATTTACTATACATTACACACAGACATAAGCAGGGGGAGGAGAGGGGAGGAGTAACAGGGGTGACATCACTGCCTCTGACCATGTGACCAGCCTCACTTATATGATAAAGAATAGATGATTTTACAATGAATAATGTATGAAATAACTAGATAAAGGCTGGGATGGGATCCTTGTGAGCTGCTCCAACAGGTAGTAGTGACAGGACAAGTGACACAGACCTGATGACAGGTGTCCTTTAAGGCACAAGCAATATATACCTATTAGATAGAACGTGACTTTATGTCTAGTAAAAATACAATAAATCTTGTTTGTAATTCAAGCCTTTAGGGTATCGGGTCTCCAAGTTTAAGATCCAGTATGCCTCTCTGGAAAGCAAAGCTTTCTTCCAATTCCCTCCTCTGTTGGGATGTCTGACCTGTTTCATTGCGATAACTGTCATACCTTATATGGACCCACCATGTTTATCCCTATAGTGTTTGGAAATGCCGGATAAATTCCGGGTGCTGGTGATAGTGGCAGGATTGGCTCCTGTGATATGCTCACTTATAGGATCCTTTAGTTTGCAGACTGTACAGCCCACATATTGTAAGTGACACTTTGAACAATGTACCAAATATACTATGTGCGAAGACTATGATAAACGATATTTGAATGAATGGAAGTAAAGGAAGTACTTTTCAACATGAACTTGCAAATGTTGCAACGGGCACCCCCACAGCAGTAGCTGCCCTTAGTTCGTAGCCACGTATTTTTAGGATTACTATCCGAAAATGTATTGGGAGATAGTATGTCTCCTAGTGTTCTGGCTTTTGTGGAAATAAAAGAAACCCTGTCAGTAAGCAATTTCCTCAGAATTGGATCGTGTTGCAGTACAGGTAAGTGTTTTTTTTATGATATTAGTAATGGCAACTGGCCCCCATGGAACACCCTGTTTCTTGTAGAATTGAGAGTTAAACATAAAGAAATTATTATGGAGTAGGAAGTACAGTGGTCATATAATCCTGTAATATTGTGTCATAATTGCTGTATTTACAGAGGTGATGTCTTAGCGCAACATTAGCTAGTGTATGGGGAATAGAAGTGTACAACGCGGTGACACACCCTGATGTGTCCTTCCATGTGAGTCCCTGCATGGTATTAAGAACTGCCTTGGAATCCTGAATGAACCCCGGTAAACGGAGGACTAAGGGTTGCAATAATCTATCCAACCAAATTCTTAAGCCCTCATTAAGTGAACCTACGCTAGACACAATGGGTCTCATGGGGGGAGGGAAGCCAGCCTTATGAGATTTGGGAAGGGCATAAAACGAAGGAATAACTGGGTCTTTGGGTAACAGGAATGTCGCTGTTTTCTTGTCAAAGATTCAAAAGGTGAAACCCTTCATCCAGAAGAGATTGTAGAGCCATGGTAATGTCTAATAAACCTTTAGACCTTTGTCTAATACAATGACCAAACCTCCCTTATCCGAGGGACGTATGCAGATGTTAGGATTGCCTTTGAGTTCCGTCATGGCCTTTCTTTTTACATGACGTAAAACCAGGAAAGACAAGACCTGTCTTTACTGAAGATTACATTAAGACTGTTACTTTATTGTGGGACTGACACATTTATAGAAAACCATAAGGCACTTTACATAAGGCGTGTAAGTAGGAAAGCAGCAACTATAATTGGGTGTTCTCACCCAGGAAATGTAACACTATTGGATGTAAGCACACAAAGGAATGTAGAACCATTGGCTGTCTTCACATAAACCAAATGTCCAGATGTTCACCTGGATACCTTCCACTAGGTGGTGCTAGCGAGCGCTAAGTCTTTGTGTGGTGAGGGGCACACCCAAACTTTAGTTTTTATTACACAAAGTTATGTGAAATGAATGCTGAGTCTTTAAAATGTCCGACAATATGTAAAATGGCGTCACAGAGTCCAGTGTTATATCTTTAACATTTCCCCCCTTTTGAGCTTTGCATGGCCTGTAACTTTTGTCCAGGGTGACCTCCTCAAACTCCAGGTACCCACAGGTAGGCTAAGCCCTTACCTGCTGGACTTGTTAACTCTTCACCAGATCCCCTGGAGGCCAGTCACTCGGGGGTTACAGGCCTGCACACTCAAATTACATAATTGTGTTTCCATAGTTTATGGGTTTATTAACAGGCTGGTTCTTCAACAAGACGGTATCCTCCACACTGGGACTTCTCCTGTCATGGTTCTTACCACCTGGACGGCCATCTGGGACATGGTGGACTTGATGAGGGAGACCACACAACACGCAATAAGTGACGAGAGCAAAATCACAATCCCCAATATCACCCCACTTAAAGGAAACCCTTCCAATCCCCCAACTACAAAGTGTCCACCCCAGAGTTTCTCCTGAGTTCCCTGGACAGTCCTTCAATCTCTTCAAGTGCATGGGTAATGGATCCATAGGGGGCGATGTCATCCGGGATGTACATGCAACAAGCCACTCCCACCATCTTACAGACTCCTCCCTTCTCAGCAAGGTTCATGTCCAAAGCCATGCGGTTCTGGGAAGCATCTCGGATATAATCACAAATCTCTGTTGATTACAATAAAACCAGTTAACCCAACCAACATCTTTACTCATAGCTCTCTGGGGAATAATGGACTCTAGACCTGCCCATATCTGATTGTGGGCCTTGTACTCATCTGGGACCCCCCTTGGTGCTCCCACTGTATCTATATAAACGTTGTCATCTAGGTGCTCCTCTCAGACCTCCAGAATCCTTTGGGATTCTCTACCTTTTCTTATGTGTCTGATCAACCTTATCCCTGGGGATGACGAGGAAGGAATGCAGAAGTTTTATCACAGTACACTCACCTTCCCTGCCGCTAGGCCTGACCTGACTCTCCTATCCCCACAAATCCTGTACACATCAGACACTGCTAATACAGTGTGCTGTCAATGTTAAAGAAGGTCATTGTCTTGTTGCACCAACCGTAGGTAAAGTGTCCTACCCTGGGGGCATCCTGGTCAGCCCTATAGATACAGTGATAGTCATGGTTGGGGTGTCCCTGAGCGTACAGTCAGTCATATAGATACAGTGATAGTCATGGTTGGGGTGTCCCTGAGCATACAGTCAGTCAGAAGAGATCAGCTAGCAAGAAGAATAAGTAAGTTTGCAATAGGAAGTGTGGGAAGCGTGCTGACCGTCTGTCTTCTCCCGCAGACCTGAAGCCACCTATGAGAAAAAACTCAACATCTGCATTAATCACCCTTCACTCCCCCCTCTCTGAATCCTGGAAAACTGGTGACAGAATGAAGGACTCAGAGCTGTGCACCTTATCAGTGTGTCCTGGGGCATCAGGTGCACACTGGAGTCTGAGCTGTCTGGCCTTTGCTCAGATGCTTAGGCTGTACTTGGGTGAGGACACTGTGCAAGGTATGTGGGGTTTGCACTGTAACTGAGTGATCTAGGGTCTAGGATCAGCTCACTGGCCTTGCTGAGCAGATTGCTGGCTGCAGCTACTGACACATGCGGGGCTCCCCTCACGACTGAGTCTAACCCGGCCTAATAGTGGGCCACTGGGGAGGCCACCACGTTCCTGGACTCGACACCTGTGGCGTGGCCTAGATACTCAGTGCAAATTAAAACAAAATTTTGATCCAGTGGGATGTGCCTAGGGCCAGTGCAGACAGGATTTGCTACCTTAAGGCTATAGAAGGCATGAATTGCCTCCTGACTAAGGGCAAATGGAGAAGAGGCAATTCAATTATCAAGGGGCAACATCAGGCTCGAGGCAGCAGACCTTATCCCAGGCCTGTAGGAACTGGCCAGTCCTAGAAACATGTGAAGAGGCTTAGGACCTCAGGACAGGGGCACATTCTGGACTGCCAGCTTTCTTCCCTCTGTAGCTGAGAAGCAGAGGCCTAGGAAGACCACCTTCTCCTGGCAGGACTGGAGTTTGTCTCAGGAAACTTTGCAACCCTTCTGAAACAGAAACCACATAAGGTCAATAAATGCATCCTGGCAAACAACAGTAGGTCCTCCGCATACTGAAAAGGAGAACATCCAGTAAGGGGCTAGTCTGCCAGTCTACTCCCTGTAGGGCCATGTAGTATGGAGTACTGGCTGGGGGAGTTTTACCCCCCTTGTGGGAATCTGCATCAGGTATACTGGAATACTACACTGGTAAAGGCAAATAGGTACTGGTAATCCTCATCTAGGGGCACACAGAGGAAAACATTTGCCAACAGGGAAGAGTTCTACAATGAAAGGCACTAACTCTATTTGGGGGGGGGGGGTTTCAGAAGAGGGGGACTGTTCTTGCTGACATCCTTGTCCATTACCACCCCCCTTGTCCCGCCCTGTTGGGGCCGTCTACGTTTCCTAGAGTGTGGGAAGTCACCTCAGTAATGTCTCCTCCCCGTAACGCCCACTTGGGTCGGGGTGTCGGCGGAACCCAACTTTCTCTCAGTCTCACTTTGGCGTGGTCTGTGAAACTGGACTCAGTTCTTCCTGGCTTTCTGTCACAAGTCTGGCAGAGACGTGTCTAGTCTGCTAACACCGGTCTCCGCTTTATCTCATCTAGACATATAGGATTCTCTCAACCATCTCTAGTTCAGTGTTCTGTGCTCTCTATAAAGTTCTGGCCAGAATCCAAGTCTCAAACAGAAGTCAGGTACACTTGTTGTTTTTTTTTTTTTTCATAAAACTCAGTCATAGGCTCTGTAATACAGTTCGGGGCTTGTTCTTGCTTAGTCTTAGTCGTGGGGTACACAGGAGGACGTCACATCATAATGTCTTTTTGTATTCTTATCACAAGCAAATTCCTTGACGTCTTTTAGGCTGTCAGCTCTGTCTCCCCCACTCAACACAGATGCTTTCTGTGTACTTCAAGGCCACTTCTCACAGACACAGATAAGGCAAAGCAAAGCCCAGCTACACAGCTGCCCACAGATCTCACCCTGATTAACTCTTTCAACTCCAGAAAGCAGGTACCAGAGACATTGCAACACTTTTTCTAGTAATTTTTCTGCAATTGTCAAGATCAAATAAGTTTTAAAATAAACAAACAGCATTGCACACTCAAGACCCTTAGCAAATGTTTGAAATTGGTGAAAATATTCACCTGCCGGCATTTTATCTCAAACATCCGCCAGGACGCCACAAGGGTGACTCCGCTGCTATCCTACAACCAGCCATTATGGCTGCCAACAGTGTAGAATCATAGGCAATTAACTTTCAGGGACTTGAAAGAAATATACTGTCTTAAGATGGCTGCCACTGAAAAATGGTAGGGCGTGTCATCTTCTCTAACCCCCAGATACGGGGGTGGAGTCTAAGAGGGTGCTGGTCTGCATTCCAAAAGATTTTTCTTTTCTTTTTTTTTTTAATGAGCACTCTCTAGGATTCCTGTGCCTCTGTCCTGGTCCGTCCGTAGTCACTGGTCTAAGTCTCCAGTAATCAACCCCATCCACTTTCCTTTGTCATTAACTCTCTACTTACATCAAAACAACCTTCTTGCCTGGGTGTGCCACTTTTTGTCTTTGAGCCAGCCACCATTTTCATCAAGTGCTGTCTCCCACCTTTGCACACTCAGGGGATCATCTAATATACCCAAAAACTTCAATACCTCATAACTTCCTTTTACCCACTCTTTACCTTTCCCGTGTGACACTATGTCAGTCGCCTTTTTAGGTCTGCAGTGTTCAGCTACAGTCTTACTTTGCTCACTACCCATTTTGTGGAATCTGTGGAATACCTGATTTTGTTCAAGGGCTATAGATATCCTCCGTACATACAGCTCCAGACTACCCCGCTAACTATCAGTAAGTACAAATTAGAGACCTTCACACAATATTTCAGAAATCAAGGAGAACGCTCAACTGTAAAATTCCCGTCAGTGTCCCTCTTGTCTCTACTGTCCTTGCCGCATCACGGGGCCGATCCCAATCCCGAAGGAAAGGTATACGTAAATTTGGCCAGAATTTGTCTCTGCAAACTTCCAGATTCTATCCGCGCTTACATGAACAAAAATCTCAACACCATCACAAACTTTCTGAACTACATCAACAATTCACAAGAGGGCACTGCAGACCTTTTTCTACAACATACATAGTCACGTCCAGTCTCTGTCAATCATCTGTCAGATCCTTTGCCGAAATTAAAGTGAACATACTATTAAATATGGACATGTAAGGCAAAGTACATATTATCACACAAGGAGATGACCTTACCCAGTCCCTTTCAGCCAGTGAAACAGAACTACAGTCAAGGTAGACAAAAATAGACTTGACTTGACCTGACGAGCGCTCATTGTCAGTTCTGGTCACTGGCCGCCTGGACTCTTGCGGAGGTCACCTCGATGGTTAAATGTCCATAAAAGTATGGCCACCCAGGAGACGCCAATTCTTATAGATTTTTATCTGGGGCTCAAACCCCTAATCATTGTAAGGTGACTTTCAAATTAAATGAGTCTGTGTCCAGCGCTGGAATGGAGTAAAACCAGGAAAGACAAGACCTGTCCTTACTGAAGATTACATTACAGGCGTGTAAGTAGGAAAGCAGCAACTATAATTTGGTGTTCTCACCCAGGAAATGTAACACTACTGGATGTAAGCACACAAAGGAATGTAGAACCATTGGCTGTCTTCACATAAACCAAATGTCCAGATGTTCACCTGGATACCTTCCACTAGGTGGTGCTAGCGAGCGCTAAGTCTTTGTGTGGTGAGGGGCACACCCAAACTTTAGTTTTTATTACACAAAGTTATGTGAAATGAATGCTGAGTCTTTAAAATGTCTGACAATATGTAAATTGGCGTCAGAGTCCAGTGTAATATCTTTAACATCAACAAAGCATTTCCTGCCACAGAACTGCCGCTCACTGGATGGTTTTTCTTTTTCGGACCATTCTCCGTAAACCCTAGAGATGGTTGTGCGTGAAAATCCAAGTAGATCAGCAGTTTCTGAAATACTCAGACCAGCCCTTCTGGCACCAACAACCATGCCACGTTCAAAGGCACTCAAATCACCTTTCTTCCCCATACTGATGCTCAGTTTGAACTGCAGGAGATTGTCTTGACCATGTCTACATGCCTAAATGCACTGAGTTGCCGCCATGTGATTGGCTGATTAGAAATTAAGTGTTAACGAGCAGTTGGACAGGTGTACTTAATAAAGTGGCCGGTGAGTGTACTTCAGCCTGCACCAGCCACGAAGTCCCATGTAACATCCACCACAGCCACACAGTCCCATGTAACATACCCACCAGCCACACAGTCCCATGTAACATACCCACCAGCCACACAGTCCCATGTAACATACCCACCAGCCACACAGTCCCATGTATACAGCCACTTACCCTGTAAGTTCTTTTCTCATTGTCAAAGCTGGTCCTCATCCTGCACTTAGAGAAGGCTTCTTCTTGTGATCCAGGGAAGAGGGGTGGGGGGGCGATTGCGGGGGTGCCTGTGTGGTCTCTGTGAGCTGACTGTATCTAGTTTCAGCTCACAGCAGTGCTCGGGGCTTTCAAATCTAGCTGGAAGAGATGCCGGCCTGCTCGGGGGAAGTCATGATGTGGGTCACGTGATGACACTGACATCAGAGAACAGAAGCACAGCAGGGGGAAGTCCCTGCAGCACTGCGCCCGGCCTCCAGTTCCTACGGTCTTCAGCGTGGCCACTGTGAGTTCAGGGTTTTTATTTTACTTCACCGGCCCCACTAGTGTCAGACCGGCCCCAAACGAGTCAGCCCACCGGGATTTCTCCCGGTCGGTCTAATGGCCAGTGCGCCCCTGCCGGTGGGTCTAATGGCCAGTCCGCCCCTGCATCTCAGAGAGACAAGGATATGGTGCAATATGAACAGGTCCTATAATTCCAAAGAATCCATGGCAGATTCCCTTTTCTAATAAATAGAACTTTAGCAGAGTACATTGTGTGAGAACAAAGCTCACTAAGGTACCTTTTCAGCAGATAACACTGGGTGAGGGTCTACTAAGTGTCACAGAGCGCACTTTCATCGGACTTTGCACTGTTTTTGGGAATTCACACGGCTTGGACAGGTATTTAACAGCTGATATCAGGCGCAAGATCTTAGTGAATTGTTTTTCTTAATGAAAAAGTTTTTGGACCTGGTCTATTACTGTCAGAACCTAGGGCTGTAGGCAATTTTGCAATAAGCAACACTTGGCAGCCAGGCACAGTGTGTGGAATAACTTGGTTAAACCCTGAACAGAGGCTTGGATTTCCTCATCAGTACTGGGGTCATAACGAAAAAGGTATAGATTGGATTTGCTCTCTCCCCCACGTACGATCTTCCAGTGTCTGAATTAGTAGACCTAATCCAAGAGTTCATGACAGAATTGGGTTGCTGGAGTTTTGCATTCTGGCCAAGCAAAAAGACTGTGTGTATAATAGAAAACTGTAAATCTCTCCAGAGCTCATTTAATACCACAGTATGTAAGGTCTGCCAGCCCTTTGGTATTCTCTCACCTACCGAGGGATCGTGACCAGGGTGACATTATCTAAGGTCTTTTTGTCTCCTAACATTTGCAATCTGTAGCCTATGCATGTATCTGTTCACATGAAATTACATTATGCCTCCTTGGACTTCTACTCCTTCCCATCCTCAATGGAGGTTGCTGTGATATCGTGATCAGATGCTTGGTTATATGACATTGTTTTCTGAATATTGAGACATTTTAGCAGGCATTTATTGATGGTGCGCCTTATACTCCGATGTGCCTTCTAGTCCAAAAAATACTGTACTTGCAGGCTATAGTGAGTGCACAAGCAGGGGACAGGAATGTCCAGCACCGGCCACACCACTGCCAGCTGAGCACCCCTTCATTTCCAACACTGTATTCAGAAAGGTGCTTTATATATTTGTGTTATACACTGCCGGGCCATGCAGGATTCTCTCATTTTTTTATCATGTGTGGTGTAACTGGCAAAACAGAATAAAAAATTGTCCACTAAAAAAATATAAAATTGCAAAGTTTTCTTACTTTCAGGCGCATCAGCCTTAGAAAAACCATACAAGTTATACTAATCATTCCGTTAAATGAGGTAAAAAATATGCAATGAAAAAATAAAAACCTATTTTGGGAGATTGTGAATATGTTATTTCAACTATACTTAAGTATAAATAAGATTTTTTTCTTTAAAGAAAAAAACCCGATAAAATCGGGTTAAAAGTGGTGTGATGTGGGGTGACTGACTGCGGCTCCCTATTATACATGTAATAGGGAGCTGTTCAGGAGCCAGAAGAGCCGGCTCTTCTTAGTGAGCTGAGCCGGAATTCCCATCACTAGGTCCTGCCACTTCCACTCTAGTCTCCTCACCATAAAACTGACTAGAGTGGAAGTACTCCTGGTATAGTCTCCTCACTGCAGAATGGTCTGAAATGCCGCGCCTCCATGCTAGATTCAACCTTGATACTAGCGCGTAGGACCCTCCCTATCTTTGACGTCATTACGCAGAACGAACACCGGATGTGTGCCAGTCACGTGGGCCACCATGCACAAGAAGCATTATCACTTTGGGGGCGGAGATAACAGGGGGTGTGGCTGTAGCTAGTACCGCAGGCCGTGTTGTTGTTTCTTACGCTGGATGGATCATCATGGCCGCCGTCATGTCACCGGCGAGGCCTCTGTGCGACAGTGATCCGGCCACTCCGGCTGCGCCGTCCCTGAAGGTGAGATCGTGTACGCTCCATACCCGTCCCGGGTCTCCTCAGAGCATCGTCCTTGTACATTGCATGGTGTGCTGTACACACTCTTCGGTTTACCTGACCAGTGCTCACCATTCTGTATATCATAGGTGATGATGTGGTGTTAGTGTTCTGGTTCACAGAGAAATCACTTATCAATGGAAGTTTCAAGGCTACAAGGGGGATATGTTTAGTACATGAGAATCTGCTGGGGAAGGATCCCTCCAGACGCCCCATGTGTATATGCTCTGGGGAGGTCTGGGTAACTGCTGGTGCCTCAGGGATCAGCCCCCTGCTGTCAATCTGTACATGGGGATTATCATTTATCTGGCCTCCAGCTTTGTACCCAATAGCCCAACAGGGATTTAAAGGGGTTGTCCTAAATGTTTGTGTGGATTTATACAATAATGCATCTTTATATATCACAATCTGCAGCACTGTACTTATTTTATGGAAGGAAGCTGTGGAGTCAGTCAGTGCGCATTTTGGTGGAGTTGGTGTTTTGATAAAATGGACTGATTCAGACTCCACAGACATATAATTGTCATACTTCTCAACTAGAAGGGGCCACATCAGTAACCAGCACCCTAAATGCACCAACAACCACAGAACAGTACAAAACTTCACTCCTGCACTAATAATACAAAATATTTACTACAACCATTTCCACAACCTCTTTTTCCATAACCCCTTCCTTTTCTGTAGCCCCTTTTATGAAGCCCCCTTGTGCTCCTTGTTTGTGGCTCCTGTGTTTATAAGAAGGGAGGCTACAGAAAAGGTGACATTATTTCCTTTTTGCACTAGCTCCCCCACACCTATAATTTCTCCTCATCTTTGACCTTTTCACTGCAAGGCGGGTGGTAGCACATAAACCAGCTTTTCCATTGTATCTTCGTTTGATGTTTTGGATGCTGTTTTTCAGGAAGAAAATTCAAATGATGGAAGAGATCTGGAGGAAACCTCCAATGATGGAAGTCAAGCTCCCAAACGAAGGCGCACAGCATCTGGAGAAAGCACCCCAAGTTGTGAAAATTCTAACCAAGATTTTGGGTAAATTTATTTGTTGTGTTGTACACCACTAAAACATAATATTTTTGGGAATGAGCTTTATGATCTTAGACACAAGTATCAATTGTGTTTTGGATCTTAGAGTTTAATTATTAATGATACTAATGTGTTATTGGTCACGGTTGTACTTGCCAGAATTCGCATCACCTTTTTGGACAGATTTATCATCAGGCAGGATTTATCATTAGGCAGGATCTTTAGATGTCTCTGGCACGTCAGATTTATCATAGTTGCTTAAAAAGCTTGATAACGGCGGCAGATGAGGTGTCAATTTCTGCAGATGACCTGTCACCAAGAACCTCATTTTCACTAAACTCCGGTTGCAAAAACCCATTACACCTAAATTGCAAATATGTCTTTGTGCCTTCTCTCAGCATTTTTATTACAATGTAACAGTGTGTTTTAACTTACCTGGCTTCCTGACAAAATATTCTGCTCAGTCCCAGGGTTTGCTTTGTTTTGGATGCATTTAATAAAGACGTGACATGTCTGTGCTGTTCTCAGCCCCTCCCTGCCCCATTGATATCAGCTCACCATGCCATAAGCTCTGTTTATATGTGAGTGAAGGAACAGGGAGGAGCTGTACAGGAGCATTAAGGGGGGGGGGGGGCTGAAAGCTGAGGACTGAGCAGCACAGACAAGTCATGTGGTTTTTTTTAACCCCTTAGGGACCACCCATACGGATTTCTCTGTCGTTCACTAAGGGGCCTTGGGCTAGGCCAACCGGTTTTTCCGTCTGCCTAACCCAAGTTCTGCATGGGTCCCCCCGGGTAGGGAAGAACAGTGACCCCCTGCTCTAACAATCCGATGGAGATGACATCCCATCTGGCCTGTTTAACCCCTTAGATCCCACAGTCAAGTCTACATACCTGCTGAGAGAGGGGACTCCATTCCCTCATTCTGCCTGCACCCCGCAATGCCATTGCAGGGTGCTGTCTCCTCTGCCGGACAGCTGGGGACCTAATGAAGGTTCCTGGGTCTGTCTGAAGCAGAGCCTGCTTGATCTGGCCCCTGGCTGGACCGAGCAGTCTGCCTGTCAGCCTGTGCAAGTGCATAGGCTGACACTTCTAATGCACTGCAATGCATGGTTATTGCAGTGCATTAGTATGAACTAGTGATCACATGATCCCTAGTTCATATGCTAGTGTTGTGATCATTTTTAAATAAAACTCACTAAAATGTCCCAAAAGCCCCTAACACCTATAAAACAATAAATCATTTTAAAAAATGTGGAAAATGTAAACAAAAACACAAACTATTGGGTATCGGTGCATCCCAAAATTTCCATCTATACAAATAAAAAAACGTATACTAATTTCGGTAAAGCTCGTACGGAAAATGTCCGAATTGCCACTTTTTTGCCGTTTCACAACGCACCAAAATTTAATTGCAAGAGATTAAAAGGTTGCACAGTCCCCAAAATGCTAGCAATGAAAATGCCATCTCATTACAGGAAAGATTGAGGGGTGAAGTTAATAGAATGGGGTGATATGTTGTTGGTTTCTATTAACAGACCTACCAAAACCGCAATAGAAATAAAATGGTCCCTAAAATAATTGATTCTAAAATTTTAAAAGGACACTATACAATGTCATGGAAAAAACAAACTTAAAAACAGCTGGGTAAGTTAGTGTTCTACTGTTATTACCGTGTAAAGTAACACGTGCTGGTTTTGAAAAATATGCAGTAATAGGTGGGTAGTAATACTTGTTATACATGATATATAACTCTCTCGATCTATAGAGCTATTAACTTTCTCTGATATTATGAATATTAACTCAACTATATTTTATTAGCTCTAGCTACTTCCCTGCAGAAAATCTAGTTGAATACAAGTGGCCGTCAGATGAAACGGGAGAGTACTATATGTTACAAGAACAAGTCAGTGAATATCTTGGTGTCACCTCTTTCAAGCGTAAATATCCAGGTAATGAAGTTTTTGTCATTTCATATACAAAAAGCTTTTATTCACTCTATTTGATGCGCTACATTGTAAGACCTGGCTGTTCTATTATCTTTTATAGAAGAGCAGTAATCTGGAAAGAATGGGGTGAATGTAAAAGGGTTGTGTTCCCCACAGAATTTTTTTGTACCTGTTCCTGACATTATAAGGGTTGCAGGGAACACATGTTAGGTTTGCAGAATTCTTTATCCAGACTTTTTTTTCAGCTGGTTGAAAGGTTTATCCAGGGAGAAATAAAGCTCGTTCACATGTTCTTCCCCACTGATCGCCGCCGGCTTAAAAAAATGGTGGCGCATGGGCACCACCATCTAGGCGAGGATTGTCGCTCCCTGTGACTTCATGTCAAAATATAATAATGGTTTTTCACTGCTTTCGGAATAAAATAGAAATGGTAAATAGAAAAATAAAAAAGTTATAGCTTTTTGAAGGTGGGGAGTGAAAAATGAAACCGCAAAAATGAAAAAGGGTTGCAGCGGGAAGGGGTTAAATAAAGGTTACAGAAACCTCAACTTTACATCTTTACTTCTTGCCTGATTCGCTTTACGTATATATTTATATGGACATAAATGCAATTTGTAATTGTGTTTTTTTTTTTTTTTTTACTTTAAAGATTTAGAGCGAAGAGATCTTTCACACAAGGAGAAACTTTACCTGAGAGAGCTAAATGTCATTACAGAAACTCAGTGTACACTTGGTAATTGCTTAAGTTTTTCTTCGTTTTCTTAATGGTGTGGTTTTTTTTTTTTTTTTTTTTTTTTGACAGCTTAAAGTGTAACAGTCGTGAAAGATAATTTTTAATATTGTGCGTGGGGTGAACATTTATGTAATATATTTTATTAAGAAATTCTGCGTGCGTCTGTGAGGCTAACAATAAGTTCCATCTCATCTCCCTGTGTTTGTGTACTGAGCTATTAACCCCTTCACTTAGCTTGAAAATAATGCTCATGGAATACTACAGCCAGAGAAGAGCGAGTCAGACTTCAACCTGGCAGCCCTTGACGTTGGAGAAGTACAGCCATTAGTAGGTGGCACATTGCATTCTGTTTCTTTACAGTCTAAGCAGAATTTCTTATTTAAGATTATTGGAAAAATGTTTACAGCATTCCCAACCTCCGTGCACACACACTCAAAAATTTATCTGAAATGACAGATATTCTATAAAGGAAATCTACCATCAAAATCAAGCATGGATAAACCAGGGGTACTTACTCTTAGATCCAGGCACCTCTGTAACAGTTAGATTGCTAATACTGCAGGTCAGGTGGTCAACATAGAGTCCTTGCATCATATCTGTAAAATGCAAAACACTAGGTGGTCTGAACAATAGTTAAATAAAAAATTCCCTATAATGCATATATAAATGAACAAATCAAATAGAGATGGATAACTCTGTTCTATCAAATTATAACATTCTTCCCATATAGTGAATGCTGTAACAAACAAAAATGTTCAATATGTATAAAAGTGAACATTCAGTTTTTCAGTTCTCAAAGTGGCATCAATGAAATAGTCTGCCCATCCCTTAAACGTACCATAAACATTTCTGGGTACGGAAGTATAACAAAGTTACTGGTGTCGAAATATGGTGACTTTCAGTGATTGCACTGACCTAAACAATGGTGGGGATATGTCACATGGACTTTACAGTAAAAGCCATTAAAGTGGTTTTCCCACAAAAGAAAATTCTCTCATTTCAATCCCCTAGTGATGTTAACACAATTAGATCATTTTAACCTCTTACTTGACAATTTTAATCGCTTTACTAGTTTTAGTGCTGTTTTAGCTCCTATTACTGTGAACGGGGCCTCTTTAAGCAGACAATTGATGACCCCTCTAGTTCTGTGGGATGACAATGTGGTTACATTATCAGGGTACAAGATGTACACTCACCGGCCACTTTATTAGGTACACCTGTCCAACTGCTCGTTAACACTTAATTTCTAATCAGCCAATCACATGGCGGCAACTCAGTGCATTTAGGCATGTAGACATGGTCAAGACAATCTCCTGCAGTTCAAACCGAGCATCAGTATGGGGAAGAAAGGTCATTTGAGTGCCTTTGAACGTGGCATGGTTGTTGGTGCCAGAAGGGCTGGTCTGAGTATTTTAGAAACTGCTGATGTAATGGGATTTTCACGCACAACCATCTCTAGGGTTTACAGAGAATGGTCCGAAAAAGAAAAAACATCCAGTGCGCGGCAGTTCTGTGGGCGGAAATGCCTTGTTGATGCCAGAGGTCAGAGGAGAATGGGCAGACTGGTTTGAGCTGATAGAAAGGCAACAGTGACTCAAATCGCCACCCGTTACAACCAAGGTAGGCAGAAGAGCATCTCTGAACGCAAAGTACGTCGAACTTTGAGGCAGATGGGCTACAGCAGCAGAAGACCACACCGGGTGCCACTCCTTTCAGCTAAGAACAGGAAACTGAGGCTACAATTTGCACAAGCTCATCGAAATTGGACAGTAGAAGATTGGAAAAACGTTGCCTGTTCTGATGAGTCTCGATTTCTGCTGCGACATTCAGATGGTAGGGTCAGAATTTGGCGTCAACAACATGAAAGCATGGATCCATCCTGCCTTGTATCAACAGTTCAGGCTGGTTGTGGTGGTGTCATGGTGTGGGGAATATTTTCTTGGCACTCTTTGGGCCCCTTGGTACCAATTGAGCATCGTTGCAACGCCACAGCCTACCTGAGTATTGTTGCTGACCATGTCCATCCCTTTATGACCACAATGTACCCAACATCTCATGGCTACTTTCAGCAGGATAATGCGCCATGTCATAAAGCTGGAATCATCTCAGACTGGTTTCTTGAACATGACAATGAGTTCACTGTACTGAAATGGCCTCCACAGTCACCAGGTCTCAATCCAATAGAGCATCTTTGGGATGTGGTTGAGCAGGAGACTCGCATCATGGATGTGCAGCTGACAAATCTGCGGCAACTGTGTGATGCCATCATGTCAATATGGACCAAAATCTCTGAGGAATGCTTCCAGCACCTTGTTGAATCTATGCCACAAAGAATTGAGGCAGTTCTGAAGGCAAAAGGGGGGTCCAACCCGTTACTAGCATGGTGTACCTAATAAAATGGCCGGTGAGTGTATATACACTTTAATCTGGCTTCTGACATTGCACTAACACACTAACACATAGAAAGAGATAGATTAGATCCATGAGATGCCTATTACACACTATCAGCACTGCTACATCTGTGTTCTCACAGGCATGTGCCTGTCTCCCCTTTCCCTCAGATCACTTATCTCCTTGTAGTTTGTAGTTTCTCTCTGCTCAGTATCTCCTGACAGGAAGTGAATCAGTGAGAGTCTCTGAGCTCCGGGCAGGGCTACTGAACCATAATTTTAGTATTTCAATCATCACTATTTTTTGGCACTGTAGATATTCAGCATTAAATTATTTTACCTAGTAAATTAACATTTTGCATGTGAAATAATGTTTTAAATGAAAGCTGCTTAACACGGAAGATGTGTATTTGGCCAATGCAGGGGGACAGTTCTTCTGGTGTGATGGTGGAAGTGCTAGTTACCGTGTCGTCATGTTTCTAGCTTAACTTCCTGGAAAACGAATGTGGGGCTAGGGCAGAGGTGGGGGGTAAATAGAAAGCATAACTTGCTCCAGTTCATACTTTCCACATTGATCTGGTACTTCTGTTTTTGGTACTGGATCCAGCCCCTTTTGTGGCAACATGTGAGTTGCTTCAGCTAATGAGTGGTACAAGTGCTAATTGCAGGTATTTTGAATCCTCATTTTGCCATCCCCTCTGCTCTTTACACAATTCCATAGGGGTCCTGCCTGTATGCTGTCATGCTGGTTCAAGTGCAATCCTATAACCCGGTGCCATGATTGGCCAGTAGATAATGGAATGGAATAAACAAATTGAAGTGTAGGGGCAGGCTTGGGCTCTTTAGCAAATTCAAAGTAAATGTCAGTGCTCAACTCCGTATATCAACTCCTTTTTATAGTAAAGGTTTAAAATCAACCAAGTCTTTTTATTGAACCATAAAATCAAGCAAGTCTTAGCAGCGCTATACAATTATAACAAGTATTGCTTAGCCTATGTCAGGCACATTACTAGATGGCAGCCCTGCAGTTTGTGGTTTCTGAAGGGACAACATTTATATACCAGTTATATTGGGTATGATTGGGGATACAAACTCGAACAGCTCCAGGTTTTGTTTTGTTTTTTTAAATCAATGACTGTTGCTATTAGAATATCGGACTCCTCTCTCCTTGCCATTTTTGAAGGTCTGACTGCTTTAAGAAGTGATGAAGTAATTGACCTAATGATTAAAGAATATCCTACCAAGCATGCGGAGTACTCTGTTATTCTTCAGGAAAAAGAGCGCCAGCGCATCACAGATCATTACAAGGAATACTCGGTAAGTTACACACTTCTAGAAAACTAACATTTCATGTAAGTAACAATTTCCAATAAGTGCTTTAGTTTAACTTGGAGACTGCATTTATTTTTAACTAGTATATTAAAGAGGACCTGTCACCCAATTTATCAGCACTAAAGTAAGCAGCTCCGAGTGCTCAATCAAAAGCCCCAGTGTTAGAGTGATAGCGTTACCGGAAACCTCCGGTAACGGTATGAAACACTGCGGCGGGGTAGGATGTAATTGTCGGACAGCTCGCAAAGCTGTCCGACGTATTCATGAGGGGGCAGGGTTGGGGCGTGGCTAGGGGCGGTGAATGCTGCCTAGCGCGCGGCAGTCACTGCCGGCCTATGGAGCTAGCGGGGCGGTCCGGGGAAGAGGCAGCGCCTTGGACCGCCCCCTCATGAATACATCGGACAGCTTTGCAAGCTGTCCGATGATTACACTGTACCCCGCCGCAGAGGTTTCCGGTAACGCTATCACTATAACACTGCGGCGTTTGATCAAGCACTAGGAGCTGCCTACTTTAGTAAAAGAGGCAGTAGACAGACATGGAGAAACAGATGTCTGTACTTACTACATCATTTAAGGCCAGTTCACATCAGTTATGGAGACTACATAAGCGTATGGTATAATTTTGCACCTGTTTGGTGTGTTTAACCAATCCTTGTTTTGTCCCACAATTGGGCCCAGGGCACGTGGCCCTGGTCCTTCCGTCAATCACTGATCGTATGCTGGTCAGATTTTATAGACCGTCCAGAGGACTAGACTCTACATTATATTTATATATGATGAAAGGAGTTCCTTCTTGCATCATATATCTCCATGTCCCATTTTCCGGCCAGTGCACAGTCTGATTCAATGACTATCCATGGTCATAGGCTGTCCATGCTAACTAATGCAAAAAAATATGACAAAATAACTTTGATTCTTCCAGGCCCTTAAAACAAGCCGTTTTGCTATTGAAGTACAGATTCCAATAATGTGTACACTGCAGAAGTTTCCTAATTCCAGAATTTTTAAAATAAAAATCAACTGCATTTATCCATAGTACAAGCACAATGGTTGTGCACAAATGTTGTACAGTATGAGACAAATGCTTATTTCTCCACTTATCTCACTGTAGGAGAACAGTAAGATTTGAAGTGAACAGGGCCAGTGTTGTTGGTGCCAAATAGAAATTATTTACCCCCCCCCCCCCTTCCAAGTCTTACATACGTCAGACACATACTTTCTGTACTACTCTAAATGACCTGCTCATTACCTCTGCGACAACATAAAGCTTCATTCACCTGCACATAGAGTAGTAGAGAGGGGACCTGCAAAACGGAAAACTAAGAAATGGCTGAAAATATTTGACCGTCTCATAGGTTTTATATTTGCTCATTTGTGGAAGTTGTTGTTAGGAAACGCCATATATATAATATACATTTTATTTTTTTTATTTCACAATATCAGTTGGTTGACTAGAATTCCATTTTATACGAGTATATTTTACTATTACATATTAGGCTGCATTGCTCCTTGTTTTTTGTGAAGCAATATTAACCTAAATAGAACTTAAATCCTAGTCATTTAATCCCTTTGATGCCAGGGTCCATAGTGTCCACATCAGCTAGAAGATGGTGCTATGAAACATGGCCAATTTGTTGGCTAGGTTGGTCAAATTACACTGAGGCTAGATGCACACCATGTATGCCCGCCGTACCGTAGTACGGTGGACATACATCGGCGCTGCAGAGAAGGAGCAGGGGATAAGCGCAGCTCACCCCCACCCCTCTCCATTGGAATATACAGCGCACGGCGCCGTATTACATAGAAAGATAGGACATGTCCTATCTTTCTACGGGCTACAGAGCGGTACAGTGCCGCACCGTACCGCTCCCCTACAGGGCCGTGAGCCCATAGATGTGTATGGGGGACATATTTACACCGTATATGTCGGCCGTATATACACCCCCCAAACATTCGTGTGAATGCAGCCTAAGCCTGAAGGTTTTGTGCATAAGAAATTAAAGGCAAATAACTCCATTGTTGCCCCCGCACAATGCGTATGAATGGTGTCAGTGACATGGCAGCTGTGGGTCTTGTGAAGGGCGCCAGTTCTGCCATCTATGTGTGTGTGTATATATATATATTAGTACAGAGGAGTATAGTAGTGATGTTGCTATGCAAGTGTGCTCCCTTTGGGTGCACGCCGTTATACTAAGTAAAGGCTATTATTTTCCTTAGGCCCATTAATAATAATTAAAAAAAAATATATATTAACACGGAAACATTTTTAAAGGGAAACTGTCAGTCACCTCTAGCCCCAAAAACTAAAGGCTCTACCTCATTTTCTGTACTGAGTTGCTCTACATAATATTGAATTGTCAGCGGCTTCTGTGAATTATAAAGTGCCTGACAGGTTCCCTGTGGTTGTAAGCCAGGGATTTGAATCCCCATATAAAGGGGCTCCGTTCTTAGAGGTTCCTCATGCCGGAGTTCTGACATAGCCTGAAATGCATACTTGAGACTCTTAGGCTACATTCACACTAACGTATGGGGGACGTATATACGGCCGATATACGTCCCCCATAGGCAGCAATGGGCGCACGGCACCCTACGGGAGCGGTACGGTACCGTTCCGTACCCGGGAAAAAGATAGGACCTGTCCTATCTTTTCCCGTAATATGGCGCCGTACGCCATAGGTTGCTATGGAGAGGGGCGGGGGTGAGCTGCGCTCACCTCCTCCTCTTCTCCACGTACACTGCTGTTGCCCGCTACGGTACGGTACGGTACGGGCGGTCAACGGCAGTGTGAATATAGCCTTAATTTGAGATAAAAACCAAGCTATACTAGTGATTAACACAGAGTTCCCCTGGTCTATTGGTCTCACAGCAGTGAATGAAGTGTACATACTACTGTGCCCCTACTGTGATTACTGTCTCTTCCCCAGCAATTTATTACTTATCCACCATTCTGTGAATGGATGATACATTTGTGGGACTTCTAGATTATGTGAAACTGTGTCCCCTGGGGATTTGTATTTAATTGTATGGTTTATTTAAAATCCCTTAATTCTTATTTTGTTGGAGGGATTGGGAAAGACTATTTGGGTGGCTTATTTACCAACCACAGCACAAACTTGTTTTTACACCAATATTTTTCCATAACAGATAACTACTGAAGATATTCAGAATGAAGTATGTGATCAGGATGAAACTGGGAAAGTAATCAGTTTTACTGTAAATTTATCTTCTTTACTTTTACATTGGGAGAATGAAATGATCTGTAACAAAAATCTTGCTGTTTTTCAGCAACAGCAGCAACAGAACACACAAAAGGTGGAAGCGAGTAAAGTCCCAGAGTACATCAAAAAAGCTGCCAAGAAAGCTGCAGAATTTAACAGTAACTTAAATCGTGAAAGGATGGAAGAGAGAAGAGCTTACTTTGATTTACAAACACATGTAAGCGCCAGCTTTGAGTATGATGTAAAATGTGATAAGAATTTGATGGAGTAAAGGTATATTTGTGTATCTAACTGCAGTCTGCTGGGAGAAGATGTACCTGGCCTGAGTCTCTCTTCACTCCCCTGCATAGAGATTCTATGTAACCTGCCATCCTGGTTCCATTTCAGTAAGAAGTCTAGCAAGATGAAATTCTGTCTGTATTTCACAGTGAAAAGCAGATGAGAAGGGAAGGAGGCTGGACAATTAGACCCAGAGATGATAAATAAAAGAAAAAATCAGTTAATAGTCAACTCCAAGAAAATTTATAATATATAAAAACAATGTTTATTGAAAATTTAGAGACCATTTAAATATTTATATAACTCCTTTCCCAAAGGGCTGCAGGTACTCTCTTTCCTCAGTGTGCTAACATTAGCCGGTGCTCTGTAAACAAATGTGAGGAGCTGTCAAAACTACAAATGGGAGAAGCAAGTAAAGTTTAACAACCATTTAAAATGTTTACTTTTCAATAAATATTGCAGAACTGCAAACTACTTTGTACATCAATTCAGGAAGGAGAAAGATTTGATCCCTTGCTCCCAGTTCAAATAAAATGCAATCATTTAGAGGCAGGAACAGGATGATGGGTGTTTAGCTTTTGGAGAAGAATCCAGTTGTATTCCCTGCTCGGGAGTCGGGGAAGGGAGCAGAAGACTACCTCCTGTTGCTGGCAATGTCATAACAGGAACCTCTTTGATAATGCCTGTGTATATTGGAAATTAAGAAAGAATATGACTGCTTTAAAAATGCAGTTCAAGTAAAAAATCCCAATAAAAAGAATACAAACTGTACATTTAGAGTGCAATTGCATAACTATAGCATTGGGTATTTATTATGCAGTGTTAACTCCTTCCCGACATGTGACGTAATAGTACTTTGCATGGAGAGTGCTCCATAACCGTTAATTCTTTGCTGCAAATTGCAGCAAAGGCTTACAGGTAACATCCGCCGATAAAGCTGCCGGCAGCTTAAAAAAAATGGTGGCACCGACATCTTGGCGAGGATCATTGCTCCCCGTTCCTTCAGTCGGGGGTTGGCAATTGGTCGCCGTGACAGCCTTTCACTGCGCTTAACCCCGTAATGGAAAATAGCTCTTAAAATCGAAAGTGGCACTTTTTGCCATTTTGAAAAGTAAAAATTCTATAAAAACTGATCAAAATATAGTACAGTCCTCAAAATGGTAGCATTTAAAACGCCACAAAAATGACACCACCAACAGCTCCGTACACTGAAGTATGAAAAAGGAATTCGCTATAAGATTGCAAAAACAAAATATTTTTTTTGAATAGAAGGTTTTCACTTTTGTAAATGTATGAAAACATTATAAAACCTATACAAGTTTGGTATCCCCGTAAACGTACCGACCCAAAGAATAAAGTAGACATGTCATTTGGGACTTCAGTGAAATCCATAAAATCCAAGCCCACTAGAAAACGGCGCAAATGCGTTTTTTTTTCCCCCCCACCAATTTCACTGCATTTGGAATTTTTCCCCCCCCGTTTCCCACTACATGGCATGGAATATCAAATACCACCATATTGAAGTGCAATTTGTTTCGCAGAAAACAAGCAATCACACAGCTCTGTACATGGAAAAATAAAAAAAACTTTTTGAAGGTGGGGAGTGAAAAATGAAAGCGCAAAGATGAAAAAGGGCTGCGTCGGGAAGGAGTTAAGGCTGCCAAAAAGATGATCTGTACCTTGTTACATAGCAAATAAAAATGGACAGCTCCTCCTGCAAAAACCAAGGCAAAGTAAAATGTTTATGCTGCATGCTAAATTGTCCCAAATTTTTAATGCAAGAAAGGTATGCTTATTTCCAAAAGTGTTAATAACATTTTTATCAAGCTTTACAACAAAATACAAAAAATGGCTTGCGGTGCCATATTGGAGATAACAGAAAATACAGAAAGAAAATTGCAATGTCAGGCATAAATGTCTTGGGTAGATCGGGGATAAGTATAAGTGAAAGCATAAAGATGTCATGGGTTATATTGAAGGTGGGCTCTGCTGTTGTTGAAATCCAGAATTTCAAGATTAGTAAAGTTCTATATTTGCCTTTTTTCCACATTTTTTTTTTTTCCACCTTGTTTGATGTCCCAGGTAATCCAAGTTCCTCAAGGGAAGTACAAGATTCTACCTTCGGAAATAACTAAAGTCAGCCCTTACCCCGTTTCCCTTATACCAGGACAATTTCAGGAGTATTATAAGAGGTACTTGTTCACTCTAAATCAGTGTCGCTGTTTTGCCTAGAGATTTTTCTAACAGGTTAATTTTATTAATTAATATGCTGCAATATATACGCTCTGCCTATTGGCAATTAGTGGGATATGCGTTAATGTGGGAGTCCAAGTAAGAAGTATGTTAATGAATATAATGCATGTTTACTACTACGGTGCGCATTCATAACTAAATGCATCTTGGCTTTTATGGCACCTTGTACAGCGATTGTGGGGTGCCTTCTACATGGCAGGAAATCGGGGGGGCTTAGTGATCTGATGAAGCTAAAAATGGTCAGTCTGAGGGAGTAGTTTTGTCCTCTAGGACTATACCTTGAGCTTAGATGTGCATGTGCACATCGTGGATGATGAGGACTCACAGGTGCACTGTGCATGCCTGAGAACTCTGCACCAGAAGTGGAAGACACCTGTGTGACCATGGTCAGATTTCTGTTCACTGGAAATAAACATGTAAGTTTTCTATATAAGGACAGCAACTAGAGATCTAGAAATCTGTGAGGAATTGATACAGAAAGTAAATTGGAAAATTGTATATATTTTTTTTTATCATTCAAACTATAACATTAATTTGCCAAAATGGGAATACCCCTTTAACTCATTTTTAGAATGGTGCCAATAAATTAATATATCAAGCCATTAATGGAAAACCTACAGTAAGCTGTAAGGTCACTTCTCCTTTCTGCCATTGTCTCAAATTTCCCAGCAAATTCCGTTTTCAATATTAATACCGATTTACAAAGCTGTTCGCAATTTCCCTCCTCCATAATGTATGTCTCTAGCATAATGGGCCAATACTGTCCTTCACATGGTGAGGGGGGACTGTATGAGATGTGAGGGGATGCAGGTAGAGGAAAAGAAGCCTGGACACTTCTTACTCTGACTCAAAGCAAGAGAGAAAACAGGGTAAGATACTGAAGGGAAAGGGATTAGTGGGGTAAGAAATTATTTCATGGCGATTGCTATCAATTTGATTTTTAACCCCTTCCCGACATTTGACGTACTATTACTGCATGGCGGGAGGTGCGTTCCCGCAAAATGCAGTAATAGTACGTCAAGCTTCTGGTGCCGGCTCCTGAACGGAGCTAGCGCCAGAAGCTGCAGGTGATGTCACATGTGTCACATAATAGAGTGTAATACATCTGTATTACACTGTATTAGGTGAAGAATAGCTTGAACAAGCGATCAGTGGATTGCTTGTTCAAGCTAACCTGTTAAAGTAAAGAATAAAAGTAAAAAACACTAATTAAAGACACTTTGGAATAAAAAGAATTAATTAAATAAAGTTAAAGTCCCCTAAACACAAACATTCCCTATACACATCTAATAAAGTGAAAAAACCTGAAAATCACCAAAATACCCCACATATTTGGAATTCCGTAACAATCTGTACAATAAATCAGAAACATTATTGGATCCATACGGTAAACGCCGTAAAAACAAAACGCGAAAAACTCGCCAAAAATGTAAATTTTCATAAAATCCCTTCACAAAAATGTTCCAAAAAGTGATTAAAAAAAAAGTTATGTGCACCAAAATGGTACCACTGAAAAGGACACCTCAACACTTAAAAAATAAGCCCTAAACTAGCTCTGTCAACCAAAAAATATTAGTTATATCTCCGAAAAGATGGCGATGCAAAAACAAATGAGATTTTCTTTTATATTCGTTTTTTTCCTGTAAAATTGTAAAATATATAAAAAAAACTATATAAATGAGGAATCACCGTAATCGTAGTGATCTATAGAATAAAAATATCATAGTATTTTTAGTGTACAGTGTACAACCCCCAAAATATACAAAAAAAGAAACCCAAAATTGACAATTTTCTTTTCCTCCATACATTTAAAGAGCTAATAAAATCTCATCAAAAAGCTACAGACCCACTAAAATGAAGTATTTGTAAATTGCATCTCATGTCGCAAAAAATAAGCCCTTATATGTCCAAATTGCAAAAAAAAATAAAGATTGTATAAACATTATAAAGTGACAATGCTTAATCTGCATTATGCATTGTCACTTTACGGCGCAGCTCCTCCCTCAATGCCCTGGCGTGTGCCCATACAGCAGGTTACCACCACATATGGGGTATTGTTATACACGGGTGAAATTGGGTATCAAATTTTGTGGAGCATTTTGGTATTTTATCCACTGAGAATTTGTACATTTTATGAAAAACACATTAATTTAGTAAAAAAAAAAAAATTTATTTCAAAATGGCATCCGATTTTGTTTTAACCCCTGTAAACCAATTAAACGGTTAACAAACTTCATAAAAGTCGTTTTGCGTACGTTGAGGGGTGTAGTTTCTATAACTGGGTAATTTATGGGGTTTTACTTTTATTTATGCCTCTCAAAGTGACTTCAAACCTGAGCAGGTCCCTCAATAGCAGGATTTTGCTTTTTTTATGAAAATGTGAAAAATTGCACCTGACGTTCAAAAGCCCCATAACATCCTACAAAAATGAGAGTATGTATAAAAAACCACGGAGGCATAAAGTAGACATTCGGTGAATTTTGAAAATTGAGAATTTTTCCAAATTTTCACCAAAAATCTGATTCTCATAAATAAATGCAAAACATACCACCAAAATTTTTCAACTAAGATGAAGTACAATGTGTCACGAGAAAACTATTTCAAAATCACTTGGATATGTTAAAGCGTTCCAAAGTTATAACCACTTATAGTGACACAGGGCAGATTTGAAGAAATGGGCCGTGTCAGGAAGGTGAAAAGTGGCTTCGGCGTTAAGGGGTGAAAGTAGGTGGCCAAATCTTCAGCCTCCCGGTCTCTGACGGATGCCTGCACCTTTGGTGTTAGTAAGGAGTAAACAGTATCAAAGAACCTTTTTGAGGTTGTTGGAGAGGATATTGGCAAGGTGAAGGGCAGAGTTATAGGTTTTGAGCATAAATTTTGAAGTATAGGAAGTCTGCAGATGTGCATGATTTTCTCTACCAATCCTGGAGCACTGCTGAAGGAAACAAGTTTTGTCCGTGTGCCAAGATTGCCCTCGTCTGTGCAGAAAATGTTTACTAACTTGGCTCTTTTTTTATCCTGTGAACTGTTGTCGAATTCCTTTGCAGGTATTCTCCTAATGAACTACGATACTTGCCATTAAATACAGCATTGTATGAGCCGCCACTAGATCCACTGGACCCTGAACTGCTGGCACTTGATAGTGATGGCGATTCTGATGAGATTGATGAAGCACGTGAAAAGAAGAAAACGAAATCTTCAGTAAGGCTTTATTTTTTTATACTGTATACAAACCATTCTAAAATACTTTTTGATGTGTTTGTATAAAATGTATATGTATAATCTCCACTACTGATATTTAGACATTTTGAAGTTGGAGCGTTGTAATCGGAAAATTGGCCAAGCATGTTGACCTTTCTGGCCATATGGCCACATATGCCATAGAGGACTGTGTCAGAGCCGCTCCAAAACAGCAGATACTGTGGTGTTCCCTTTATGAATTGGTTTGTATTTACCAAAAGTGGTCATACTTCGAAACGGTTCAGGTCTGACCAAGGCTCGTTTATGCAACTGGGAAGCATAGGGAAGCATATTCCACTTGTCTGCTGCCCATACAAATTAAAGCAGCAAAAATTGCTGAAGGTGTAAACTCTGACAGTAAGGTGATTGAACACGCCATTTGTTTGCTGGGCTTGGAGCAGCATAGTTAGAGTTGTTGGTATGCCTATGCTTGCCCCTGTTGAGAGTTGCGATCACCACCAATGGCCACACAACCAATAGAAAAGGTGACGTGTGTGTGTTTGTTACCTGATCAAGCAATGGCATCAGCAGGCAGTATGGAAGAGGACTAGTCAACCGAAGCAGTTGGTGCTCTGGGTGTTACTTAGACGCTTACTGACGAAAAATCATCGGAGTACCATATCATGAAAGTTGTGTTTCCTAATGGCGCTAGCTTCTTTCAAAGGGATTATAGGTTGTTGACTTTGCCTCCATTTTCTCCAAATTCATATCTCAAAGCTAAAACAATAGCTTGTGCTGAGAGTGAAAAAAAGCAAGAGGAAATATTTTTTGTTGGTAAAAATCTTCTAGCCTTTTCTTCTTCTAGTTTTTTCATCTTTAGATGTAGCTGCAGCATTTTGACTCTAAAGAGCCTTAATGGAAATCTACCACCAGAATGAAGGATTGTACACCAAACACACTTACATGCTGGTGTGTGCCCCCTCTTGCAGGATCTGCTTTTCGTTTGGTTTCTTATGCCCTGCTTTTTACCAAAAAAGGCTTCAAAACTATTCAGATGAGCCATTGGGGCTTTGGCCTCCATATCTGTTAAATGAGGCCAGAGCCCCTTAGGCTCATTTGTATATTTTATTTTATTTTTTTAATTTTTTTATAAACAAGGGGCATAAAAACCTTAAAGAAGAGTGAATGGTGTCATAGAGAACACACACCTGCATGTAAGTGTGTTATACAATCCTTGATCCTGGTGTTAGATTTTCATTTAAAGGGAACCTGTCACCAGGAGACCCATTTTTTAGCACCTCCCCAGTCCCCCACAGAGCATAGTGTATATACACTGCCAAAGATTTTTTGGATAAAAAAAAAAAAATAGGTTTTACAAGAAAAAAAAAGATATGCTCTATAGTACCTTTTAATACCATGGGCTCTGGTGTGACTAAGCACTCGTTCCCTGGGAGTAGCTATAGAGCAGTCCCCTCATCCAGTGGAATGGGATCAAGGATTTGGCCGCTTAGAGGAGCAAATTCTGCATTTTAATGTGGAGCCCACACTTATTTCTCTCTCTCTTTTCTGTAATGGACTACTACGTTATGGCTTGGATTAATTGGTTTAGAGTTTTACATACAATTTTTTTCATTTTAGGGTAGTTCATCTGGCAATGTGTCTGAAGGCGAAAACGCACAGGATACACAGGAAGAATCATTTCAGGGAAAACCGAAAGCAAAAGAAAAATCGACTCCCAAAAAGGAGGGCACCAAACGTTCTGCATCGTCCAAATCAACTGGGTACAAGGTAGAAGAAAAAAGCCCCTGACTCGGCTTCTTTACTGACAAGCCTTTCTACCTGAAATGCTCTTGCTTTTTTTTACATTTTATTTTTTTCCCTCCATTTTAAAAGCTGACTTTATTTTGAAACATATTAATATATATTTATTTATTACTTCCAAGCATATCTTTCCTTCTTTCATGTTTTATTTTTTTCACTTTTTTCCTATTCCATCTATAACCCCATCTGCTTTTTATAAGCTTTATTTGGAGAGGCTGTTGGGCTTTTCAAGACTGTTCAAAGCAACAAATTAAGGTTTAACACCCTCTTTATTGTTTCCAGGCTGATACTTTGGTACTTTTGCATACATAACCAAAAAATGGGAAATCCTATATGAGTAGAGTTTTAACAGATTTTTTTTTTCCCCTTGATTGCTTTACACATTGTAACATTCAGTTTTATTTAAGCAAGGTAATTCCTGCTCGCTTTATGTTCTTTCATCAATATTAGGCCTAACATTCAACTCTAAGACCTGTTTTATAGTGTAAGCCAAAAATTGTATGTACCCAGGTATTTGAACTTGTTGAACAATACGTTTTGCAAAAAGCTGCTGAAGATTTACAGAGATGTAGGCCATTTGTTTGAAGGGAAACTGCATTAGTCTTTAGGACTTGGAAGTCTTGCTTTTTCACCAAGATGTGTCTGTCGACTTGTGTTTTCTCAAATTAAATGAGTCCCTTCTTGCCCATTTTTCTAATGAGTTTGCCAGGCAGTGGACTGAAACAATATACAGCCATAGCTGTATATTGACTGATTGCTGAGATGTCTTATCATATAAGAGGAGATAATTGGAAGTGTCCATGTTCTCCTCGGTAATGCCTGCCATGTGCCTTCATCTTAGGTCAGTGACACACAAACAAGTTTGTTTTTCTATTTGATCTCCCTTCACAGACATAAAATATGTATGCACATTTTTCAGTCCACTAACATGTGCTGTAACTTTCTTAATGGGCAGAAAAGAACCATTTTGATCTACTCAAGTTCACTTAAATTTTTATCTGTATGTGAAGTGGAATGTGTCAGGGATGTATCCCAGTGGTAATTCCTCAGCAATTCCACAAGCATCAGTAACCAGGCAACATTGTCTGGTTTCTTATGTGTTTTTTATGCTGTGATTTTGCAGCGTTGAGCACGTAGCTAAATTTTAAATTCTGCGTATGGATTTGCAGTAAATAAATGACCATCCTAAGTAGTCTCTGCCAATGTGTGTAGAGAAAAATAAGCACATAGGGAAATAATTGCAGTTACCGGTTGACCGCCAGTAATTGTGATTTATTTATTTTTTTTCCCCCTTTATGCCACCTCCATATGGCAAGTAGGCGTGAAGGAGGCAGGGACTTCATTATACACTGGTGCACGAGCCTGGGGGAATGATAAATGTCCCCATAAATGGTCTTTGTAACTCTCCCTAGCTGGCGAGTGACTACAGATGTTGAGCTCTGCTGTTGGGAAAACTTCTTCTATCTTTTAAAAGGAGACTACCTTTGTCCAGATTATCCCTGAAAGGCACATTTTTAAGTTTTTCAAACATTTCTTTCCCATTTTGAAATTATTTTAGAAAAAAAAAAAAAATCATTTCTATGAAGCCACTCAGACAAGTAAATTCGGCAGATACTGTAGTTTGTCAGCGCAAACTCTCTTGTATGCATCTGTCTTACACCTTTCACATGATGTGTTTTGAAATTCAAATGAAATCACCAGATCAAGGATTGTAAACCAGGGACACTCACATACTGGTGTGCCCTCTCTGGCATGATTTGCTCTTCTTTTAGCTTCTTTATGCCCTAGTTTTTAAGAAAAAAAGCTTTATAAAATATGCAAATGAGCCTGCAGGGCTCCAGTCTTCATAGGAGTTAATGAAGCCTGGAGCCCCTCAGGTTCATTTGCATAATTTTTAAAGCCTGGTGATGTCCTTTAATTGCATAGGGAGGTGCATTTAGACCCAAAGTCTTGTGGGCAATAAGTAGTAATGTGTGTTTCACCTTGTGAAATGGCAAAGCATGTGTTGCTAAATATTCCTGTAGTTCAACGGCATCATGTGAAAGCAGCCTTAGTTTAAGAAAAAAAAAATATTCCAATTTTATTGGCTTTCCTGACTGCTTAAAGGACAGCCATCATCTGTTTCACTGATGGTACATGTCCAGCACTTAACGTTTGCAAGTTTAAAAAAAAAAATGATACAGGCATTTGGCGGGAACAAATTTCTTACTACAAACTGTATGTAGCTGAAAATATTCAGAAAAGGTTACTCTTGAACTCTTGTTAGTAGTTTGACAATACAGGTAACCGCATCTACGGCAAACATTGTAGGTAAAACATTTGCACGTTTTGCTTTGCCTACTTGTTTGTATGTGGCTTCATTATTGGCAAGGTAAAGGAGCATAAAAGGGAAGTGATATAAACGTAAAACTACATTTAATAACCATGAGCCAGTAGGATGAGGCAATCTAAAATTATCTAATTGCAAGACTTATCAACCAGGGGTCTAGAACAGATTTCCTTCATACTCTTTCATGTTACTTGTGCTAAACTACAAAACCAGACACTGCCAAAAAAAGGAAAACCTCTCCTGGATTCCTGCAAAATCCTTTCTCCAAAGAAAACCCCCTTATGACTGTCAAACATTTTAGTCTTATAGATCTCCAGTTCACTTTATTTATAAAGCACAAAAATTTGCTATATTCCCTGGACAATCCCCACCACAAGCATAATCGTTACCACCATCATCCCCATCCCAATAAACATGCTCACTCCGCTGAGTGTGCATATTTTTTTTAATTGGGAGAGAAGGCTTGGCCAGACACCTCTGCTGTTATCCCACATTGACAATAAAGGCATGTTTTAGTTCAGAATACCGGACATCTGTTAAGAGACTATTTCTTTCTCTTTTATACACTTGGCTTTCTTTGTTAAAGTCCCTCTTTTCTAGCACTACTGGTCCATTGGACTGGAATTTGGAGATGTTTCTACCATTCTACAGCACTCCAGCACTTATTTTGAATAGATTCAGAAAAACCCTTAAAACACATGGATGGCTTCATGTACTCAATCTGGCAAAAACTGTAGTGGGAATGCTATTCAATGAAAACTTGTTAGACTTCTGCATAGTAATTAGCAGTTGGTATCCTGCAATTATTATTGCAGATTATAAGCAAATCTCACAGCAAAAAAAATCATTTTACAAAAAAAAACATTTACTATCAGCTTGTTTTTGTACCTATACTCTTATCCTGCAACCAAATTCTATTTTTTTTACTAAGGTGATCTTTTACCTTGATCCACGTAAGGAATAGATGTTGGCTTCAGAGAAATCTGGGGACAGGTTATTCCTTCTAGAGAAAAGTGGGGAAAGCTGCCGGTCGCTTATCTCCCATGAAAACAAAGAATCTGATGCCCGATTCTTCATTCCACTGACCCTTCCTTTGTGGCTCCCATACTCATTAGACAAGTAGCCGACCTTTATTTAATAGCCGTGGCTGAGATTGCGCTTAATGGATGGAACTTGCCCTAGTACTGTGTTTCCCTTAAAATAAGACAGTGTCTTGTATTAAATTTTGCTCTTAAAAATGGTGCTAGGTCTTTTTTTTGTTTTCACGGAATGTCTTATTTAAAATTAAAAATAATTCTCATTCATTGTTGAACAAAAAATTAATGTCTTCTCTAATATTCTCATAACTCCAAACTCTGAATTTCATGCTGACTCCATTTTTATTAGAATCAATGGCCCCAATATCCTATTTTTAGCACTTTCTTTCAATGAGCCCTTCTTGCTCCGGTAGCTGCTTGTAGTGCACTTGCAGTGCAACAGTCAGTGATTTTTATCCCATGAATTTGTCACAACCTCTTAATGAACTACTAATACTCGTATATGGCCTGGGAGCACTGTAGTAATGACTGCGGCTGGGTCTTACTTTCATTGTTGGCCTTATATTTCTAAGATTGGACAAAATTGTACTACGGTAGGTCTTATTTTGTGTCTTATTTTCGGGAAACTGGGTAGGTGCAACCATATATATACAAACAATAAGTGCAGCAAGATTTGGCCCTATGGCATCAGCCTCACAAAACCCGAATGCTCAAAGGACAAACCGCTGAGGGTGCCGCCACAAACGCAATGTGACTGCTCGGGTGTGGATCTTGGTCCAATCGGTCAGTAAACAACACCCAGTATTTTGCAATGTTTAATGTTGTGGCTGCATGTAGCCGCACCGTGAAACCTCTTATTTGGAAGTTTGAAGTTAGTCTTGGCTCTCACGTTGATGGCAGATATTGGTGAAGATGAGGATCAGGCCCTTTTATGCAGTATGTATTCATTTTATCGTCTGCTTAAAAAGGTCTGTTTATCCTTCAGGTTTGGTTTCTGGTGGTTGTATGAATGGTGTTGGTGTGACTGCACAAAGTATTGTTTTTTGAATAATTGCTTGCGTGTGTGTGCTTTTTTGCCTAGAAAATATGGTACAATCCCAGGTTAGTCACCAGTCAGTTATTACAGGGACTGTATGAGGATTACTGTGATTTGATATTACTGAATATTACATGTTTTAATAGTTCCTTGGCTTTGATTTAGTATGTGGAATAAATAGTGTTAAATATCTTTTTTTTCCCCCTAAGCAGAAGCTTCATAAAGCATTTATTGTACAGGCGTACAATAATCTTGGATAAGACAAAGTAACCAAAAAATCCTTATCCGGCATCTCTTTAAGCATACAAGTCCCGTATTTGAGCAAGTTCATAAGAACGTTTATTTCATTAACTAGATTTATTTACAATTTAAGACTACATGCCATACAGAGAGAAATATTTTGCTGTGAATCCAGTGGTTTTACTTTGTTGAATCAGCTTACAAAACCTAGATATTTAACTGCAGATTTCATGACATTGAAGGAGTGATATGCATAGAAAAAGGCCTTATGTACTTGGCTGTGTGCATTTGGCGGGGAGCAAGCAATGGGCATTGTGTCGTTGATTTCTGCCCATCTGACATTGGCATGTGATCACTATTTACACCACACTGTCCATAGAAAATGACTGCCCAAGCCACAATATCTTGTGCACTATCTTTAGGGGCGAAGTGCAATGACGGAGCCTAATGGAAAGGATTGTGTGGCTGGCTCTCGGCCAAAATACACATTTGTGGGCATGAGGTTTTAGAGTAAATACTGCATTAGTATGTGTGCTGCCTGTATGGTGTCACGATCCTACGGGCTGCAAACTTTTGCAGTGGTTGGAAGTCCCTGCATTATATAGAAAAATGATGCAAGGACATTCCCTCTGCTGGCCGAACAGTGGCGCTGGAACTGTAATAGTTAATAATAGTCCACTCTACTTACACGTTCATGTGTAACAGGCCTTACTCTGCAGAACTGCAATAGTTAATATAGTTTCGGCGCAGCTGTTCAATTACATATAATGCAGCCTGTGGGATCGGACCACCATATGGCTTGTGTACATGGGCCTAAACACATTTGTGTGTAGCAGGAGTTACAGGGTTTTCTATAGGAAAACCTCAGTGTGTTTGCATTCTGCATAAAGAAAGCTCTTGTTCACTGGGATGTGCCACAGTGACCGTAGGGCCAGTACATATCTCAGTAAGTACTTCAGTTACTGTCTTCGGTTATTGTGGACCAAGACTTATCCTTGCTCTGTGTGTTTGACCAGACCTGGTTTTGATTCACAATAATTGAAAGAGTAACCATTGTTTCAGATGGGGTTTTTTTTGTGTGTGTGAGTGACACCGTATAAAGGCTGAATTCTATGGGTGGTAGCAGTTTTTTTTTTTCCTTTTAACAAGCCAAGCAAAATTTGTTGGTGAAGTATATTAGAAAAATATTTACCACTTTCCTATGCACACAATATAAAACATTATCTCAAATGACAGTAATGCTTGAAGGTCTAACCTTGATCTGGGCCTTATCCACATACCGCTAAGTAGCGGAGTATGCTGGTAATGGCAGCGTACAGTCTTATGTTGGCAAGAAAAGTTTCCTTTTGTGGCAAGTCTCAATAACAAGTATTCATTGATAGGTGGTGGTTTGTGAAATCCATGATTTGTAACCTTTGTTATTTCTAGCTGGAGCCATATGCACTTTACAACTGTATTACATGCAGGTCAATATTTTGCTGTTGTATGTTTAGTGGGTAGATATTCTGCACCTTACAAGTACAATGTAAGTGCTTTCTTGGACTTGTGTACATATTGGAATAACACCTATGCACAAGAATCATTTATATAAATGGCAATGTCTATGTGTTCTTATTATACTATACCTTTTAACCTGGGGAATAGATGCAGCCTGCTTGCTTTTGCAGTGCCATTCTGGTGATGTAAAATTAACACAGAATGCCCATTTTCTCATGGGACATTGGGGGAACATATATTTACACCAATGGGCTTTGTTTACTTATCTCCTCCATATCCATTTCACTCCATTTAGCTGCCACAATATTAGTGTTTCTGGGGACCCTGAAAATGTGGCTGTGTGCCTTACTTCATTTGTGAGGTTTTGTATAGTTCCCTTAGTTCAGGCGTGTACAGATAACCAGAAAATGCCAAAGGTTTGTTGTTCAAATTACAGAAGAAATAGTTATGGGTATCTAAAAATTGATGAGAGAACAGTGTGATATAGGGATTTTGTTCTGTAAAATGTGACATTTCCGTTATATAGTATTTATTTTCTAGCTGTAGTTTATGAATGTTTAGCGTATTTTTGCTTTTATTGTGTAAAAAGAGGCTGAAATGCTATATTTTTAAATAAATAGTGTTAATGTCATTCTGATGGGTTCTGTCATCTTTTTAGATATCACAGAGGCGCTCTTCATTACATGACAGATCATACGTATGCAAATATATAGATTTTATTAATAATAATGTTGTTTCCAAAACATGCTCTTCTGGCATCAACCTGATTTCTTGATCAATTGTTTCTTTGGATCATCAGTTCCAAAATGATCTAAAATAGGTATTAAAATGAATAAAAGTATAGAATTTACAAAGGAGATATACAGAGTATACAGACTGGATGAAAGTATAGACCGCTGGCTTCCCAATGCCACTGTTTTAATAGAAGCGTAATCCATCCACAACAATACAGGCGGTCCCCTACTTAAGGACACCCGACTTACAGACAACCCATAGTTACAGATGAACCCCTCTGACCTTTGAAGCTTTCTGAATGCTTTACTATAGTCCCAGATAGCAACAATCAGCTGTAAGGTGTCTGTAATGTTTAAACTCCAATTGTCACTGGGGCCAAAACATTTTTTTGTCTGGATCTACAATTATAAAATATACAGTTTCGACTTACATACAAATTCAACTTAAGAACAAACCTCTGGACCCTATCTTGTACGTAACCTGGCGACTGCCTGTATCTACATCAGGACTTTAAGCTTAAAGAGGATTGTCCATGAAAGAAGTTCTCAAATTTCAATTCCCTAGTGATATTTACACAATAAAGATAATTTTTAACCCCTTACTTTACAATGTACTCCGTTTTAGCTCCTATGACTAACCAAACACATTATGGTCCATTGAGTGTGCTCTCAATGTGTTAGATTATCAGGGTGTAGGTTTATATACACTTTCATTTAGCTTCTGAACACTCACTAGTAGCTGACACATAGAATGAGAGATGAGATGCATATTACACATAACATTCTCAGCCCTGCTATAACAGCCATGACATGCACTACGATCTCTGTTATATGCATCCCTCCCCTGTATAAAGACCTTATTGGTCTATAGCTTTACTCTCCTCAGGATTTTGCTCGCTGGATAGTCTGTGTGAGCGTGTCTCGGAATGCAAGGATATGGGCTGGTGGGCATAGAGCAGCTCAGTGCAGCATCAGACAGGAGAACAATATGTCCTCCCGACCCTAAAGTCATAAAATTCGGGATCGGGTCCAGGGGTAACCAAAATTGTGTTCACGGAGACAGGTTGGAATTATATCTGTGAAATACTGTATTTTTGTTAATAGGATTGAATTAGATGATGTGTTATCTTATTATCCTGAGTATATTTAAGAATCTTGTCTCCATGGGAATACCCCTTTATGGACCTGGAACATCAGTGTCCAAGATCTGAGTCTATTTACTTTATTCTTGATTTTGGTTGCTCAGTTAAGAGGGTTACATACAAGATAGGCTCTATTGATTTGTACTTGTATTTGTAACCGGTATATTTTATAATTAGATCTCCAAACAAAACTATTTTTGTCACTGTGGCAAAGTGGCAAAGTTTTGTGTTGTCATGGGAACAAGGATGATCAATAAAATTGCATTACAGACACCGTACAACTGATCATTGCAGTCTGGGACTAAAGTAAAGCATCCAGAGCTTTACCAGAGGTGACTGTCTCCAGAGAGGTACATCTGTGACTAGGGGTCGTCCTTAAGTCGTGGACCGCCTGAACCTGGTCATTGGCTCATATTTAATCAATATCCTGTCCTGCCTGACCTGGGGCGGAAAACCCTTACAAAATATTGCAATTTTCTCTGTGCACCAGGAATTGCGACTTTTGCATCCCTTGTAGGCTCAGAAAACTGGTGTACATGATCAATGCCCCCAATGTTTTTTAAGCTGGTAGACAAAGCTGAGCATGGAACTGTCCTGTCTTTAAACCAGCTTTCAGTTGAGTGATAATATTTGTTAATTATTATTTACCTACTAATGTTTTACTGTTTTAAACTTTGTTTTTTTGAGATCATCTGATTTGGTCCTATGCCACTACACATGTTGGAGGTTACAATTGTATAATTTAGTAATGTGATAATTGCTGAGATGAATCTGGGCTTTAAAAAGTTTGAGGTTTTGCTGTATTATCAATCTATTTTAAAAACCTATTTTGTAGATGAGTGTAATTTGGTTAAATTGATATGATTATGTGTATAACATCCATTTTTGTGTTTTGTCCCCAAATTTAGTGATTTCGTAATAAAACACGTAATCAAAATGTATGTTTGACCGTGTTAAAAACTTCACCTGCTAAACTGAACATTTTTAAATGAATACATTGTTATTCACTAAATGATAAGTCATACCGTTATAGTGTGTTTTTATTAATCTGGATAGATATGGCAAAATATTGCTGTCCTTTAAATTCGGCAACACACAAATCTAAAAAGTTTTTTTTGTCCACTCCATACCCATTAATGTGCATTATCCTGTTAGGGCTAATGGTAGTGGCCATATCCCCATACGAGGCTTCTAGTTCAAACTACTCTAAAAATTTATTTTAATCCCTTTTTTCTTTAAATGTACAAATGACATGCAGAGTCAGTGAAGGAAACCACCAACATGTTGTTAATATCCATTCCCTCTGCCTTTGAACTTGCCTTGGTCTCCTCAGCCCATGAACTTTGCATTGTTGAAGACGAGGACATTTCTCATTGCTTCATTCATTGTACATGCACAGTAAAGCGGGTGCTGTTGTCCGCTTTACAGACACATGTTCATGTTCCAAGAGTCCTCGCAGCTTGCAGTTCTAGGCTCCTAGGAGAAATAAAATGTGGCTTGAGCTGTAGCTCTGTACCTCTCCTGCATTGTACGTGATGTAGATAATTGTTCTTGCATTGTTGGAATTATGAAGAGCCCCAACTGGGTGTGTATGAGGTGACATTACTGCCCTTTTCTACCGTTCCAGCCTAAGTCCATTCCAAATGCAATTTGTGGAATTTGTCTGAAGGGTAAGGACGTCGCCAAGAAGGGAAAGTCCGAAAGGCTTATACACTGCTCCCAGTGTGATAACAGTGGTAAGTCATGATCATTCCTAGTACTTCACTTACTAGATAAATTGTAACATATTTCTTCTGTACCACATTACTGCTCCCAACATGTCACTTGCATGTATTTGTTACAATAATAATAATAATTCTTTTATTTTTAATAATAATTTTTATAGCGCACACAGATTACGCAGCGCTGCACAAAGCATGTCAAATTATACATGGGGTACAACAGGGCACCTGGATTTTTTATTTGTCCCCATCTTTTTGAAGAAGAGGAGATCCATATATATGTCACCTGGCTTTTGCAGATGCCCGGCAGCCGTCGTTCTTCGATTGCTCAGCAAACTGCCTACATGGGCTGATCAGATGCCTGTAACAAATACTGATCAGTGCCAATTTGGTTACATTAGAATGTCACTCATTCATGATGTTCAGGAAAACGATCTTTCGTGCATCTTATTCTGCACCAGATAAATCATGCTGGATGATGTGTTCGGACGTGTGTACGACTGTGGCCAGCTATTTGTTGGTCTAGTTTCAGAATTTTCTGGCACGCTAAGCCACACCTTTTTTTCAGACTAGTTGGAAAACTGCCCAGAAATGGTCTAAAACCCTTACTATATGTGGCGCAGAGAAATTCAGTTGTAGACAGATTGATAAATCTCCTCAATGAGTTCTACGGCACAAACAACCAAGCTGTTATCCTGTGATCACTGGTTCATCCCCAACAGAATTTCTTTTACATTTTGAATTCTGTGACCATTCATTTTCCTGTTTTTCTTGATGATTTCACTTTGTCGCTTCTCCATAGGTCACCCATCATGCCTGGATATGTCACCTGAACTAGTTGCTGTAATCAAAAAATATCCCTGGCAATGTATGGAGTGTAAAACATGTATTATATGTGGACAGCCCCACCATGAAGAAGAAATGATGTTCTGTGACCACTGTGACCGTGGTTACCATACTTTTTGTGTTGGCCTTGGTGCCCTTCCATCAGGTATGTATTTGTAGCTTATATTGTAACAGACCCTTCGAGATCTGACCATCCTAGATCAATCTGGCTTCTGCGAGAATACTACAGCAAGTAAATGTATATAGATGCATGTCTGAGGCTAAAATATGAAATCAAATTGAATATTCAGCAGAACACTTAATAACCCTTTTCTGCAAAATTGTGAGCTGAATTTTATTTTATAATTGCCTACAGTATCTTCTGGGTTGCTAGGGGCTCATGCTGCTATAGCCAATAAGCGACTGAACACTGTCATTCTCTACTAATGGCTTGATGGCTCCGTACTAATCACTAATGTGAATTGCCCCAAATTTGGATTTTTTGCAATGATTAAGATGATATTTCCGATGATTTTACCAACGAGTGGAAGCATTTAAATATAGTCTTTGTTGGAAATAAGATTACACAAATGTTTTACAGTGCAGATTCTTCGGTGCTAAATTGCCACCTCCATGACTTTATACAACCTATTTACGTATCGCTTCAAATCTGATTTTCTGGATGATGCCACTGGGTGATAACAGAAACATGATCTGAAAGATGTGGACTTGCTTGACAAAAACTAGTATTAGTTTACTAGGTCACTTTCTGCTGATGAAAGACTTCAACAAGTGGGGGTCCCCAGTCTCCTAATCCCCTAGTTAGAGGGTAGAAGCGGTTTATAACAGCGCTGAAATGGCCATGTAATCATGTGATCTCCAGGTCTGAAAGGGTTAAGCAGAGCTGATCGCCCTGTCCGCCCAAGCCTAAATCAAAATAACGCTGCACTCTAGGGAATTCATTTATAATGGTCAATTTAGTTAATTTGAAAATTGTAACTATCCTATGTATCACAAAAAGTACTCCACAAAAAAAGGAAAGAAATTCTAGCCCTTAGACCGACCAAGTATGGAAATTCGCTAAAAATGCCCCAGTCATTAAAGGTCAGAAAAGGGTTAATAAAAAGAAACCTGTAGAAAATGGTGCAACTGGGTACATTCTGATTTCCGGTACCTTTCACCTCACAATACATGATGCTACATGAAAGTACAATTTGTCCTGCAGAAAATTAGCCTCATACAGAAGATAAGAATATGTGGCTTTTGGAAGGTGGAGAATAAAAGATACTAAATGTCTCATCTACATTATTCTTTTATTTTAGGTCCCTGGATATGTGACTGCTGTCAGAATGTCCCGGCAACACCAAAAAAAGGAGCGAAAAGAGGCAAAAATAGTAAAGAAGGATGAACCCCTATTTATACCCTTTTTTTTTTTTTTTTTTTTTTTTGAAAATTGCACAATCCTTTTCATAAAGGTGCTAGACAATAAAATACTCTGGTGTGGTCTTTGGAAAGATCACAGATGTACCACTTTTTTCACATTTTTACAACAAATAAAATATTTTAAAATTTTACTGAACTTTCCTGGCATGTGAGGGCCTGAGATGAATGCATGTTATGGGTTTAACATTTGTGTGTCTTTTGTAAAACTGACTTAAAAAACATACCTCAAACACACAGGTATAAAATGGGAGCCTACAACGTCAGTGTCTTTAGGGTACGTTTTTCTGTGGGGCTGGTGCGCTGTGTAGGGAAATGTCGGCTACCTGCAGCTGTCACGTGAATGTCCTCCAGCAGCTGTAACAACAACCTGTTTTTCATGGACAGCACTTGGCTGCTATCCTGGAGCAGTCCGTTTTTTTTTTTTCCACATGGATCTTTTAAATGATGTGTCGGTGAAAATTGACTTGATTAGGAAGTTCTCTGCTATTTGCACAGTCTGTTAAAATCATGGACATGTGTATAGATCCAGGGAAAAAAAATGCTTTTAGTGCAACCATTCAAAAACCGGAAAGCACATGGCAGGTTTTTAGCAGTTATTTTTAAGATAATCAATTGGACATTGCTGTGTGGGTCCAATGCTGTGGCACCATGCTGAACACCAATTCTTGACTGGAGGCCAGTGATGCCACATTCATGCTGCACATGGCCTATGGGTAGCTCACTCCCCTTCAACTTAATACTTAATTGGACTAAGCTGCAATGGCAGGCACAACCGATGTACACGTGAAAGCTGCAGCCTCCTCATTTTGGACCTCTCTGCAACCACTTTAGAGGGGCAATTTGGTGTTTCTTGATGTAATGTAGTTGATTAGAGAATAGTATATCATACACTTTTCTGATTTAATTTGGTAATTTTTGGGGGTTTTTTTGTATCCATTGCTGACTATACCTACACACCATTATAAGTGCAGTACCAGTCTCTAAAAATAAGTTGTTTTTTTTTTTTTAATGAAATGCAGCTGTGGAACAGAAATGGACTAAACCTAGTGTAAATACTGGAAAAATCAGTTTCTGCTGTTTACCCATGCGTGGGACAACCCAATGTGTGTGCATTTGCCAACCAAATGCATATATGTCTGTAACCTGGGGGACTTGCACCGTACACTACCGTAATTTTCAGCCTATAAGGCGCACCAAAAATCCTTTAATTTTCTCAGAAATCAAAGGTGCGCCTGTATGAACTTATACAGAAATGTACTACAGACAAGATGTACTGTACATTTACCAGTGTTTAATATCTCCATCCCCAGAAATTTCCTGCACCTTCCTACACTGTACACAGGGTACCTAACTCCTAAAGTGCCCTGGCACCACAACTAACATTGTGCCCATCCTGCCCTCCCCTAGCACGGAGAGACCGGAGCCGCCATAGTGCCGACCACGAGGCAATCATCATCATCAGTAAACAATCCCCCATACCTGACAGCCCTGTAACAGGGGAAAGAGAAGGGGCCACAGGGAACCCCACAGGAATAACACCCTGGCTGAGGAGGGAAGGAGAAGGGGCAGAGGGAGACCGCTTAACCCCTGCTGCATCAACCTGCATTAACCCCCAGCAGCCCATACCTCTGAGATCGGAGCTCTCTGACACGCTGAAGACAAGTTTCCCGGGAAGTGTAGCTGGCTTGAACTGTGCACAGGTCTGCCACCTGTTGGTCATTTTTAGGTACTGCATTTGATCCTGCGCTTTATACTCCAGTGCGACTTATATATGAACCTAGATGTCTTAGCAGGCATTTATTAGAGGTGCGCCTTATAGGCCGAAAAATACGGTATTCTGTTCGGCTTATTATGGACAGAAATGATAAATGGGCTGTACCAAGTTATGCAGATGGGGGTCGACAGCACTGATATAATTAAGGTACGTGACAAGAATTTTAAATGCATGTATATTACAAAATGACTTCCCATTCTGTAAACAAATAAAATTAAAACTCAAGGAATATATTGTTAACCAGTTTTTTCAATACCTTCTAATGTTTGTACTGTGCTCAAATTTTTTTTTTATTTTTTTTTTTTTTTTTTTTTACATAAACCATAGCAAATCCTCTAAATCCGCTTTAAAGCCCAGAATCAACATGACATGTTTTTCTATGTATGTATTTTATTGGTGTTTTTTTTGTTCTGTTTTTTTGTTTTTGTTTCGGAGGCTTTGTCAGTGATTTGGATGAATTTTTGACCTAATGGATTCTGCTGGTTGCAAGTTTCCAACTAAAGCTAAAATGTAACATACTGAACAGAGTTGTGTGTTTTTTAATTCTTTGAAAAAAAAAAAAAACATTTGAGAGTTTTTAGAAAACTAAACAGAAGTTATCTATGGGGTTCAAGTGCCACAGTCATTACAGATGGAGCCTGCAGCGGGAATCTACCAGAGAATTATTAAAGTTACATAACAAAAAGTAACAATGTTGATGCTCATGTTTGAACACTGGCTTATTGAATTTGTTGAAAGACAAGGGGAGGAGATATACGGTCATTTAAACTACTAGCCCTTTTGGGTAGGGTAAGAAATGTATTTCCTAAAATTCCTTCTTCCGTGTACCTATATATATATAAAAAAAAAAATCCTTAAAGTCAAGTAAATATGACTCCCTTTACCTCATTTCCACATCAGTTCAGTCAAGTTTAGTTGTTTCAGGCATAGTGTTACTTCAGAAGCCAATGGGGCAGATTTATCAAGCTGTCTAAAAGTCAGAATATTCTAAATTGCCCATGGCAACCAATCACAGCTCCCCTTTTAAAGATTCATGAGCATTGGTAAAATGAAAGCTGAGCTGTAATTGGTTGCCATGGCATTGACAGCTTGATAAATCTGCCACACTGTCTTCTGTTATTTAGTAGCTAGAAACATGCTTTTTGTGTCATATTAAAGATGAGGATCTCATTGGGCAATTCTCCAAATTAGGATTACAGCTTTGTGTGCTACAGAACCCGAGATACAGACATAGTTGAAAATGTAAACTGCAGGTATACCTTAAATATACATAGTAACTTTACCCACCCGGGCGTTGCATAGTAAAGATGGCTTAGAGGGAGGTCATTAACCCCGGACCACCACCACAGCACCCTGATGTACGTTTCACCGTTGCTTACTCAAGGGGGTCTGTAGGTAGACCAGTGCCCTGTACGACCTTATGTGCAGTTCTGGGACTCCCAGAACCAAAAGGGTAAGGTCACATGTACCGCTAGCACATTGGGGGGGAGAGGGGTACAGGCCTCTGCCTCAACGCATGTGCGTTTCCGGTGAAATGCATGTGATCAGTAAGCAATTGGTACATATGATCATACCACAAGGGTTCTGTTGTAGTTAATGATGGGAATTAAAAGATGAGATTTGTAACTTTAATAAGACACAAAAAACATGTTTCTAGGTACTATAGAACAGCAGATAAGAGTGTTTGAAGTGACACTACCCCTAAACTTGCCTTATTGTTACATTAGAGGAGTCGAGAAGAGTCATATTTGCCTGACTTTGGATGTGAGAGATAACATAAGAGGGAACTTAGAAAGGACATTTCATTCCCCTCGCTGATGGGGCTAGTTGTTGAGTGGGGAAAACTCTGGTGACATGTTCTCTTTTTAAATGGATGGCAGCATACAGCCATCTTCAGACGTTCTTGTAAAAGAAGCCTAAGAGAAATTTTCATAATTTCTAACGCTCCTATAATTTCAGTGCAGTTCAGATGAGGTTCCACTGTTCATCTGCAGCGTCTTTTATAAGGGTCAGTTTACATCTCTGTCCATCAGTGAATGTGACAAAACGCCTTAAATTCATCATACCCTCCCTGTGTAATCTTTCTAACAGATTTTGGCTCAAATTGACTGATACAAAAAACTGATGACACGATGGCCATAATCATCTTCCAATGGATGTCACCAGCTGAATTTATTGAGTCTCTATACCTGACAAAATGCTTGCTGCACTTCCTTATTGTCAGCAGAACATGTAAGTGAAGAGGATACCAGAAGACTTATGTAGCAATGTCTTGGGCTATATGCCAAGTTACGGAAAGGAATAGACACATACAAGGGTGAGTAGAAAGTCATTGCACATAAAGTTGGCAGCTCTTGATAGAGAAAAGACAAATTAACAACCCCCCCCCACACACACACACTAAATATATCTTCATAAACTGCCATTAAAGAGCATTGCCCCTATACCTTTGTTATCCCTCTACATATCTGTAAACGTAAACAGGTACTAAAGCTGTGTGCAAATGTCCCAGGAGATGTCCAATGAATCATTATCATATTCAACAGTCTAGCTTATTCATGAGTGGGAGGCACAGCCACACCCCCAGTACCTGAGATACTCCTATACACATGACTGACAGCCTGTATAATGATGTGACACTCCTGGTGCTGGCTCCTCTATGTGCTTCCTGGTGCTGGGGTCACACCCCCTGCAGCTTTTATGTGTATGAGATACTCCTATACACATGACTGACAGTCTGTATAATGATGTGACACTCCTGGTGCTGGGGTCACAACCCCTGCAGCCTGTATGTGTATGAGAAACTCCTATACACATAACTAACAGTCTGTATAATGGTGTGGCACTCCTGGTGCTGCCCATCTATACTTCCTGGTGTTGGCGCCCCCTCCAGCCTGTATGAGAGAGATAACTGCTCCAGGATGCAGCCATGTGTATAGGAGAACATGTCAGATACTTGTGTAGCGGATGCCTATGTCTCACATATGTATAGGAGAAGAGAACAAGTCAGCAGGTGAAGCTCAAGCACTAGAAATGCTTTACTATGCATTACACACAGACATGGGGAGAGGGGTAATAGGGTTGACAGGGGCATCTCTCCATGTGCTCATTCTCATTTACATAGTATAGAAAATATGATTTTAAATAAAGCTTTATTTACTTATAGGGAATTTTGGGGTACAGTGCAGAGTTAGACTAGACAGTTTTATTCTGCACCAGATTTATAAATGTGTCTAATGCTGATTGATAAATCTGTCTTGGTATAAGACTGTATATTCATACTCTGCACCTCCTATTACTTGGCTTACTTTACGCCAGAAAGTAAGGACACAATTCTGTGGGGTTAGCGGTGTTTCTGGCACACACCCTTTTCTTAATTTTTTTCCACTGGGCCACGCCCCTTTTCTTATGCCACACCCTTACGCCTAGTCATAGGAGAGACAGAAAACGGTCTGCAACCCTTAATAAACCCTTTTTAATCCAAAATACGACAGAATTCTGTCGTGGACAGATTAACAAATCTCCCCCATTGTTTCCATTTTTTTTACACAGAACCTTGTGGTACATTCATGTCATGTGATCAAAGTGACATCATCAAGTCCATATAATATATAAAATGTGTTTCAATGTGTATGGCAAACTTTCCATCAGGGTTTACAATGAGGCACCCTTGGAAATCAACAGTCTATGCAACAAGTTATACCACCGACTTAGAGCTTTTAGCTAATAGTATGCAAAAATTTATTTCAATACTTTTGTTCTGTTATGGGTCATGAGGCTCCATTTGGCCAGAGCAAATGGCTGAAGGGGCACATTGCTTTACAACCAGCCAGGAAGAGGGGCGAGGCAGTGAGTCTCAAAATCCCAGGGTCTTTTTGATCAGAGAAACATGCTCTTCACTAAGAGGGAAAATTTACACCTTGGGCCAGCGTGTGGTGGAGGAAGGTGGATGAAAGAAACAGCATACTGTGTAGCATTTTCTCTCCAAAATCCAGACAAACGAAATATCATAGCTGTCCATAACTGGGGCATAATTCATAATTATGGGCCCCCAGTTACACAGGACAGTTATGGGATCTAGATACATTCTTGGACCGAGTTTCAAAAGCCAAGCCGCAAGTGAAGCCAGCCAATGGCAGAACACCCCTAATATTAGGCTTAGACACCCCGAGTTTGGTATGGGGAAAATGGTAATAAGGTACCCGGTTGATTGGAAGCAATGGCACCCTAGACCCAGAAAGTACCTCTCTGATGGGAGAGGGATAGAAAAACTCCCCCTCACAGTGACATCACAGCCAGGGGTGGGGGTCAAAAATTAGTGAAGCGGCCACATGGCTTTGGTTCAGTTCTGAGGACTATATTCATTAGAGGACTGGATCGCTCTCCACTCCCTGTCCTCGGGCCAAGGAGTGTACTGTATTTTTATGTATATTAAAGTGTTAACTTTAATAAGCCTCTGCTTGTAGCCTTAAAGAATCTGAGTCTTCAAAGGGAATTACGTTACCAGAGGTCATTTTTAGCATAGTCTATGTTGCATGTTCTGTGTGAATCCATCATTTTAATATAGTATAATTAATGAGTGCATGTGCTGTGTAAATCATCAGTGCGCATTGTCTGTGTGGTTGAGGTGCCTACAGCCTTCTTTGCGTAAGTAATTCATGGATGGTGGGAGTGACTGGATCTGGGTGCCGAGATTGTGTGGAGAAAATTTAGCGTTAAGACGCCGATTTGTGGTTGGGAGGAGCTTAAGGGCTAAATTCTGGGACTCCATAGATGTAATCAGATACATTGGGTACAGTTTGCTAATGTTTGGAAGCTAAAGGACCTGAGATTATGTCACCCTAGTCACATGACGTGAACTGCTAAATAGTAAGGAGGCATGAGGAGGAGTAGATGAAAGCGGCTGGCCGAGCAGGACTGGCCCTCACTAATGCCTGGTTATATAAGATCAAAGGTGATCACTGATTGGTTGCCATGAGCAACTAGAACAGTTTTGCTCCGAACCTAAGCGAAGCAATGGCTGACCATTTACCGCTGAAGTACATTGTAGAGCTATTCTACTACCTTTGCAGCAGGCTTAAACTTTATAGGTGGTCAATTCTAAATCGTAGTAGATTCCAGTTTTGATCTTAGGAGTTTTATGTAAACTATAAAGAAAAAAAAAACATTTTTCATCCTGGACTCTGTCCTTTATTATTTATATAAGATTCCAGTTAGAAGTATAAATGTGAGTATTTCTTAGAGAATGCAAATAACAGCAACTAGAAAAGTATCTCTAGAACAATCTTGAGAATTCCTATTAGTATAGTCCGCAGCATTGATTCCTCCTCTTGAGATGCATCCTGTGGGGTCTGTCTTTCTGGTTTGTGACTTGCCTCAAGGTGTTCAGGATCATAAGATGCTTCTGCGAAGGGGTCCTCATGAATAGTTCTATCGTAATACACTTTAATTTCAAACTCACTTTCAAGATGAGATGGATGCCCATAAATTCCAATTCCCACTGGGCGGCTGAAATGGTCAGGGACTATTATGATATCAAGGCCGCATGTTGTAGATTGTAACTCATACTCATCAAAATTGGGATTGAGAGTTGAGGCAGAGACATAGATATCTGCATCACCTTTTAGGCTCTTCATCTCCAGTATAATCCTCCCTTCATGGTTAAGTCTCAGGTAACTGTAGTTTCCTGCGCCTATTTGTCCCTGGACCACATGGAGGAGCATCCACTCATCTGGTATTTCATCCTCTGTGAAACATTCAATGGAGGATAAAGTGCACAGTGTGAACAGCGTAAGAAAGCCTTTTTTCCAGTGGGTCACCATCTCTCTAATATACATGGCATGAATATAGTAAGAAGAAAAATGGGGGAAAGACATTAGTTAATCAAAGGCCGACAGCAGCTAAAACATTAACTAAAGAAAACGTATAAGTGTATATGTACAAACGCAGTTTGTATGGACTTCAATGCCATAATAAGTTGTGACACAAATAAATCAAATATTCTCCTTCTGGTTTCCAAGCCCCACTCTTTAGCGGATTATGATTTCCATTTTCAACATTGTTACATGTGTGTCCCACAAGTTATGACAGATTCATTAGGAATAGATAGAAGGCATATAATCTGTGTCTATACTACACTGATCTACTGTAAAGAATATTCCTACTGTACCTGTCAAGCTGGCTGGTTGTACAAAAGTTTATTTGGTCAGGTAAACTTACTCAGGTGGGGGAATTAAGAGCTGGCACATCATGTACCCACCGCTGCACTGGACATAATAGGAGGCATCAGCTGGCATAGAATTACAATATAACATGTGCCAGGAGCCTCAGGAGTGAATCTACTGAAAGCTTTTAATGCACCAGGTCTAGGATAAAAAGAAAATAAACATTTACTAACACCCCAGCCAGGGCCACAGCAGCAGGAATGAAACCTCAGAGCAGGTCCTATTCATACTCATGTTTGTGGCTAAGGAAGTTTTTTCTACTGTCGTAGGTGTGCAAGTGGACCTCACATGCTGATAGTTTATAATAATTCCTTTATTTATATAGCGCACACAGATTTGTTTGAGGCTACAGAATGCACAAGTTACTGTTCAGGTATAGAAAGGCAACACTTGTGTTCTACCATCTGCACATTGGATGAGAGTTAAACCTTTATTTTACAAAAAGTAACTAAAGGCCGTCACACATGGAGTAACCCAGTACAACTGTAAATCCTGACTGATACCAACCAAATTTTTGGCCAAAATTTATCAATGTCCAATGGCCGCTAGTGATGTGAAGTTCAGCTCTTTTTAGTGATCTGGATCGATAGGCTCCGCTCACTAAAAAGAGCCGGCTCTTCTGGCTTCCTATTAAATGTATAATAGGAAGCCTCACACCAGTTAATCGCCCCTCTCCACACTACTTTTAACGCAATTTTATTGGGTTAAAGGATGCCTGGTTACCCGATTAGGGGAGGGTTAATTTAGTCATGGGCTCAGTGCAGGGAGCAAAGTCCCATCTTTCACATGAAAGTGTCGGCTCGTCGCTAACAGCCGCACTAAAGTAGCAATTATATCTGTGGGTAAAAGTAAAGTAAAAAGATTTGCAGGTGAGGATTTATCCGAAGTAAACAGGTGCTTGGTGTGTGAATGTTGGAGGTGGTCAGAGAACTGTTGTGGTCTCCACAATAGGTGACGTGAACAGGACCTAACACACTGTAATAGTGCAGCCCTGATCTCATATGGTTGTAAACTCCTGGACTTTTCTTCATACTCTGAAGAACCAGTAATAAAGGGGCGCTCCACCATAGTGACCCCCATGTTTGTGGCCCCTCCTCCTGTCACCTATTACTGCCCCGAGACCAGTTGTACTACAAGCCCTGGCACATAGAGCTGTGCCCCCGCCCTAGGGTCAGGGTTCAGGGTGCACCCAGGAGCCGCCACACCAGCTGACAGCTCCAGCACTGCCGCCAGTCTGGTGCCCATGTGAGCTAGAGAGGCAGAGGGAAGCCATAGCATGCCACAGGCAGCACTCACCATAGAGGAAGAGCAATCCCCCCAGAGGCGAGCGCCGCACACCCCGCCTACAGCCGCCGCGTCCTGTCACAGATCACTGGCAGGAAGTAGTAAGAGGAGGAGGGCGCAGGAAGTGCCGCTCACACATGGCGTCTATTTACACATGCACCCGGAGTTACTACACGTAACAGTCAGAAATGTAGATAAGCGCAGTAATATACTGCCGCCATGATATCACATACATCCACTTATACCCAGCAGTGATGTACAGCGTCACCATGTACACTCACAGGCACTGCACTGCACTGCATGCCATTATCACAAGTACTGAGGCAGTGGAACAGTACCATCTGGAGATGAGCTTTACCCTATTCCACACCAGCTAGAGGATTACCTGCGGCTAAACAGGGATTTTTTTTGTTTGGACCGCTCGAATATCGCCTCTTTCCTAAAGATGTCATTTTGTTAATTCTGGAGAATTACTATTACTTGAGAACGCAGTTTGAATTTGGCCCGTCTCGGCTGCCGTACACACACTTGGTTGCTAGGATACGCAGCCTCCCTATGTATATACAGCTGCACGAGGAGAGAGTTGCAGGCACACAGCCGCCTATATACTAAGCAGGTACAACGCTTCCCAGGCAGATGATGGCAGAAAACCTGCAGAAATAGGGTGTTCCCCCTCTCTGGTGCACATTCAGGCGCCTGAGCCTTTTACTACATTGGGTCTGTCTAGCCTGCGATACTAAATCTGCCACTGTGTCCATGGCTAGTTGTGGACACGGCATCGTCATTGCTTATCACATTGTTTGGCCTACCCACTGCCGCCTTGTCCAGTCTGACCTGCATTACTAATGTAACAACCTTCATGTAGTATGTATAGTAAGACCTGATCACCTAGGTCAGTGATGGCTAACCTATGGCAGGGGTGCCAGAGGTGGCACTCAGAGCCCTTTCTGTGGGCACTCAGGCCATCACCAGAGATGACTCCAGGTTCTTCCTACTGTCCCAGACAGCCCAGGACTTGCTGTGCACAGAGCTATTTTAAAGTGACAGTGCTATTTTCTGCTTTATTGGTGTCCTCGGGCTGTTATCAATGAAAACTGTGACAGAGAAGGGAGTATAAATCACAAATTACATTTCTGTGTTGGCACTTTGCGATAAATAAGTGGGTCTTTGTTGAAGTTTGGGCACTCGGTCTCTAAAAGGTTTGCCATCACTGACCTAGGTGATGAATGTGCCATTGATGGGTGTATGACCTAGATCAAATTTAACAAAATTAGAAAAAATAGGTTTATGCAGCAGAAATTGTCATTTGTGTTGCTTTTTAAGATATTAATTAAAGGGAACCTGTTACCAGGCACCTCATTTTCACTAAAGACGGGTTGCAGAAGCTTATGACACCTGCATTACAATATATTTGTGTGTTATTACTTACCTTGCATCCTGACAAAATCCTGGGGTAGTCACAGGGGCGCATTTGGTTTGGATGCATTTAAAAAAACAACATGTGCCTTGTCAGTGTTTACCCACTCCTCAGAGCTTGGCCCTCACCTTTGTGCTCCTGTACAGCTCTACCTCCTGCTCCCTCTCCTTCTAAGAGGTCACAGCCTGGTCAGGCTGGCATTAATGGGGGAGGGACAAGCTGTACAGGAGCACAAAGATGGAGGGAGCCTGCAGCTCAGACAAGTCACATGTTGTTTTTTGAAATGCATCCAAACCAAAGTCCAGCCCCTGTGACTACCCCAGGATTTTGTCAGGATGCAAGGGTAAGTTATAACACACAATTATATTGTAATGCAAATGCTTAGAAAAGGCAGGGGGGCATTTTTGCACTGCAGGTGTCATGGGCTTTTTCAATCTGTCTTTAGTGAAAATTAGGTCCCTGGTGACAAGTTCCTTTTAAGTTTTCAGAGGTCTTCAAAAATCAAACATCCCCCACATAGGTATTGATCATTTCCTCCACAGGTCAGCAGAGTTGTCTGTATACTTTTATCTCTACAATGTGCGGGATTTAACAATGTGTCTCAGGTTCTGCCAGTTTCTAGCTTCCCCATATTTAACACTTTGATGATGAATCCTGGTGCAGGATAAGACTGTCTGTTTCTATGTTAGACTTACTTTTATTGGTCTAAACTGCGCACCAGAATTTTGGGTGCATGGACGATTTCCTGCAAGCCACGCCCCTTTCTCGTGAGGCCACATCCATTTTCCCGAATGCCATGCCCCTTATTTGGACAAGTTGTAAAACTGCCAAAAAATGGTCTAAAAGCCTTGATAACTGAGGTGCAAGGCATTTGAGACAGTGTTTTGGCTCAAAGCCACCAGAATTGTGGTGCAAGTGCATTAATAAATCTCCCCCAGTGTGTTTAGTAGCACCCCCTGGTGATCAAAACAGAGACATGTCACTAGGTTTGCTTTTTTTTACCCAGCTGATCCTAAACGAGACTTGCTTCATAATTCATTTAATCCATGTTACAATGAATGCATTCGTGTTCAGACTTAAAACAATTGACACCAGTTATGTTTGATTCAGTTAATGTGGGGGAAGCAGACTGATCTTTTGACCTTTATAATTTGGATAATACCTTAAAAACAAATGCAGCACAAACGTATTGAGCAACACAAACGTAATACAGTTGATTGGCACAAGTTTTGTTTTATTTGGGTATTGAGGGAGGGCTGGTTGACCTCTGGAAACTTCTATTGGCGCAAACAAAAATTTTTGCTGCATAAAAGTTTGACACCAATTTTGTTGTTTGTTATATTTGAACATGGTGGGGGGCAACTTCACTCACATTTTTCACATCCATGCTTCATCGCTGTTCTGCTCCATAGTTCAAATATTTTTTTTAAATTATCATGGGGTCCATTCATTGTCAGTCCTCTTGTAGACTAAATAAGGCAGGCTTTTTTTTTTCTTTTTTCTTGTACCACATGGGCTAAATTTAAAGAAAGCACATTATATAATAATTACATGTTTTTTTCATTCCAAAATGTTTATTGCATACCAATATTAACAAAATTTAGAACAATAGTTTAAAGGTCTCTTCTTCTGTCGATGCATTTCCATTATACCTTCATAAACCAAGAAATACATACCAAAGAACTGTGCAACTATACATCTACTCTACCCCCACCCCCTCACAGGTCCACTGGTAGGAAGAAGAAAAAAAAAAAGCTAAGTTTTATATTATTTATTATATTTCACAAATCTACTAATCTGCCTAGTGCCATTTAGGCCAAATTTTCCCCATTTTCCCATTGGTCTAATATTTCTGTGTACTATTTGTTCAAAGTTTTTAACTTGATGAGAAAGTTTGCGCTATTATTCAACAGAAGGAGAATCTTTCGAACCCCACTTATGCACAAAACGTAAACGCCAGGTTCATCAATTTAGCAATCAAAACTCTGTGATGCCTATCAATGTCATGATTGTCAAATAATCTGAAAATGGCTGTGTGACTAGAAAATGATAGATTCATCTCAAGAATATCATAGATTCAAAAGCATCAGACATCTCCATACCACATGAAAAAAATATTGGGAATCCGACCTAATCCCAATTTTCAGCATGTCTTGTGGAGTGTAATCTACTTGATGCACAATATTAAAGGGAATAAATCTATGGTTTCAATTTAGAGAACCTTTTTTTGTGCTCCTATGAATCTTGATCTAATTATCCCCTCCGATCGGCCCAATTTCTCCTTCCCAATTACTTTTGGACTTGTGCACCGTATAATTTGACAAACTAATGACCGAGTGCCTATATATCTCGAAAATCAATTTCCTGTGAATCCTTGATGTTCTAATTAAATTTAATCATGTGATTTCAACTGTAAGTTGGTACTGTGACTATTACCTTTTAAAGTGTGAGTTAATTGAAAATATTAAATCCAATCCCCTTCTCTTAATCCAACGTCAGCATGGAGTGGCGATCCCCTTCTTCCATCTCAATAACCTCTGCAGTTCCCAGTGCTCTTACCTGGAATAAATCTGAATTGACTAAGATGAATAATAATAACCTTATACACTCTTAATGACAGAAGTTTGTATAGAATCTTGACAACGGTATTTAGGGTGATAGGAGGCTGCATCCAGAGAGTCCTTACCCCGCTTTAGAATTAGCACAATACCAGCCTCTGCCAACACTTCCTCAAATACAATCAATAACATCTATATCCTTATGGATAAGAACCGATACCCCCCTTGAAAAATTATTGCCCAAAGAGTGAAACCCAGCACCAATCCAACTCCTCTTAAATCGAGTTACACGTTCTTCAGTCAAATGGGTATCCATAAGGCACACAATAGCTGTCAGTTGTCTGTGCATAACATCAAAGATCTGACAACGTTTTACTCTTTAACTAGATCCCCTAATGTTCCAAGTCAATATTCTAACTTCCTTTTGACATTTAAAAGGAAAGAAAAAAACCCCCAGCAAAACGCCCCCGCACCCCTCACCCCTCACCAGCGGGCCCCCACCTATGACCCGTTTCCATGCCGTATTCCACAAGTCTCTCAAACAAGCCCAAAGCCATCCTACCCCTACCTCCAACCCACCTAATCCCCCTCAAAATATAATAATACCGTCAGTGAACCGTGTCCCCCTCCACCATATTCTTAAATTACTTATAAGCCCAGGTTTACATACACAAGTTAACTATTACAGGCCTTTCTGATGTAGCCATTTGGAAGCTTCCTCCAGTGAGGTAAAAAACATTGATTATCTTTGTAAATGATCTGCAGTTTAAAGGGGAAACAATAATAAAGCATATTTCAGCTCCGCTTCTAAAAGCCTCTTCTTGGCTCTCTGGAGTTGAGTGTTCAAGGTGTTCATTCAGGACAATGGATGATTTCTTTTACCAATGCAGCTCTCGGAGCTGCGCCTGATGGGGGTTTATGCAATGGAATTCAATGGGCCCTTTCTACCACCAAAAACCGCTGAAAACATCCAAAAATCTTTATGAACCCTTTTGGAATAATCCAGGACAGATCTCTTGTACTTTTTTACCTCAGGGAGGCCATTCGACTTTTTTTTTCTGATTTTGTTTTAGACTTTCCTATTAACCTCTTAATGATCAGGCCCTTTTTGTTTTTGCATTTGCATTTTTAACTCCCCACCTTCAAAGATCTATAAATTTTTTATATTCCTGAGTACAGAGCTTTGTGAGGGCATTTTCTGAGTAACAAATTACACTGCTTAGTGACAGTATTTAATATTCCATGCCATGTACTGGGAAGCATGAAAAAAGTAGAAAAATTGCATTTGTGCCATTCTTCATTTTGCCATTTTTGGCTCTAATAACTTTTTCATACTTCAGTGTATGGAGCTGTGTGTGGTGACATTTTTTGTGAGATGAGATAACATTTTCAATCCACTTTTTATGAAATTTTTATATGTTGCAAAATGGAGAAAAAGTGGTCATACTAATACTTCACAGAAAAAGCATGACATTTTTTATGGAACACAGGTGCGTAACTACATAGCAGCTGCTATGGAGCCCAAAGTGTCATGGGGCCCCAGCATTTGAGCTATTTGGTGTGTGTAAATACTGTATGTCTGCATTTTTTTGTATGTGATGTTTATATGCTGTATGTATATAAATGTGTGAAATTGTTTCATAGACAAATATGTATTTTTTATTTATTTATTTTTTAAAGGGGAGGTCCCATTCAGAAGTCTGCTTTGGGGCCCAGCCTCTACTATTTACGCCCCTGATGAAACAGTTGCTACAAAGCATTACAGAGCTAGTTATCAACTTCTAGCCATATGAGACCTAGTTCACACAGTGGATTTTAAAGGAAATCTACCATCAAAATCAAGAATGATAAACCAGGGACACTTACTCATACAGCCAATAACAATCACAACAAGAACCTTGCACAGCCCAATAAAATGTAGCAAGTGCCAACAAACCATAAACAACTATAGAAAGTACCAAAAAAAGAGAGTGTGTCATAAGGCAAAAAATAGAAAAATCTTTATTGGGTTACACATATAACGTACAAGGAAAACTCAGTAATAAAATCATTTAAAAATGTACCAAGTACATGTATGAAACACAATGTTGGTTATGCTGGTAGGTATAAACCAACAACACCCCCTCTCACAAGAGATAATACCAATGCCAATATCAGATATAAGCGCCTGACTGTGTGCTCTGACTTATTCAAAGGATGTCAAAAAGTAAGTATAACCAATCTACATGTGCAATACAAAAGGTCGGTAAGGTCTTAAATATGCCATGATACATTACACACAGGACCACAGCGTTCCAGTCAGCATGAGTCCGTCTGTAAAGCGGCAGAATGGTAGTGGAGGGGGTGGAGGGCTTCCCACGCGTTCCGTCTCCTTTAGGAGACTTCCCCAGGGGTAGAGTTTTCCTTGTACGTTATATGTGTAATCCATAGATTTTTCTATTTTGTGCTACATTTTTGCCTTATGACACACTCTCTCTTTTTTTGGTACTTTCTATTACTCAAACAGCCAGGCATTGTGATTGTGGTAATCTAGTATTTGTTATCCATAGCCTCTTTCCTCCTGAAATTAACTTTTAAATGTATGATAATGCACCTGAAGGGCTCCTGGGGGTGTTACCAGAGCCCCTCATATGCTGCAGATTTACAGGCTGTTACAGTGTACTTCCGCTTCCCACTGTGTGCTGAAATTTCCAGTGAGATTACATCAGACAGAAGGGGAGAGGTGAGAGAGGTGTGAATCTATAGCATGAAGAGTCTGTGGTAACTACCCCAGTTGCTCTTCAGGCTCATTTGCATCATTTTAAAGGTAGATTATCGATGGAAGGAGGCCATGGATAACAAATATAAGTTGATTACCACATCCGCAGTGCCTGTATTTATGAGTAAATGTCGGTGGTTTATTCATACTTTATTTTGATTTCCTTTAAATAAAGATCTTTTTCTCCAAAAAAATCAGTGTCAAATTCTACCTGCTTTTCCTTTCCATGACCCGTATCCTGTTTTCTAACAAATTCACTGAAGGGAGGTTGAAAATGTGATGGAAAACTCAGCTTTAGACTTGTGCTGTTACACAATTCTATTCTATAATGGATTATAATTTGCTGTCTGTTTCTTTACACATATTTGCAGGTTGTATTGATGAAAATAATGAACAACACATCTGGCTTTGAAGGGCTTGGATCCTCCAATATGGTTTTTGAGGTGCGATCTGCAGCATCCACTTCTCCTCTTTCCCATGTACAGCTGGCATGTACTCACCAGTTTTGCGCTTTCCCATTAAATGGAAATGAGCTTTGCATCTGGAGCACAGCGTCACTTGATGATCAACAGGTAGTGTTACAATTGTAATGGTACTACTTGATAATGTGTGACATTGCCAAAAATCCTATTCACATGTTGTGGCCACATTTGGCAACAGGTTTTTCAATATTTTCTTTTCTGATGATGATATGTAGAGTTACATATGAGCCATCGCATTGTATGTTGGTGGTTACTTATTCAGTTTTAATTACTTCACACCTCAAAAGCTCCTTAGAAGCAAATTTCCTACTGGACTCCGGGGTTGTCGGCCTTCCTCAGGGAGTGGAGTCACAGGGGGCTCGTCCTCCCTCCCCGGGAGTCCTTCCTGGAGGGCAGGCCTGGGCAGTGCGTGCAGACAACAGTATTCCTGTGGGGGCTTGCCACGGGCAGCAGATTACAGATCAGGGAGGTATAGGGCAATACCTCCCTACAAAAGATTCCTTGGCTTGGGGTCCCAGGTGTGCCTACCTTATGGAAGGCGTCTGTGTTCCGCAGTGGAACACATCGGACTGGAAGTTGAGGATATGCAATGACGTCACACACCACATTTGAAATGTTCTAGGTAAGGTGTTTGTTGTTATACTGACTTCCAGGCAGAATGTCTGTGCCAGTAGGCGATGCCAGCAGGTCTGTAGAGCCCTCTCAAGCCCTTGCCCAGGTATGTCCCTCCTCCTTATAGGGATGGCGGAAAAAAAAATGTATTTTATGCGTGTATGTTGTGTGTGTGTGTGTGTGTGTATGTATCTATACACTTACATGCATATACTGTATATGTCTATGGAAGATAACAATAGGCCTACATTGTGTCTTTTTATACATTTCGGTGACTGAAGTGCGGGATTTGAAAGAAATCGCTTTCATCCTCAAATAAGAAGGCTTTATGTTCCAAATATATACAGAGTTTGATGAATCTCCATTTACCATGTTTAAAAAATTCATCAAAGATGAAGTTGGTGAAGCAGTGGGGAAACGGAAGGAATCTCTCAAACTTTCTACTTCTTTCACAGCCTTAACGGAGGATACCCTCAGAACAATGGATCCTATTCCCTTAGATCCTATTCCAGTAGAACCGCTTTCTGTTTCAGGAATTAGGAGAAAAGTCAAAAGTGTTTCCTGTCCATGCAAATATACAAGGACTCATTTCTAAAGAATGGGAGCCAAACTAATTTATACTTTGTTGGTTTGTTCTTTTTATATTCATAGTTCTTTTCTACCCACTGAAAATACAGAAATTCTTTCCACTTTCTCCGCAACTGTATTAATGTAGGTGGGTGTGTGGAGAGCCATTCTGGCAGCAATATCTTTTTGACCACCATTATCAGTAAGTCCACCAACTCCCTCTTCTGCCCATTGATACTTCCATCATAATACTGAAAAATGCCCCTCCACACATCGATCTCCACATATTCCCCCAGTACAAACTCGATAAACGGGGATGTTAGTTTCCATACATTTTTCGTTGCTTGACAGTGCCACAAACAATTTGTGAGATCTGCTTTGGTTTTCCAGATTTGTTCCTATACTCCAGAAATGTACTTAGGAATGGCTTGTTAATGGCCCAATGTGCCCTATTTCCTATGCTCCACTGGAACTCTCTCAGCATCTCAGATGCGGTGGTTTACTGTGTATGTCTCCATCCCTTTAACTATCTTCTTCCCACCTTCTCTCTCGTTAATTCAGTGCCAATCTCTTCCTTCCATTTTTTTGCTATCCTTCCCTGAAACACATTTTCTTTCTGGCTAATACCTTTTCTTATTCATGCTATGGACGGATAGCCGTTCCTGCCCGTTAAGAGTTTCAAAAATTGTCTTTGACTTTCACTCATATTTTCACTCTTTCCCAATATTCCCCCTATCTGTAAGTAGTACAAAAAAGAGAGTCTACTATTTTATGTCCTATTTTTATCTGATTAAAGGATTTTAATTTCCTTTTTTCATTATTGAATATATCTGATATTTTAGAAAATCTGTTTTATTCCCATTCCTTTATCCAATTCCTGGGCCCCTTCCATTCCTTCTCCAACACTTCACGGATGGTCAGGAATTCCGATATCTCCACTGGCAGGCCGAACCTTCTACGTGATATTTTCCATACCACTCTTGTGTGTCTCAGTAATATGGAGCTCAGATTTGCTGTTTCCTCTTGCATAAATGAATTTAATGAGATGGGATCTACTAAGCTCTCCTCTGCCATTCGATCCACTAATACTTCCTGCCCGTTGACCTATTGGGCCACAAACTAAGCTATACATGCAATGTTATACTCAAATTGGGGAGGGGAGCCCACCCAGCCCTTGTGATTTATGCATATACTTCCAAGCTACTCTTGCTTATTTTCTATTCCACATTAATTTCTGAAAGTGACCGTTTACTTTCCTAATATCCACATGTTTTAATAGGAGGGGAAGATATTGCATAGTATACATCAATCTTGGAAATAGCACCATCTTTATCAAATTTTTCCCTCCAAACAAAGACAGTGGTAGTTCCATCCATTTACCTATATCTTTACCATCCATTTACTTATATCTTTACTAATTTTCTTGATTAAGGGAACATAATTAAACCCATATACCACTGAACTATCCCTACCTAACCAAATACCTAAATATTTAAACTTCTATTTCACTGTGTTCAATCCCCAGCTCTTATTCCACTCTGTATCTTCATTTCCATCTAATAACAACACTTGTGTTTTGTGAGTGTTAACTCTATACCCTGATGACATTTCATATTTTTCCAAAAACTCTAGAACCCCCTGTATTTCCTTCTTCACAGTTTTTACAAATAATACCAAGTTGTCTGCAAATAAAATAATTTCAGATGTCTTTTTCCCAAATTTATCCCTGGTGGATCCTCCTAGATCAGTGATGGGCAACCTTTTGAGCTAGGTGTGTCAAAATTCGCCAAAAAAACGAGCATAACTCGGGTGCTGTGTCACCTTTAGGAAAAACCTAATTTTGTAATAACATGTCCAGCAGCGGCCTCCCCTTATTAATAACATGTCCAGCAGCGGCCTCCCTTTACTACTAAAATACCCCTAGCGGCCTCCCTTTACTACTAAAATACCCCTAGCGGCCTCCCTTTACTACTAAAATACCCCTAGCGGCCTCCCTTTACTACTAAAATACCCCTAGCGGCCTCCCTTTACTACTAAAATACCCCTAGCGGCCTCCCTTTACTACTAAAATACCCCTAGCGGCCTCCCTTTACTACTAAAATACCCCTAGCGGCCTCCCTTTACTACTAAAATACCCCTAGCGGCCTCCCTTTACTACTAAAATACCCCTAGCAGCCTTCCTTTACTACTAAAATACCCCTAGCGGCCTCCCTTTACTACTAAAATACCCCTAGCGGCCTCCCTTTACTATTAAAATACCCCTAGCGGCCTCCCTTTACTATTAAAATACCCCTAGCGGCCTCCCTTTACTACTAAAATACCCCTAGCGGCCTCCCTTTACTACTAAAATACCCCTAGCGGCCTCCCTTTACTATTAAAATACCCCTAGCGGCCTCCCTTTACTACTAAATTACCCCTAGCGGCCTCCCTTTACTACTAAAATACCCCTAGCGCCCTCCCTTTACTACTAAAATACCCCTAGCGCCCTCCCTTTACTACTAAAATACCCCTAGCGCCCTCCCTTTACTATTAAAATACCCCTAGCGCCCTCCCTTTACTACTAAAATACCCCTAGCGGCCTCCCTTTACTACTAAAATACCCCTAGCGGCCTCCCTTTACTACTAAAATACCCCTAGCGGCCTCCCTTTACTACTAAAATACCCCTAGAGGCCTCCCTTTACTACTAAAATACCCCTAGCGACCTCCCTTTACTACTAAAATACCCCTAGCGGCCTCCCTTTACTACTAAAATACCCCTAGCGGCCTCCCTTTACTATTAAAATACCCCTAGCGGCCTCCCTTTACTACTAAAATACCCCTAGCGGCCTCCCTTTACTACTAAAATACCCCTAGCGGCCTCCCTTTACTACTAAAATACCCCTAGCGGCCTCCCTTTACTATTAAAATACCCCTAGCGGCCTCCCTTTACTACTAAATTACCCCTAGCGGCCTCCCTTTACTACTAAAATACCCCTAGCGCCCTCCCTTTACTACTAAAATACCCCTAGCGCCCTCCCTTTACTACTAAAATACCCCTAGCGCCCTCCCTTTACTACTAAAATACCCCTAGCGCCCTCCCTTTACTACTAAAATACCCCTAGCGGCCTCCCTTTACTACTAAAATACCCCTAGCGGCCTCCCTTTACTACTAAAATACCCCTAGCGGCCTCCCTTTACTACTAAAATACCCCTAGCGGCCTCCCTTTACTACTAAAATACCCCTAGTGGCCTCCCTTTACTACTAAATTACCCCTAGCGGCCTCCCTTTACTACTAAATTACCCCTAGCGGCCTCCCTTTACTACTAAAATACTCCTAGTGCCCTCCCTTTAAATATAATATAATAATAAACTTACATACTTACCCAGTGATGTCTTCTTCCCTGTAGCTGTACTGCAGGCGGCTCGGCTCCTCCAGGTTGCACCGCGCGCCTCGGGTCACGTGACTGAAGTGACCTGACGTCAGGTCGCGTCAGGCACGTGACGAGCAGCGCGCATTGCAGCCTGGAGGAGCCGGAGGAGTTGCAGAAGGTGGGCGGACCAACGCGGCGCCGGACAAGTAAGCAGGGGGCAGAAACACAGGGACGAGGGCGGGACATTAACACAGGGGCAGCACATTACACAGGGACATTAACACAGGGGGAGCACATTGCACAGGGACAGAAACACAAGGACGGGAGCGGGACATTAACATAGGGGTAGCACATTACACAGGGAGGGGGGCGGACAGCGGGCGCTGGGCGGCCGCGTGTCAGCAAAAATGACTACGCGTGTCAGTGCTGACACGCGTGTCATAGGTTCGCCATCACTGTCCTAGATAGAGGGTCTATAGCAGTGGTTCTCAACCTTTCTAATGCTGTGACCCCGCAATACAGTTCCTCATGCTGTGGTGACCCCAAACTATGCAACTCGCAGTAAAAACACTGTAAAATTGCGGCTCCGATGGCTTTAGGCAACCCCCGGTTTTGGTCGTTCGACCCCTGCTGGGGTCCCGACCCACAGGTTGAGAACCACTGGTCTATAGTGAGATTCAATACAACGGTGAGAGTGGACACCCTTGGCGTGTACGTCTACCTAAATTAAATCTCTTTGAAATTTTCCTGTGTCACCACTTGTGCCTGTGGTTCACTATACATTGTATCAATTGCTTTATAAAATAGCCAATTCACCTTTATCATTAACTTTTTGAGCCAGGGCAAAAGCTTTTTCCGCATCTATTGATATTATTGCTGCATGCTTTCTCTCCTGTGGCCTTGCTCGGTCCAGTCCAGAGTCATTAATTAATTCTAGACCTATTTAATTCTGACATTTGAAACTTCTAAAATGTTCATTGTTGCACTTATTCACTCTCGACTAGACTACTGTAACTCCCTACTAATCGGTCTTCCGCTCGCTAAACTCTCTCTTCAATCTCGTCTTAATGCAGCAGCCAGGCTTGTAGCCAAACGCTACATCGATGCCTCCAGTTTGTGCCAATCATTGTACTGGCTGCCTGTCTCCTTCTGTAGTCACTTTAAAATAATAACCCTAATCCACAAAGCTCTGAATAATGCTACACCTCCCTCTCTTCTATCATCTCAGTCTATTGCCCTTCCCATGCTCTTCGATCTGCCAGTGACATTAGATTAATCTCTAACTTAATTCGAACCTCTCATGCACATCTCCAGGACTTCTCCCGAGTTGCTCCAATTCTCTGGAATTCTCTGAAATAATGAAAAAATAATTTTTGACACGAATGGGAGCAATTATCCTCATCATCTACCACGTTTGTTGGTCTCCTTATCTCCCTCCTCAATCTTCAAACATTTTTGCAGAACTCCTCTGCTTCTTTTACACAAAGTTTTTATGCTTCCATCTTCTCCAAAGATCTTCAGGACGGCAGGAGCTTGTAAATGGAACTTCACACCCTTTTTATGGAGTTTTCCACATAGGATACCAAACTGTTTCCTCTTCATGCTTGTTTCTGCTGCCTAGTCAGGGAATATTAAGGGTTTTTCATTTTCCCAACTCAGGTCTCTTTTATTTATCTTGAAAATCAAGAATTTTTGCAATCACCACTCTAGGTTTAGTCCCCTCCGATTCATCCGTCTTTTTTGGTGCAAATCTATGAGCTCTCTCCACTCTTATTTCTCTCTTCATACCCAGAATCTTTCACAATAATATTTTTAAGCTCTTCTACTGCGACTGACTCTGGAACGCCGATCACTTGTATATTATTCTGTCTCCACCTATTCTCTAGGTCTATCACTTTGTCCCGAATCTGTTTCTTTTCTCTCTGCATCTTCTGTAGTTGAGCATGTAAATTCTCTACTTCGTCCTCCATTGTTATGAGTTTATGCTACAAATAGTCAATCTTATCCCTATGCTCATTCAGTTCAGCATTTACTTTCTGCATGCGCTGTATAAAGTTGGTAATATCTCTTTCGCTACAGCTTCAGCCAGTTCTTTTACATTAATTGCTTCCTGGGGGTTCTCCTCCTGTTCTGCCCCCCACTCTTCTCTTTTCATTTTTGTTACATCTTTCTTTTCAGGGGATATCTTTGTTGATTCTCTTCTAGAAATGTCATTTTTCTTAAATGGAATAGGAATAGTGAGAGAGGAGGGAGACAAAAAAAAACATCCCTATGCGAGGGAGAGGCGGTCAGAGAAAGGACAGGTCTCTGAGTAAGTAAAGGCATCCGCAGAACAAGGAAGCACAAAAAAATACCAAATAAGTTTCACCCACAAGTCTTTCTATCTTCCCTGCTAGGACTCAATTCACACTACACATCTGCCCTTGTTCACAAAACTATCACCTAAGGACTGGACCAGTCTTTACTCCTCAAAACCCAACCAGTCACAGGTCTTTCAGAATCACAGACCCTCATGCCAGAGGCATTCAATCACATAACCTGTTACGGGTATTAGGTCAAAACATATAAGTTTGCAATTTCACACACACAAATCGGTGCCTCTCAAGCACCACACAGGTGTGTCAACAGGATAGGAATTAGGCATCAGCAGAACAAGGGAGGACAAAAATACCGGAAATGTTTGACCCACAAGTCTTTCTATCTTCCCTGCTAGAACTTAGTTCACACTACACCTCTGCCTTTGTTCTCAAAATGATCACCTAAGGACTAAACCAACCTATCACCTAGATTATACAGTTCTCCCTCAGTTATTTGTACTAAAACGTATCCATGTGGTTTCCTGCATAGATATTTTTTCAATAGTTTTATCTTTACTCCTGAAAACCCAACCGGTCACAGGTCTTTCAGAATCTCAGATCCTCATGGCAGATGCGTTCAATCTCATAACATGATGCGGTTGTTTGGTCAAAACATATACGTTTTCGATTTCACACACCCCAATCGGTGCCAAGCGCCGCACAGGTGTGCGAACTGAATAGGAATTAAAATCCCATAGTCACAACTTTATATACACAAAAAACTTTCCATTGATAGGTGCATTGTCCGATGACCTATTGCAGGTATTTGGTAGAATTGTAATTTCACAATTACCACTTTATTAGGTACACCATGCTAGTAACGGGTTGGACCCCCTTTTGCCTTCAGAACTGCCTCAATTCTTCATGGCATAGATTCAACAAGGTGCTGGAAGCATTCCTCAGAGATTTTGGTCCATATTGACATGATGGCATCACACAGTTGCCGCAGATTTGTCGGCTGCACATCCATGATGCGAATCTCCCGTTCCACCACATCCCAAAGATGCTCTATTGGATTGAGATCTGGTGACTGTGGAGGCCATTTGAGTACAGTGAACTCATTGTCATGTTCAAGAAACCAATCTGAGATGATTCCAGCTTTTTGACATGGCGCATTATCCTGCTGAAAGTAGCCATCAGATGTTGGGTACATTGTGGTCATAAAGGGATGGACATGGTTAGCAACAATACTCAGGTAGGCTGTGGCGTTGCAATGATGCTCAATTGGTACCAAGGGGCCCAAAGAGTGCCAAGAAAATATTCCCCACACCATGACACCACCACCACCAGCCTGAACCGTTGATACAAGGCAGGATGGATCCATGCTTTCATGTTGTTGACGCCAAATTCTGACCTTACTATCCGAATGTCGCAGCAGAAATCGAGACTCATCAGACCAGGCAACGTTTTTCCAATCTGCTACTGTCCAATTTCGATGAGCTTGTGCAAATTGTAGCCTCAGTTTCTTGTTCTTAGCTGAAAGGAGTGGCACCCGGTGTGGTCTTCTGCTGCTGTAGCCCATCTGCCTCAAAGTTCGACGTACTGTGCGTTCAGAGATGCTCTTCTGCCTACCTTGGTTGTAACGGGTGGCGGTTTGAGTCACTGTTGCCTTTCTATCATCTCAAACCAGTCTGCCCATTCTCCTCTGACCTCTGGCTTCAACGAGGCATTTCCGCCCACAGAACTGCCGCTCACTGGATGTTTTTTCTTTTTCGGACCATTCTCTGTAAACCCTAGAGATGGTTGTGCGTGAAAATCCCAGTAGATCAGCAGTTTCTGAAATACTCAGACCAGCCCTTCTGGCACCAACAACCATGCCACATTCAAAGCCATGTGATTTGCTAATTAGAAATTAAGTGTTAACAAGCAGTTGGACAGGTGTACCTAATAAAGTGGCCGACGAGTGTAGAAATACCCACGGGGTCAGAGTTATAATCGCACAGTCACAGCATTATATATAAAAAAAGAAAGCAAATTTTCTGTGGAGATGACTGCGTATTCCAATTCCGTTCCAGATATAAGGGATACTGCCCCTGGTTTTAATACTAGCAAAATACCTGCCAAGCCAGACAAAAAATGAAAAAAAAAAATTCTATTCATCCACTCATTGGATCACCCGGTCTCCCTTGTAGGAATTGTAGTGTGTTGTTGGCAGGAGACATACAGCCAGAGGATAAACCACAGGGTCTTCTAATCCCATCATTTGCCACTCCATCAAGGCACCGCTCTTTCAGCCTCTCGGGCCCTATGCGTCCAAAATCTTCACTGTGTAATCCCATTGGCATGACAGCTGTTTTCTCTGTCACTCGCCGGCATCACCTTCAGGGTCTCAGCATTACTTACACATCCCTGTTCCGACATCGAATCGTAGCATCGGCGTCCTCTCTCCTCACATCTCCCCACCTCAGACTTGGCCGGAGGAGCTCACCTGTACACTCACCTGCATGCTGCCATCGGGTGCCGCCCCGGAAGTCAAGTCTCATCCCTGTTGAACAAGAATGTATTATTTAGGGTTCCACAAGAACAGGAAAAGAGAGGATTTTACTCTTCAATGTTCTTGAGGGAAAAAAACAAACTGGACATTCAGATCTATAATCAATTTGAAGCAGTTGAACCAATATCTACTTTACGAGAAATTCAAAATGGAAACGATAAAATAATCTACTTGTCTGCTGAACATAGATGAATCTATGGGGATGCATATTATCACATTCCAATCCATGAGAATTCACAAAAGTTTCTAAGATTTGCAATGCGCATTGACGGCATAGTCAGTTCTGGGCACTTTCTTTTGGCCTGTCAGCAGCCCTAAGGGTGTTCACCAAAGTGATGGCGGAAGAATCAGCTTTTTTGCACTTGAACGGAATACAAATTGTCCCTTATCTAGACGATTTTCTCCTAGGGTAAAATCTGGACTTCACCCTAAAAACCTCCTTTTTCGGTTGGCTGGGGAATCAAGAAAAATCAGACCTGTGGCCATCTCAACAAAAATGCTTCCTGTGGGTGTTACTAGACACTTGCAGCCAAATAAGATACGCCTTCGATCAGAGAAGTGATGAGACTACTTGGTCTTCTGACATCCACGATACCTTCGGTTATGGACACGGACACACACGAGACCCCTTCAGATGTTCCTTCTGTCAGTTTGGAACCTGGAAGAAAAGATAAAGATACTACAGGAAATAAAGAAATCCCTAAACTGGTGGTTCATAAAAAAAAATCCAAAAATGGGTGTCCCCTGGAAACCTTCTCACAGATGCCTGCAAAGAGGGCTGCCCACACCTCAACAGCTACAGTGCAAACAATGCTTGGAATAAAGAGACAAGCAGGGCCACCTCAAATTTCAGAGAACTGTCAGGGGGGGATCAAGCTCTTGTGGCATTTTCTTCAAAAAAATGTTCCTGTCATGTGAAAATCATGTCAGACAATGCTACCACAGTGGCTTATCTAAACAAGCAAAGGGACACGCGGAGCAAGAGATTAAATGATCTAAAATCTCAAATGTTCCGATGGGAAGAAAAAAAAAACTCTTTGAACACCGAACTAGATTTTTTGAGCCATGTACATCTGGACAGGGGAGAATGGACTCTATCTCCATCAATCTTCCTTCAAATCACAAAGAGGTGGGGTGTTCTGATTCTTTTCGCATCCATGAAGAACCGGCAAGTCACAGCTTTTTTTTATTCCTGTGTCAGGTGGATAACCCCGAAGGGGTGGACACTCTCTCCCAGCCGTGACCTTGGTGATAACTGTATGCATTCCCTCCATTTTCCATCATCCCAGGAGTAATTCAGAAGATTATACTTCTGATTATAGAAGGGTCTCAGAACTACCGCTCTAAAAGTACAAGTTTCATCTCTCAGTGCATTCTTAGATACAAGACTCATTGAGAACGGCTGGCTCAAAAGGTTTTTGAAAGCCTCTGAGAAGATACATCCCTTACATACCTTTGTCCACTCCAGTGTCCCCCCTTGGGATCTATCTGTATAAGCCCATACAAGAAACCTCTCTAAGATGTCTTTCGCTTAAATTAGCTTTTTTTTTATTGGCCATCACCATGGCAAGAAGAGTAGGTGAGATACAGGCTTTTTTTTGCAAACCACCTTACCTACTTATTTATCCCAACAATGCAATTAATGAAGTAACTTATTTCTCCCTCTTTCAGCTTTTAGTCGCATCAACATCCTGAGGATAATAACACTAGCACTGATCCTGGGCTGCCTCAAACTGCAGGAGGATGCATTGAGTCCTGTCCGCTGAACTCTGGGGTGCCCACTGATAGGACTCTGTGTGCCAAGTCTGGCACATGTGTTTGAAATGTACCCTAATGTTAAAGATGTATGGAGCAGGCTCACAGACTCTGCTTTATACATGGTAGGTGTTAGCTGCATTATGAAGTGATTCTTGCTAGGCGTTAACCCATTAAGTGCTGCCATAAAATGCAATGGCAGCACTTAAATGACCACAGTGCATGTCATGGCCATCTTGAATATGGTTGATGGTTGATAGCCGGGACATTAACTGAGAGTCCTTTGCCTGTTATAGAAGGATATGTAACTGTGCCCGCTGTTAAGGTCCTCTTTTTTTATGGATACACGTTATATTGCAGTATAATATAAAATCAGTGTAAGTGATCAATCCCTTAGGCAAAGGGTTAATATTCTTGGAAAATAGCTGGACAATGGACTGTAGCTGTACTCCTGTTTTGGATTTCTTCACTGAACACTCCATTGCCCCTCCAGGCTGCTCTGAGTATTACCCGGTCTCTGGTGGAATATTACAGCAGGGGGAAAGTGCTGTGTAGCAATGTAATGTAGAGATCAAAGAGCACAGCAGCTTGAGGAAACTTTCTGCTGGTAGACTGCCTTTAAGTTGCCAGTAGTGCATCCCCAGAAATGTGCTAAAGCTACAGCTGAAAATCATTTTAGACCTCATGAAATTATTTGTCACAGGAGGCATTCAGGCACTTTCAGAATGCATAATCTGTATGACACAGGGTAAAGGGGGATGTCAAATCAAATATGAAAAAAAGATTGTGCTAAATACCTAGCCGTCCATGGTTTTGGAATCTGCTGCTGAGCCTGAAGTGGATCTGGAGCTTGCGGCCTACTTTTCTACCACTCGCGCAGAAGCCAGGGAATGGAGTGCCAACCAACTTTGCTTCCAGGCAATTGTGGATGGATAGCAAAACTGACTACAACTTGCCTAATTGAAGCAATCTCCTATGAGCTAGGATCTCCTGATTCAACTCGATGCGTAGGGTGAGAAGACCCTGCTGCAGCATCAAGCTCCCAAAGAGCTCGCATGGGAAGGACAGCAATCTCTCAGGATCTTTCAGGTGTTGCCAAGTTGGATTGTCCTCTCCCCTACAAAAGTTAGGCTTGAATCTAATTCACTGTGCTAAAATGCGAAGTATATCAGCTGCATTGCTATTGATTAATGCTGAAAGGGTAAGCATAACTTAAAGTAAGTGGATTGAAGTATTTAAAGGCAAACTGCATATGCACAAAATGGCTACAAAACCCACCAAATACATTTTCTGCTAATTAACTGATTCTGGTACCAGGGATGATATTTTTATAATATGGGAGGACTCCAAAATCTCCTTTTACCAAGATCTCACTAGTATCACTTTATCCAAGAGAAGAGACCCCAGAGATGTGCTATGAGAGCAGAAGGTACAAATAGATGGTTATTACCCTTTTGTCTACATTTCTCTACAGATAAGAAATGCATCACAGTCCTATCCTCTGGAGACAGCCGAGCTGTTAGAAATCTCTTGGGAAATGTAGTTTCAACAAGGTTTTATTGTTTGTAAAACATTGGAAAATGCCTTACAATAAGTCAAGGTGCAAGGTGTACCCCACAATCTCTTGGGAATTTTAAACCTCAAGGTCCTAGTTTTGACATCTGTGCATGACTTGACTGAGCTACCATCCATTACTCAGTCCAGCCAACACACACAGCTCAAGGAAACTCCCAGATGGTATCTATACAGGGAAGCCGTTCAATACTTGCACTTCCACTTTATATCCCTGCCTACTTTCCACCACTTTGCTATGTTACAGGAGACAACTGGGTGATGGTCCCTACCATGGGGGTGTGCACAGAACATTGGGACAGGCAAACAACAGAGAAATCAGACAAATAGCGAGGTCAGACTTACCGTGTCAAAACCAAGATGGTAGCGATGTACAGACTTGTAACTTAATACAATACTTAAAGGCACAAGGATCAAAACACAGCGAAAGCCACAGTACAGTATAGAGAAGAAAACTAGTCTAAAAGCACTGACTTGCCTAAAAGACGGACTAAAAGACACACCCCAGATTTTGTCTTCCATAATTGGAAAAATATATTTTATACCAATTAAAATATCCCTCTTGGTCGCACAGCAGCACAGCACACACAGCTCTGCTACATCCATACATTTACACAGATCACTTTGCTATATCTATACATTTACATACACATAATCAAACAAAAATTGCAAAGCAGCACAAGCTTGACAAAGGCTGACTAACAGCTGAAACGTTGCTAGAGATGGAATAAACCTCACACTTTTCCACGATTCCTTGGAGTGCTGCCATTTTTTTTGCTTTTACATTTACATACACAGCACTGCTACATCCATTCATTCACATACACATATCTGCTATACACACAGGAACAGAAATAGGAACACACTTTCACTGCTATACACACATACCTAAGAACACACTCAACACTGATATACACACTTGGCCCTGCTCTAGCTCTAGCCAGACTTTGTCGGTCTCACATTTTCTTCTCCTACACAGGATATATAGAACGCCCTCCTTTCTGTGTCACGTTGGGGTTTGAGTGGATGATGCCTTCCCTAGGTGTGCAAGGGGAACTGCCGACCACATTCATATTTTCTGGCATTGTGTCCCTTTGAAATGATTCTGGAAAAGAGTCCTAACGTATATAGAAGGGATATATCGGGCAGACATACCAAGAAGTCCACTGCAATGTCTCCTGGGATACCTTGACTAACGAGTGGGTCAAAATGACTCTTCAGAGAGCCTTACATCAAGCTAGGAAGTTGATAGCTCAGAGATGGCTGAGCCCAGACCCACCCACTTTACGGGAGTTCAAGGTGTGAATGGTAGTACCTTTTCAGATTGAGAAGGTTTGGGGCACCTTGCCTAGTGATAGAAGGTAGTTGCTGATCGACCGATAATTGCTAAATAAGTGGGAAATGCGGGGCATGTCATGTACTCTGTGAATGTTCAATGTACTGCTGCCTATTGGTTGCAACACATCATTACTCTACGGACAGGGGAAGAGCGGGTAATTCTGCTTTGTACGTTTTGTGTTGTAAATTTTTATTGAACATTTTTCTATTTTATCTGATTCAAAGAAAAAACTCAACCTGAAAGTTAGTTTAGCCCCTTCCTGACGCTTGAAGAAATATTACTGCATGGCTTGTCTCCTGACCCAATAACCATTTAAAAATGTGGTCACTTGACAAATGCACATTTGTTTATCAGCTGATCACGTATAGATCGGGCAGTGATAGAGATTAATGACCTGTGTGAAGAAAAAAACAAAACTCTTGAATGTTCACATTTTTGACAAGTGTAAATAAGGCTAAATAGTTTCTGAGCTTGGCAAAATCTACAACTGAACTTCTTGCTGAGGTTTTGAAATCAGTATAACATGTAGATAGTTAAAGGAGATATACCATCAGAATTACATGAGAATTACTGGCCCAACATACTTTTCATAACTTCAGGAACTTGAGCAGCTGTCCGAAAAAGAACTTGTAAAAATATGCTAATGAGTTGAAGGGGATGCAGCTTACGTCACCGGAGAGCCTCTTTGCTCGTAAGACCATTTATATGTATGCCCCCACACTCTAAAGTTGAGCCTGCCTGCTGATACTGAGACAGCCAGCGACATCGCCGGCTGGGACCAGGTTCAACTTCTGAGGCTACATTCACACACATGTATGGGGGACGTATATACGGCCGACGTATATACGGCCGATATATACGTCCCCCATACACTTCTATGGGCTCATGGCCCTGTACGGGAGCGGTACGGTGCAGCACACGTGCGGCACCGTACCGCTCCATAGCCCGGGAAAAGATAGGACATGTCCTATCTTTTCCCGTGATACGGCGCCGTGAGCTGTATCTTCCTATGGAGAGGGGCGGGGGTGAGCAGCGCTCATCCCCTGCTCCTCTCCACAGCGCCGATGTCTGCCCGCCGTACTACGGTACGGCGGGCATACATCGTGTGAATATAGCCTGAGAGTGGGGCTGTGCATATATGATTAGTCTTTGGAGCCAAGAGCCACCTGTCGGCTCATTAGCATATTTTCATGACGGCTCCTTGTGTTCCTGAAGTTAACAAAAACTGTTCTTGGTAGAAAACACAACGGCCAAGTAAGTTTGGCCAGTCTACCATCAGAAATTCTGATGGAAGATTTGCTTTAAAGGGGTATTCTCATCTAGGCATTCACACTCAGTTTCATTAATCTGCCATTTATAAACATTTCTTCAGTTGGATGTTATTAATAAAAAAATGTTCCTGTGTGAATAAAATTTCTCATTAATGTAGCTATGTTGTCCCTTAGAAACGAGATAGCTTCCTCGGTTACTACCACATCACACTCCAGGAGCAGTGGCCAGACATGTGCTATTGAGTCCTGCCTGACCACCTGGCTTCAGCAATCATTACTACAGCGCAGCTGCGGAACACACTTTTTGTTTATTTGTTCAATCCCTCCAGCAGTGGTGGCCGTATCTAGGGACACAGTCTTGTTTCTTTTTTTTTTTTATTTTTTAAAGTGTTTATTTTTGGAATTTTTTGGAACATTTGTAGGAACAACAATAATCCAACTTAATACAGAAATACAGTATCATACATACATTGCGGCAACAATATTTTGACAGGAGTGATGTGCCTTGGCCTTATAAAACATAATTAGACACAATATTGCTGTTAGGTATGATATAGTGTAAATGGAACGCTACCGCAGCCCATGCTACCTACACACTCATACAACACACATAAATCAACAACAACTCCATTCATTCGCTTCCTCCCCCTCCCCCCTTGACACATCAGGTGGGATTGAAGGTGCTAGAAACAAGAGTCAATACCCTTACGCAGCAGTACGCGGGGTGTTAGACCACCTTGCCCAGACCAGGTCAAATTTTTGCGGACAACCTCTGTGTTGATAGACTGTACGGTAATGGGGTACAAACTTATTTATCAGTAGGATCCATCGCTTTATGGTGGGGATGTCGTGATCTTTCCATGACATTACGACTACCTTACGTGCATAATAAAGGGCAAATCTACAGAAGATCTTATCATAATGCCCATGAACTAACTCATTAATTATACCCAGGAGGCAAACTTTGGGTGATAGGACACGGGGCATGTCAAAGTGTGTATGCAGAAATTCCATAACTGCGGCCCAGAATGGTTGAACCCTGCTGCAAGTCCACACACAATGGAGAAAGGACCCACTGGCAGCCTGACATCGGAAGCAAGTGTCCTCCTCTATAACGCCTATACGATGTAGTTTTTCAGGGGTATAGTAAATGCGATGAAGGAACTTTGTTTGGACCAGAGAGTCCCTAGCGCTTACAATGTTTTCAAAGAAGGATGATTCAACTTCTTTCCATTCCTCATCCAAAAGGTCTGGGATATCTTCCCTCCAACGCAAAAGGGCCTTATCAAAGGGCCTTCTACGCGTGGACTGAAGAAGAGTGTAAGATTGGGTAAGTGGTCTAGACAGTTCCGGGGAACTCAGTAGTTTTTCTAGAGAAGTAAACTCTACAGACAAGTTGAGGGAGCCAAACTGTGCTTGGAATGCATGGCGCAACTGGAGGTAATGAAAAGACGCTATTGCCGGTAGGTTAAATTACTCACTTAATTCAGTGTAGGAAAGAAATTCAGAGGTTGTAGACAAGAGCTGACCAAGGAATTTGATTCCTGCACACCCCCACATGGTCCAACCAGGGAGGGAGACAAAATGGACCAACCACGGGTTCCGCCAAAGAGGAGTTCTAGGGGACTGAGGAGCAGGGGTAGCAGTATGGACCAACCCCTGAGCCCGTTGCCAATTTACTGCAACTGCTCTCAGCGGAACAAGGATAGATGTAGATTACTTGCATCTGTATAGTAAGCTAGTGAGGGCTTCATACGATCCCAGGAGAGCCCCAGCCAGCGCAGTGGCCGCGTTTGATCTGTCAATATCGATCCACCACCTAGCGTAAACAAGTTGGGAGGCCAAGTAGTACAGATACATGTCTGGGGCTGCCATACCCCCCCTTTCCTTCGGGGCCTGCAACAGTTCCAGACTGAAACGACATGAAAAAGATATAAAAATTTGGGAAGGTATATCATTTTAAAGATATTGATACGGCCCAGTAGGGAGAGTGGGAGAGAGGACCAACTACGTAAGCGGGATTCTGTGTCTGTCATTAGAGGCTCAAGGTTAAGTTCTGGGTATGCCCGGACATTCCCAGAGACCCATACACCCAGGTACTTAAAACGAGAGACAACCTGCAGGGGAACCGGGAAAGACATGGATGATACATTTATTTCTGATAATGGGAATAACACAGATTTGCTCCAATTGATCCTAAGACCCGAGAATGAACCGAACCTATCAATCAGGGATAAAAGGGACATTAGGGAAGGCCCAACATCTTGCAAGTATACAATAGCATCATCTGCGTATAATGACACCTTTTCTACTATTGGACCACGGACGATGCCACGTATGTCAACAGACTCCCGGATCGCCAGGGCAAGGGGCTCTATGGCCAGGGCAAACAGGAGAGGGGACAATGGACAACCCTGCCTTGTGCCTCTCCCCATAGAGAATGTCCCAGAAACATCCAAATTTGTTCTGATCCTGGCTTTGGGCTCGTGGTATAGTAGCCTTACAAAGGCAAGAAATCTAGGGCCGATCCCTATTTTCGATAACAGGAGCCATAAATACGGCCACTCTACCGAATCGAATGCCTTACAAGTGTCTAGTGATAGCACATAGCCAGGATCAGAGACATCCCCAGCAGCCGCTATATTCAAAAACAACCTCTGAATATTGATGTCTGTGCTCTTTCCAGGCATAAAACCAGTTTGGTCTGGATGTATCAGGGAGGTGATCACTTTATTTAGCCGTGTAGCCAATATTTTTGCAAGGATTTTAACGTCCGAATTTAGGAGGGAAATGGGACGATAGGAATCGGGGAATAGAGGGTCCTTTCCTGGCTTAAGCAGGACCACAATTAGGGCCTCCCGCATAGAGTCCGGAAGAGAACCCCTCTCCAGAGCTATAGAAAAAAGATTAACCAAATGGGGGATCAGGATGTCACTGTTATCTTTATACCATTCCCCCCCCAACCCATCCAGCCCGGGAGTCTTACCCAGAGGGAGAGATTTAATCGCCAGCTCCACCTCCTCGGCCGAGATCGGAGCATCCAGTTCAGAGGACTGCGAGGGGGACAGAATCCATAGGGGAAGATTTCCCAAAAAGAGCTCCGTGTCTTCGGCAGAGGCGGGGGACCTGGTGGAATACAGGGAGGAGTAAAATTCCTTAAATACAGCATTAACTTCCTTGGGAAGAGACACCAGATTGTTATCAGTATTAATAATTGATGGAACTGAGGCGCATGGCCGCTCAACTCGGGACAAATAGGCAAGCAGCTTCCCATTCTTGTCCCCGAATTCAAATACTGATGCCTCAGTGGCAATCAACCGTTTCTTAGTCTGGTCCTTGGCCAAACCCAGGTGCTCCCTTTGAGCGTGTGCCCATTTGCGCTTGTTTTCCTGACTAGGGTTATCTAGAAATTCCCTCTCCGTCTCCCCCAAAGTCCTTGTCAGGTCTGTGTCTCTCTGTCTGTACACTCTCCTCTGTCCAGCCACCCCCGAAATGAAGGCCCCCCGGACGCTAGATTTGTACGAGTCCCACGCGGCCAGCGGATCAGGATGATCAGTGTTATTACTCCAGAATTCTAGGTGCGTGGCTTGCACCACCTCTTTGACTACAGGGGAGGTCAACCAGGCCGGGTGTAGCCTCCATATACGAGAATCTACTGGAGGACCAATCAATAGGGTTAAAAGCAGAGCAGAATGATCCGATGCGCTATGGCAGGGGTCCCCAAACTACGGCCCGCGGGCCACATGCGGCCCGCGGACCGTTTTGATCCGGCCCCGACGCTTGGCGCACCGGCGCCGGTCCCCCACGCCCTTCGACAGTCGGGCAGGAGCCTCCGTCCGTCCGGACAGGAAGCTCCTGCCCGTCACTGTATAGTGCTCGATGCGGCCGGAAACGGCCGCTCGAGCACTATTACTGGAGCGATGTGGCCGGAAGACAACCCCGGCGCACATCGCTCCATGAACTAGGCTGCGCGGCCGCGTGATGACGTCATCGCGCGGCCGCGCACCCCTTCCTACTCGGACGCGGCAAGAAGATAGAAGACTTAGGTAAGTAGAGGACAGTTTTTATTTTTTATCAAAAAAGATTGTGGCGACTGGGGGCCAATAGTTAGTTATGAGGGGCAGCTTAGGAAATAATTAATTATGAGGGGCAGCATAGGGAATAATTAATTATAAAGGGCAGCTTAGGAAATAATTAATTATGAGGGGTAGCATAGGAAATAATTAATTATGAGGGGCAGCATAGGAAATAATTAATTATGAGGGGCAGCATAGGAAATAATTAATTATAAAGGGCAGCTTAGGAAATAATTAATTATGAGGGGCAGCATAGGGAATAATTAATTATAAAGGGCAGCTTAGGAAATAATTAATTATGAGGGGCAGAATAGGAAATAATTAATTATAAAGGGCAGAATAGGAAATAATTAATTATGAAGGGCAGTATAGGAAATAATTAATGTTGGGGCCAACATAGGAAATAATTATGAGGGGAAGCATAGGAAATAATTAATGGTGGGGGCAGCTTAGGAAATAATTAATGGTGGGGGCAGCATAGGAACTAATTAATGGGGGAGGGGCAGAATAGGAAATAATTAATGGTGGGGGTATAGGAAATAGTTAATTATGAGGGGCAGTCTAGTAATTAATGGGGGGAGGCATATTCAATAATTAATGGAGAGGGGTCCCAGTATATTTAATAATTGGCCCAATTAATTAATTAATTGGGGCAATATATAAAATAGTTCACAAGGTGGTGCAGTATGTTAAATAATTAATTGAGGGGGTACCAGTGTATTGCGGATGCGGTCACATGGACCGCTATTTATTTTTAAACTTTAGTCCGGCCCTCCAACGGTTTGAGGGGGACAGTGAACGGCCCCCTAGGTAAAAAGTTTGGGGACCCCTGCGCTATGGGGACAGTAGGAGATCGTGTCCACTGCTGGGAGTAGATCAGGTGAAACAAAAGCTAGGTCGATGCGTGAAAAACTTTTGTGAACCAAAGAATAAAAAGAGTACACTCGTTCCATGGGGAATTTCCTCCGCCAAACATCCACCAGACTAAGGGCAGTGCCCCAGTCATTTAAATGTGCTGAAGCGGAATCAATACCACTAGTACGGTCTATAGACGGATCCGGTACAGCGTTAAAGTCTCCCACACACACCAATGAACCAGGAGGCATACCAGCTAATTTACTGGAAATAAGGGTTAACAGTGTCGGGTCCATTGGCGGAGGGACATAAATAGAAGCAATATTGAAGGCAGTACCCCACAGAACACAGTGCAGTATGACAAATCTTCCAAAGTGGTCACATGCTACTTGAGTTACCTCGATAGGGAGGGTCTTAGTGATTAATATGGAAACTCCCCTGGCATATACGGAGTAAGAGGAGTGGTACCCCCTTGCCACCCAAGCCCGCTTTAGCGCTAGTACCTTCTGCCCACTCAAGTGAGTCTCCTGAATACAAATTATATGTGGTGACTGTTTCTTAATAGAATCTAGTATTAAGGCTAGCTTAAATTTAGAATTAAGACCCCGCACATTCCAGCTTAGTATCTTTAGCGGAGCCATATTATCTGAAGGGGTAAGGAAAAAGAAAGGATATTGATATCCATATACCAATAGAGCTCAAGGGGGGAGGAGTCACAGTCAGCCATCCATTCACTCTCACAAACCACACAATTACCATACTAGATGCCAACAGCACAATACAGACACAAAACTAAAACAACCTATTCCCCAACTAAGTAACCCCCTGTCTAACCCACAACAGTGGAGACCTATACCCTAGAACAATTAACTAACACAGGACAGTGGTCCCTAGCTAAGACAGAACAACCTCAGCCTGTCCCAGGACCCTGATCCATTGAACAATGTAGATATACATATAGCTTTAAGGCAGCATTCAAAGCAGTACTTATATAACGGAGTGGAGCGGTAAGGAGGTGTGGAAAGAGAGAGGTAGGGAAGATGGGGAGGGCAAGGGCAGAGTAGGGACATTGTCATAGGGAGGGCGAGAAGGGTAAGGGGGAGGAAGAAGGGAGAGGAAGAGGGCATTTGGAATGCTAGATTAATGCAAGTACAGTAACTCCCAATGTGAGCCTTAGCATGAATAATTCAGATTAAGTAGGCATTAGCAGCTGTTAAGGCATATGTTGGCAATCTGATTTAGTCCGGAGGACGAGGGGCCGCAGCAGCTCTAGGAGCCGCGTCCGCCCAGTGCAGGGCCTCAGCAGGGGAAGTGAAGAATCTAGAAACCTGACCATCGACGACTCGTAGCCTGGCTGGATACAACATTGAATATTTATATCCTTTTTCACGGAGACGTTGGCGGACTTCTGTGAAATGGGTGCGTTGCTTCCGTACAGCAACTGAAAAGTCCGGGTAAAAGGAAACTCTATAACCACTGTGCAGGATTTCGCCTTTGATGCGGACCGCCCTCAGGATGGCATCTCTATCCCTGAAATGTACGAGGCGGGCAAGAAAGGGACGGGGTGAGCCCCCCGGAGGACCTGGCCGAGCTGGAACTCGGTGGGCCCTTTCAATAGTGAAAAAGGGGGAGAAAGTATCGGCCGGTAGGAGGTCTCGAAGCCATCTCTCCATGAAGGAAACAGGATCCGCGCCTTCCACTTTCTCCGGCAGTCCCACAATTCTAATATTATTGCGCCTTAGGCGATTCTCAAAGTCGTCCGCTCTTTCTATGGATGCTTTCATTTGTTGCTGCAGATCTCTTATTTGAGCCGGCATAGGTCTCTGCACATCCTCCACCTCTGAGATTCTACGCTCCGTCTCCGTTATCCTTTCCTTGGCCTTATGAACGTCATGGCGGAGCAGAACAAAATCCTGCCGGAGTTCATCCACTTTTGAAACCATCAGGGATTGGCAAGAGTTTATGGCTGCCAGGACCTCAGCAAATTTCAAATCTAACACCGCAGAGGGGTCCAGAGAGTCATCAGGGTTAGTAGGAGAGCCCGGCTGCGGGGGGCTCTGAGAGCCCTCGAACATAGAAGGACAAGAGTCCAGAGATCTTGTAGGTGACTGGGGTTGCGCCCGCGAGAACCTCTCCAGCTTTTGAGCGGCATGCGTTTGTATCTGGGCCAGCACCGCTTGCGATGTGGTAGTTGGTTGAGAGTCCAGAGGGTCTAATGAGTGAAATGGAGGGTCCCCAGAAATAGATTCGTCGTCAGATGGCGGAGCCGAAGGACCAGGCGCCAGTTTCTGTTTAGCAGTCCTACGTTTATTGCCCATAGCAAGGGGTTGTACAAAGCAGAGGCAGATACACAACAGAGACAGCAGGTAGGTCAGACGATCAGCCAGATAACTTCAGTGAGATAGATTAGGAGATGGCCCACTTTTATTGAGCAGGTGTGCTTAATCAGGCTTGATCTATGAGTATGCCTGAGGACCCAGGGGTCTCCTGATGCAGTCCTCCAATAGAGAGAAAGAACTATGGAAGATACCGGGTCACATTGACAGATCCCACAGCTGGGTAAATGCGAGTGTAAATGAAAATGCCAGACAGATAGAAGTCACACACAGTAGTATCGGGCTAACCTTGGCAGAGGCAGTCTGGCAATACAGCCAATATGTACTTGCCCATTGACTGGCATCCAGGGACCAAAGGACGTTCACAGCTCCACAGGCCAGGAAGGATAGTGAGGAGCAGGCACTGAATATGCGCCCGGACAGTCCCAGCGTCCGTTGGAGAAGCCCGCGACACAGCAGCGGGGGACCGGAAGTGACCGCGGCCCGCACTTCCGGTCGGCGGCAGCACCACCGGATAGAAGGCTGAAGGCTCAAATTATAGCCGCCGGCCACCCAGAGACCTCCAGGCAGCAGGCGAAGAGGCATGCACCGTACAGCAGGCGGGTAGGTGGGAGCCGGGTAGCGTGATGGTACAAGGCGTGATGACCACGCGGCAGATGGCAGGATTGCCGACTCACCGCCGCTCTCCGCTCCCCAATTTTTGTCCAGATGGGGTCCGGGAACTCCACAGTGAGAGAGGAGTAGCAGGGGAGCAACTGAGTAGCAGGATGGCTGCCTTTTGTTCAGGATGAGAATCAGGATCCCAGGAGCTCGTCGCCGTGCGTCCTCTCAGCCCGACATCCGGCCACGCCCCTCACACAGTCTTATTTCTAAGGGACCATATTACTACACTTATGAGAAATCTTCACACAGGAACATTTTTTTTTAATAACATCTAATTGAAGAAATGTTTATATATGGCAGATTAATTAATCTGGATGTGAATGCCCAGATGAGAATACCCCTTTAAGTATTTGTGCATGAATGTGATATCTTTTTATTTTCTCTTATTTGTGTAGGTTTTAGTTCTGAAAGGACACCATGAGCCAATCACTGCTGTTGCACTGAAGATTGACAGGGGGCAGTGTGTAGCTTACTCTGCATCACAAGACTATGTCATAACCTGGAATTTACATGAGTGCACCCAAGCGGCACAGCAAGGTGAATGAAGTTTTTTTTTGTATTGTTGAATTAAAAAATAAATGTGCCTCATTTTTAAATGGTTGTTATTTTTTACTAATTCAGCTAGATGGCGAGCTTAAACTTCTTTACAGAAAATCTATTTTACATTAAAAGTTTAACTGGAAATTTCTCAGTCTGTGTTAAAGGAAACACATTTACCTTGCATTTAAATGCAAGATAAATGTCTTTTTTTTCGTCTTTGTTCTGTAGTGAGACGCTATGATTCCCTGGTGTTACAAACTGAAAGTCAAGTTTGATTCATGTTTTATTTCAATTTTAATTCCTGTTCTGTCTAATGAATGTTATTATGGAGACTTTGTTGTCAAGTTTTTAAACAGCTGCTCATACACACAGAAAACGACTGCTGCTTCAATGTTTTTGCATCTGATGATGTCTTCATGACAACAGTGGAACTGACAGACTTGATCATGGCAAAAATATTTAATGTTTTTAACAAACTTAGCAGAAATCATCTTGTGCAGGCAAATATACAAAAAGTTGCAATATATGCTATAAACCACTTGCTTAACCTTTGAAAACTACCATTAGACAAGTAACTAGCAATGTCACTGGGCACCGATTAACTTTTTTTTATTGTGAGAAGAAAAAAACTAAAACATTTCAGTGGTGCTTTTTTGCTAGAATTGCTAAAAAAAAAAGGAAAACATTTTATATATAAAGCTGAGTGTGTGTGTGTCTGCCAAAGGAATCTGCACTATTACAATAACCACTTTTTGAGTCAGGGAACAGTGTAGACTAGGTTTTGAGACAAATTTTTCACACAGTGTTTTCCAAAATACACTTATTAACCACCATATCCCTCTGGACCCCAAGCCGCCGTGCGACATCACCAGGGTGCTCTCCCTCTGCAGCTGCTTAGACGCCGTGGTCCATGTTTATCCGCAGTGTCTAAGTGGTTGAACACCCGAATATGAGTTTTTCCCTATGTTTTTTCCCCCTTGTCCCTCTGTGCCAAGAAAGGTAGAGGGACCCAGAAGCAGTAAAATACAGCTGACAAGTACTAACTTGGGTCCCCTTGGCTCCCCTGGGCCACTCTGTGTCCTACATTGAGTGAAGTGGCAGGAGAGGTCCTAGGGGCAGTATGGACTTCCCTGTACTCACTACCTGGCCTCCTGCAGCAATGAACACTTCCATCGAAGTGTGGACCACTACTCATGCCTTGACAGGCCACATGTGGGTTATGCACCCCTCTTCTATGCTATAAGGTGAGATGAACAGGTGCTGCATTTTATGGTCAGTAGTGAAGCTCATCTGCAAAAGAGTCAACAGGAAAACAGGACTGGGGAGTGAGAGTCGTGGAGTCAGTAACCATTTAAATGGAGCTGGAGTTAGGGAAATTATGGAGTTTGATGTTCTGGCTTCACAGGCATGATGCTATTTTTAATGAGTACACATGACCTCATATTCCCAAGAGTCACATTAAGATGACATGTGCAATTAATAATAATAATAATCTTTATTTTTATAGTGCCATTAAAACAAGGTAAGTTATTTACCTTTTGTTTTTTTTATTTTTTCACTGAATGTTTAGTTAGAGTACGCTTCTCCAATAACCAGGATAAGGATCCTCAAAGGCTACATTCACACTGCCGCATGGGGGATATATATACGGCAGATGTATATACGGACAATATACGTCCTCCATAGACAGCAATGGCCGCACGGCGTCCTCAAGGACCGGTACAGAGCAGCGCTCACCTCCTCCTCTCCCCGCGCGCTGCCGTGTGCCTGCCATGCAACGGTACGGCAGGCAGCGGCAGTGTGAATATAGCCTAATTGGATGTGCTCTGTTTATATACCGGTATTTTCTTGTTAATCTTATTAATTGTAAAAATTTCAATTAAGAAAAAACTAAAATTAGGTGAGTAAACTAAAGGTTTAGGAAAAAAGTATGACGCGCACCCAGATAATTGTATAAATACTTACAGATACATGCTTTATTCATAAATAAAAATCTGTAATTATTTTGGATTTTTTAGGAATGTTTCCTCGCGGATGTGTCATTGGAACACTACTAGGCACTGTTCAGCATTTGGGGGTAAATGCTGAAAGACAGCTAGTGGCAGTGTGTGCAAGTACAAGAGTATGTATTCTTAATACTAAGGTGAGTAACCTTAAGATGAAAATAAAAATGCGAGGTTAGTTATTTTTCTGTATTAATATTTTCTACCTACTCTACCTAAGAATCATGACGTAAGTGTACATTATGGTACCGTAAAGGAGTGCTCACAGGCTGAGCAGGGGATAACACCCATGGTCGGCACTGGCAGGTCTTCACCTCACGGAACTAAGTAAATAATAATAATATCATTAATTAGTGTGCACCCAAATACATTTTCTCCAGTGTAAAGAAGAAAACAAACTACACAAAACAACTGAATGTTAAAAGAAACAGGTTATGATGGCCTGAGTATGTTTTATCTATAGGGTGCACATTAAAGATTTGATTCATCTGCCTTACATATATACTGTATTCAATTGGATGAAAAATTATGAAAAATAATGTGACTGTGAAGAAAGTTTTACATAAATGTAGACATATGGTTCTTTAGAAATGGAGGAATGTTGTCCTTGTATACAACCACCGCTGCTGGAGAGATTGCGCAAAGAAACAAAGAGTTTTTACATATGAAATAGCCAGGAGCTACTACATGTCCCACAGCCGTCCTGTGGTAATGAACAATGAATCCAGGTGGTGCATGCACTGCTGCCACCATGGTCGTATCCGAGGACAACTATCTTGTTTGTACTTTATGACTACGTTTATGGGAAATTTTTGCAATAACATGTGGTTGATAAGTTTTACATCAACTAGTAGATGAATTAAATGTGTATGCCCAGATAGCAATACCCCTGTAAGGAAAGCCATACAGTACGCACGTATTGGGCCTATGATAACCATTTACATATGACTATACATCACTGGAATTTGGGATTTCTCAACTTAGATTCATTTATAAGTTACAAAGTGACTTGTGGACCATTTCTATGTTTGTCAGACCAGTATTTTAGCCATGACTAACATTGTGTACGTACATATATAGATTTTTCAATTTTTCAAGCATGTATACACTCAAGTTCAAATGTATGTACAGTTGAAACCAGAAGTTTACAACACTATATAAAAAGACACATATGCATGTTTTTATCACTGTGACATGAAATCAGAACAAACCTTTCCTTTTTTACGTCAATGAGGTTTACCAAAATTATTTACTTGCCAAATGGCGGAATAATGAGGGAGTTTGTGAAGGCATTTTTATTAATTTCTGGAAATTCAAAAGTCTGCATACATTTCATTAGTATTTGTTACCATTACCCTTAAACTGTATGACTTGGGTAATAATGTTCTTTCCTCATTATTCCTTCTACTTTTTGAAGTGCACCAGTTCCTTATGCATCAAACCAACCCCACTACATTATGCTGCTATCCCGGCATGTTACAATTGGGATGGTTTTCTCGGGCTTGCAGGCATTTCCATTTTTCTCCAAATGTAACAAAGGCCAAACTGTTCAGTTTTAGTTTCAGACCACAGTAAATGTCTCCAAAAATAAATGTGCTTGTTCTTGTCTGCGTTTGCAAACATTAATCTATCTTTTTTTATGTTTTTTTTGGAGTAATGGCTTTTTCCGGGCAGAGTGGTCTTTCAACCCATGTTGATAAAGTACTCATTCCTCTGTGGATAATGACACAGTGTTACCAGCCTAAGCCAGCATATTCACTAGGTCTTTTTCTTTTGTTCTTGGGTTGATGTGCACATTTCAGACCAACGCACATTTATCTCTGGGGCACTAAACCCGGCCTCCTGCCTGATCGGTATTATGGATGGACATTCTTACCTTGTTTGCACATGTGTATAATTTTTTGTAAAAAAAAAAACAAAGCACCTTCAGGTATCTGTAAATTGCAGTCAAGGAAGAACCAGACTTGTGGAAGTCCACAATTCACTTCCTGGCATCAAGGTTGATTTCTTTAGACTTTCTCATGTGTTTAAGGAGTGCCTTCAAATACATCCACATCTAATTAATTCCAATGTTGCCAATAATCAAAAGCTTTCAAAGACATGACAACCTGTCCCAGTGGCGCAAATCCCAAAAGGAAAAACCGACGGAAGTGCAGCAGTGGACCCTTAGTAAATAAGCCCCACTGACTTTTTAAGGCGCCATGCAAGAAGAAGATTTCAGGACCTTGCGAGCTGCTAGACCTGGAACTGGGCTGAGTTAGTGCCCGGGCTGGGCTGTGATCTCCCCCAGGATTGGGAAAACTCATATTCGGGTGTTCAACCACTTAGTCACTGCGGATAAACATGGACTGCGTTGTCTAAGCAGCTGCTGAGGGAGTGCACCCTGCGACTGATCATGTTGCACGGAACTTGGGGTCCAGTGAAGGACTCCAGGGCTGTTGTGATGAGTATACATTTGGCTAGGCTTCCATTTGTCTGTTAATGGCAGGTATAAAAGCACTGCACTAGATAAGTGGTTCAGTGCATTATATAAAAGATCAAACAATCTCATGTAAGTGTCTTCTCATTGGACAATGTAATACAAGCACACACAAAAACAAACAAACACAAAACTATACAAGTATTTATCCTATACGACTAAAAAAAATGTAAAAATAAAAACAATGGCCAAATTTACATTTTTAAAATCATCCATAACTCAAAAAATTCTATTAATTGCAATTGAAAAACTTTATGAACACAAAATACGTACAAATAAAATTGACAGATCTTTTGACCAAAAATTAGCCCTCATACAGCCACATTGAAAAAAAAGGCAAGCTGTGGCACTTGGAAGGTGACGATACAAATGTTTTTCTCCCAAGAGTACTTAAATATGCAAAGGAAGATCATTGAAAAAAAATGTCTGTGTATGTATATATAATCTAAAGAAAGCCTCAGAATGAGCCGAAACTTTTCCACTTATCATGATGGAATATAGACATCACCTTTTATATTTCACGTTTATCGTGCTAGCATGTTTTTTTTCTGGATGTAATATATATAAATTTGTATCACTGTTTGCATACTAACCCAGAATAAAAGGTTATTATGTTATTTAGGTCCGATCGGGAGCATAACTAGAAGAGGCAGGACCCCATAGCATGCTTCTGAACAGGGCCCCCTTCTCTCTTAAAAATATACATATTTATAATACTGACACGTGCGAGTAACAATCACACATTTCTACAATCATGCGCACCCATATAGAGCATATACAAACATACAGCATATTTACCTACATACAGTATATACACACATCATATACATACAGCATATAGACATCACAAATACAGCATATATACATCACATACATGCTATAGACCTATTGGGGCATATTTATCAAGTGTCTGAAAGTCAGAATATTTCTAGTTGCCCATGGCAACCAATCACAGCTCCCCTTTAAAATATTCATGAGCACTGGTAAAATGAAAGCTGAGCTGTGAGCTGTCATTGGGCAACTAGAAATATTCCTACTTTCAGACACTTGAGAAATATGCCCCATTATGTATAAAATGGTGCACATCCTTCATTCTTTAATGTTTCAGGTCGGATGACGGGGCCCCCTGACACTGTGGGCTACATAGAAGTTGTTATGGCTACTACCAATGTAGTTACGCACCTGGGTTCGATGATGTAAGCAGAAAACTACATTTCGTCCTAAAAAAAAAAACAAGACCCCATACAGCTATAGTGACAGACAAGTATAAAAGTTATAGCTTGTCGAAGAAATTGACGAAAATTACTGAAAAATGTCCTGGGTATTAATGTGTAAAACTGATGCGGAGATGGTTGTTAAATGAATATCAATTTTAGTGTATGTAAACTTTTTACTTGGCAAAAAGGAAAGGTTTCTGGTTTCAACTGTGCATAGTTCCAGTAGCGCTTTCTGACGTTTATGTGCATACACTTAAAGGGGTTTTCCCATGAAAGAAAGTTTGCAAATTTGAATCCCCTAGTGATGTGTACACAATAAAGATAATGTTTAACATAGACAGAGTGCTACCTGCCCTGGATAAATAACTTATCTTATCTATAGCTTGTATAGAAAGGCTGTTCACACTACTGCTTGCCAGGAGGAAGGGTCTGTGTGTGAGCTCATCTTGTAATGGAGGGGGAAGGGGCAAAGGGCACACTGAATCAGAAGCAGATAGAAGAAGCTATTCTGCCTTACCATAAAAATCTGAAGATTTACGGTTGGCTTTCGGGCCACCGAAATTGTGTACACCATGACTGATAGACAGATTGGAATTCTATCTCTGAAATGCTGTATTTGTTATAACAGTGAATTGGAGAATGTGTTATTTTGTTTTTCTGAGTATAATCTTTTCTACGTGTGAATACCCCAGTAGTTTATTTATTGTATTTGACACCTGCACACTTTTCCTAACTCCTGTAGGATCAATTTTTTTAAATTTTTTTTGCATTTCCTTTTTTCACTCCGCTCCTTTCACAAGATGTAATTTTTAGATTACTTTTGCTTTAACGTTCAACGCTTGATGGTGATCCTGTAAATTATTAACATTATATAGATATGTATATATAATAAAACAATTCAGCTGCACCAGTTAAGAAAAATCGGGTGCTCAACCTTCAGGTTAAAAATCAAAAAATGGTGGCACTCCAAGTTCTTGTGAAAAAGGAATTCTTTTACAATATGTTATTTCTTTTGTATTGCTTCTGTGTTTGCTGATGTTTGTGTGTATGTGTGTATACATAGAAGAAAGCAAGAAAATTGGAGCAGCACTTGTGTAGGTAAATCACGGGTGCAAGTCTTCAAAAGCGGCTGTTCCAGACCCATCAAAAGTTCACCAGAAAAATATAGTAGCGAAGCAGCACTCCTTGAAAAAATATTTCTTATTCTTTCCACCATAATAAAAAAGCTATGTTTTGCCCTTTCAGCGAAATATAAAGAAATATTTTTTACTTTTTAATATATTTACTATATTTTACTGGTATAGTAGCGAATATATAATATTATATTCTCTTATGCTAAAATTTCCTGATTTTGCTCAATGACAGCAAGAAGAAATGCTTACAGAATTGGTCGTTCATTCGGCTCCAGTGACTGCCGCTGAGTTTTGGTGCAATAATCATCTTATATGCATATCTGAAGACAGAACATTTTCGGTAATGTACTGTAAATTATGCTGAACAATGAGGGATGTATTGTGAGATTGTAAAAATGTGATTGACAATCGTTCATAAAAAGGAAATTACATAATCTATTTTATCCATTTAAAATGACAGAAGCGTGTAATTTTTTATAAACCCTTTTACGACTGCCATATAGTTATATACTGTGTATACTCGAGTATAAGCCCCTAATTTCAACACAAAAAACTGGGAAAACCTATCGACTCCAGCCCCTGTAGCATACAGCCTGCCCAGCCCCTGTAGCATACAGCCTGCCCAGCCCCTGTAACATACAGCCTGCCCAGCCCCTTTAACATACAACCTGCCCAGCCCCTGTAATATACAACCTGCCCAGCCCCTGTAATATACAGCCTGCCCAGCCCCTATAGCATACAGCCTGCCCAGCACCTGTAGTAGGAAAAAAAATAACACTGTACTCACCTTTCCGACGTCCCCAGTAGGTCCTCTCTATCTCAGACTGTCTCAGACTGAAGAGGACCTATGGGTGACGTCAGATAGGTGAGTTTTGACTTTATTTTTTTTTTAGTTAACTCGAGTATAAGCCGAGTTAGGATTTTTGAGCACAAATTTTGTGCTGAAAAACTAGGCTTATACTCAAGTATATATGGTATGTCGTATTTGCACAGGCTTGTGCAGATAGCAAGTATATAGATGCCAAGACAGTGTTTTACTTTAATCAGTCATATCTTCTGAACTATGGCAGCTAGAAATGCACTGTTAAATTAACGGTAGAAAATTTGATTTTTAAATAGTTATTTCCTGATTGTAACTTTAAAAGTGGATGTCTCAGGTTCTTTTTCACCTTGAAACACAATCCTATTGTATTGTCACAATCCTGGTATTATATGGTATTAAAGGGGTATATGAGTTTAAGAAGTAACTTAGGGTCGGCCTGGGGAGGGCTATTTAAAAAAAAAAAAGGGAACTTGCCTCCTCTGGTGCTGCGCCGCGATCCGTCTGGTCCTTCCCCCTGTTTGTTTACAGTGGCACAGAAGCTGTACACGGGGAGATTCCGGTCAGCAAGGTAGCCAGCCACGCCCATCCATCCCTATCTCTCAGCATTGTAGGGCACTTGGAGATGGTGACGGATGGGAGTTTCCAGCCAGCCAGAAGCTCCATGTGTGCCCCTGTAAACAAACTGGAACGCAGATGAGACAGATCAGCAACGATGGAGGAGGTAAGTACACATTTATTTTTTTTTTAAATACCCCCCCCGCCCGACCCTAAATTATTCCTTAAACTCGGACAACCCCTTAAATTGGACATCAAAATTGTGTTTCTAGGTGCCACGGTTCCAGACATATGACCAATTGAAGGGAGCCCACCTCCAGCCTGTCAACTGAAGGCAGAAAGCAAAAAATTGTGTATATTCACAAATGACAGAAGTATGATTGGGTTGTTAGTCTTCAAGGTTTTATATTCATTTGAAAAGACAGGGCAAATAGGAGAGGAGGTGGTGTATGTTTATATATGAGACAATAGTCAATGAAGAGTGTGAGGAGGCGGAAACTTTGTGGGTTGAGATTCAAGGCCAGGAGAGCTTTGAGAAAAAAAGTATCACTTAGGAAATACCTGCCCTTCTCAGCTCTGGGACAAGTAAGCAGTTTTTAGCTTCTGTCTTCCTGGATTCTAGTTCTGCAGGGAACTTCGTGGATGCTGCCCTGGTCTCCCAACATTATCTCTCTGTGGTCCTTCTTGAGAAGCCGCTGGTCATTTCATCCATCAGTGGGCAGATCCTCTTCGATCCGGTCCAGTACCGTATCGAGCCCCTGTGCCTGCAAGTTGGGGCGTTGCACAAGGAAAGACGTTTTATGTGCTACCTCAGTCTACATCCTCTGTTCTACTGGCCTTACGTGGTTGCAAATTGGGAGACTGGGGAAATTCTTTGTTGGGGACCAGACTCTTCTCTGAGAATCACCGTCCTTATGACTGCCCTATGGACCTGTTGCCAGGTACATCCCACGGGGTCGGGTGTATTCACTTTCTGTGCCTGAATCCACGGCTATGTCAGCCTATGTGAAGGAGAATCTGCAGAAGGGGTTCTTCCTCTGCTGGGTTCTTCTTTGTGGCCAAGAAGGATGGTACACTCCATTCATGCATATAGTATCACGGTCTTAACAAAATTACAGGGAAGAACCACTGCCTATGATCACAGAATTTTGTCGACCGCTTACCTGGAGCCAAGGTCTTCACCAAATTAGACATACCTAGGGCGGAAAATCTCATCCGCCGGAGATGAATGGCAGTTTGATTATCTCTTCATGCCGTTTGTAACGTAGCAGCCATATTTCAGGAGTTGCTATATACCTGGACAATATCTGGACGATATCCTGGTGTTCTCGGTGGACCTCGAGCCCCATCAGGCTCAAGTACGACTAGTACTCAGCACCTAAGGGCCAATCGTCTGTATGCCAAGCTCAAGAAGTGCCTTTCCTTGGGTAGATCATCTCTGACAGGGTACTACAGATGGATCCCACAAAATTGTCTGCGGTCCTTCAGTGGCCTCGCCCAGTAGGACTTTGGGCCATCCAGAGATTCCTGGGCTTTGCTTATTACTACCAACAGTTCATATCACATTTTTTCTCCCTTGTGTCTCCCATTGTCACGCTGACCAAGAAAAAAGCCATTCCTAAGCTCTAGCGGCTGAAAAAGTTATCCAAGCTGAAGTCTGCCTTTGTATCTGCTCCTGTACTCACTCGGCCTGAAGTTGATGCCTCCTCGGTAGGAGCTGGTGCCAGAAAGGACCCAAAGGCTGAACTCTCACTTGCGGCGTCTTCTCGAAACCTTCTAAGCCACAGAGAGGAACTACTCCTTAGGTGATCTGGAGCTTCTGGCCATAAAGCTTGCTTGGAAGAGTTGGGTTATCTTCTGGAAGGAGCTCGTCATCCGGTCTGTATCTATACTGATCACAAGAATCTCCTATATCTCTAGACTGCTCAGCATCTCAATCCATGGCAGGCTCTTTGGTCCCCCTTCTTCTCTCGCTTTAACCTGATCCATTCCCATCCAGCAGAGAAGAATATCAAAGCTGATGCCCTGTTTCATGCCTATGATGTAAATGGGAACAAACCAGCTCCTCAACATATCGTTCCTCCTGAACGGCTTGTTGTTGCTGCCCCTGTGGATCTCCGTCAAATTCCTCCTGGCAAGACCTATGTCTGAGCTGCTCTTCGGAATAGGGTACTAACTTGGGGACATTGCTCTTGCATGTCTAGGCACCATGAGGTGCAGAGATCTGTCGCTTACATGTCTCTTTTATACCGGTGGCCAGGTCTGGTCAAGGATTTACTATACTTTGTGAGTTCCTGCACTTCCTGTGCCCGAAATAAGTCATCACGTCTTAAACCAGCAGTCAATCAGACTCTGGGCTGGCATCTGCGGCACTATGTTTCCGCTCGACAGGACGACTGGTCCACCATGTTACTTTGGGTTCTGAGTTCTTTAGACTCGGAATCTGGTGGTGCCGCTCCCATCTTTATTGTTTATGAACGGCATCCATGCCCACCTCATCCTCTTTCCGAGTCTTCTGATGTTCCTGCCGTGGAACAATTGGTACAAGATCTTAAGTTCATCTGGGAGCAAACTCTTCGTTCTCTACTTTGGCAACCGCAGCTACAAACTCGGTCCTTTATTTGAGGTACAGAAGCACATTAACCCATGTGGCCTACAAGCTTCATCTTCCTTCCATCTTGCGCATCCCAAACTCCTTCCAGTTCTCTTTTAAAGAATGTCACCCTGAATAGTTTCTCCTGGCAAGTACCACCTCCCGCTCCTGAGGCTGATTCCACCAATGTCTTTGAAATAAAAGGGGTACTGTCACGGGAGCCCCCGCGACCCATGTCCTGGTTTTCAGGCGGACCTTTGTACCTCAGTGTCCCCATTGCAGCTGCGGCAGGCTGACTTACCCGTCCGCGATCCAGCGACGGTTCCTGTGATCCTGCACGTGCGTTCCTGTCTCCTGGGGCGCATGTGCCAGCTCTGAGAGATTTGAGGGGCCATCGCACCACTATTTGGCGTTGACCTAATAACTAGCCGGCCTCTTCCTCTAGCCCCTGCCGGATCTTTGTCAGATCGGTGCTCCCCGTGACATCATCGGGGAGCGGTGATCCGTTGCCATAACAGCCTCGGGTCACACAAAGATCTGAGGCTATCATGTTATAGATTTGCACATTGTAATAGATGATGTGCAAAATCTACTGTAGTATGGCAGTATATGGTAGGATAAATCAGACAACCTAGGGTTAAAGTACCCTAGGAAGTCTGAAAAATAGTAAAAAATAAAAAAAAGTAATAAAAAATAAATATATATATATTAAAAAAAAACTAAAAATTCAATTCACCCCCTTTCCCTAGAAGTCAAATAAATATAAATAAACAGTAAAAATCATAAACACATTAGGTATTGTGAAAATGCATGATCTATCAAAATATAAAAACTGTTTTTCACTGTGTTTAACCCCATAAAAGAAAATTGAATTTTTTGTAATTGTATGAAAACATTATAAAACCTATACAAATTTGGTATCCCCGTGATCGCACCAACTGAAAGAATAAAGTAGACTTGTAATTTGGGACTCACAGTGAAAGTTATAAAATCCAAGCCCACAGGAAAATGGTGCAATGCATTTTCACTGCATTTGGAATTTTTTTTCCCGCTTCCCAGTGCATGGCATGGGATAATAAATACCGTCACTTCAAAATGGAATTTGAAGGTGGGGAGTGAAAAATAAAGACGCAAAAACAAAAAAGGGCCTGGTCCTTAAGGGGTTAATTTAGAAACCAAGAATACAGAAGTTTGAGGAGACTTCCACAGGGCTCCAAATCCAACTTCAGGCAGTCCCTGGGTTATGTACAAGATAAGAACAAACCTATGGAACCTAAGTTGAATTGTATGCAAGTCGAAACAGTATATTGTCTAACTGTAGTTCCAGACCAAAAAATTTTTTTGCCTCCGTGTCAATTGGAGTTTTTTGCTGTAATGGGACCAAGGATTATCAAAACTTCATTACAGACACCTTACAGCTGATCATGGCAGCCTGGGACTATAGTAAAACATTCTGAGAGCTTCACCAGAGATCACAGTGGGCAGAGGGGTCCGTCTTTAACTAGGGGTCATCTGTAAGTTGGGTGTCCTTAAGTAGGGGACTGCCAGTACAATCCTTGAATATAAATCTTATTTTTTTTGAAGCCCTGCTGCTACTTCCAATGCACACAAATATATGGATTTACAGCTCCTTCAGGGCATCTACCTAACATAGTATGCTTGGTATTTCTACAAAACTACTGGTAGACTTTCTTGATGTTTTCTAATGTAGGTCTTTATTTAATAACTTTTCTATGTGTCACTGTAGTAATGTCCTTGCACTGAACATAATTTTTTTTTTTTTCAGGTATGGGATTATCACTTACAGCACCTCATTTATCAGTCTGGTATAATATCAGGTACTTATAGGTGACTAAGAATACTTGTATTTATTCTTACTTGTTAATATCATGCATACACAAGTGGTTACATTGCTAGTAAGTGATCTTACTAATCACAGTTCACAACTAATTTCTAGAACTGAGTTTGCTTAGACTACAGACTTCAGTAACAGGAATTTAGCTTTTTGAACCTGTTAGGATCACAGACTTGGGTTAAGGAAGGGAGACTATTGGTTTACGCTGGAACATCCACTGACAGATCTCCGCCCTCCAGAACCTTAGTGAATTTAGCTGCCACCAATCATTATACATAAGGCTGAAAAACCATAAATACAATATAATACTCACTGGTTAAAGGAAATCTACAATTTTTTTTATGTATTGTGAACCACACATACCTTTGGAATGCTGTAGCTACACTGATGCAGATACATATCATGTTTAATCCCTGATTATGATAATAAGGCTCTTGCCCTAATTATGCACTCCTCCAGCATGCATGCGGCTGCCGCATCCCACCCCCCAATAAGTCTTCTTAACCCCTTTCCGACGCGCGCCGTACTAGTACGATCCGTCGCCATGGTAACCTCGGGTGTTCCGAATACCCGAGGCTACTTCGTTTTAACCCATGCTAATTGCACATTGTAATGCATGGGGAGTAAAATCCACATATACTGCCATACTGTAGTATGGCAGTATATGATAGGATCGATCAGACTACCTAGGGTTATAGTACCCTAGGGAGTCTGAAAAATAGTAAAAGTAAAAATAAAAAAAAGTTTAAAAAAAAAAAATTATAATAAAAAAACCTAAAAATTCAAATCACCCCCCTTTCCCTAGAACTGATATAAAAATAAATAAACAGTAAAAATCATAAACACATTAGGTATCGCCGCGTCCGAAAATGCCCGGTCTATCAAAATATGATAATGTTTTTTCACTACGTTTAACCCCGTAACGGAAAATCGCGTCCAAAGTCGAAAATGGCATTTTTTTGCCATTTTGAAAAATATAAAAAAATTAATAAAAAGTGATCAAAAGGTCGCACAGTCCCAAAAATTATAGTAATGAAAACGCCATCAAAATTCTCAAAAAATGACACCACCCACAGCTCCGTACACCAAATTATGAAAAAGTTATTGGCCCCAGAAGATGGCAAAATAAAAAAAAAATATTTTGTACAGGAGGTTTTAATTTTTTTAAATGTATGAAAACATTATAAAACCTATACAAATTTGGTATCCACGTGATCGTACCGACCCAAAGAATAAAGTAGACATGTCATTTGGGACGCAGAGTGAAAGTTGTAAAATCCAAGCCCACAAGAAAACGTCACAAATGTGGTTTTTCACCATTTTCAATGCATTTGGAATTTTTTTCCCGCTTCCCAGTACACACCATAGAATATTAAATACCGTCACTATGAAGTGCAATTTGTTACGCAGAAAATAAGCCATAACACAGCTCTTTATGTGGAAAAATAAAAAAGTTATAGATTTTTGAAGTTGGTGAGTGAAAAATGGAAGTGAAAAAACTAAAAAAGGCCAAGTCGTTAAGGGGTTAAGAGCCTGTGACGTCATCCAGCTTTCCTAGTATCTTGCAGATCATTATGCTGCAATGTCATTCAGGAACTTGGTGGTAATAACCACATTACTTCCACATACACAGAGCTGCCTGCACTGTCCAGAAAGGACTAATCAGCCTGAGCTGGATAACTCATACACAGTAGCTGGGGGATGGTGCAGCGATTGATTACTTCTGCCTGTCAGGAAAAACACAGTGATGAAGTATTTTAGGCTTATGCTGGGTGGGACTGACTGGAGCACTGCATAATTGGGGTAAGAGGAGAGCACCTGGGCGCCACTGGAGCGTCAGAGCCTCATTATCATATTTTTACAATAGTTTTTTCAGCAAAACCATTCGGTTCAGGGATTAAACAAGATATGTTTCTGCATCAGTGTAGCTACAGCATTCTTAAGGTATAAAAATCTTTTGATGTTTTCTTCGTCTTTGTATGTAGATCTAAAAGTTTCTTTCTCCTCCAATCATAAAAAATCCTTCAGATGTGTTCCCACAATGAAAGATCCTCTGATAAGAATAGACCACTATTCAGACATAACCGCTACGTTTTCTCGCCTTCGATCCCACTACAATTTGTGGCGGGTCGCTAGAAAAGAGAAAAGTATGTTTAAGCAAGTCTCAATTTATTCAATAAAATATACTTACAAACATAAGTGTAATAATGCACATATAAAAGTAGACCCTGGGTTTCGCCAACACGGCTTCTTCCGTGGACTTTTATATGCGCAATTTTACACTTATGTTTGTAAGTATATTTTATTGAATAAATTGAGACCTGCTTAAACATACTTTGCTATTGATGCATAAATAGAGAAAACGTAGCGGTTATATCTGAATATTGGTCTATTCTCATCAGAGGATCATTTATTGCGGGAAGGCGTCTGAAAGATATTTTATGATTGGAGGAGAAAGAAACTTTTAGATCTACATACAAAGACGAAGAAAACATTGAAAGAGCTCTGGTCAAAGTATTTTTATTTTTGTTTAAATTGTGTGGACTCTGGGATCGGTTCTTGACTGTTTGGGTAGCTCTTAATGAGGAATTAATGTGCAACCCAGTTTTATTGTTTGATTCTTAAGGTATGTTTGGTTCATAATGCATAAAAGTAAATGGCAGATTTCCTTTAAATTAATCAATTCAGGTAACGTGTCTTTTGAGTTATGAAATCATTAGAACACAAGAATGCTCTTACTAAATTGAAGTTTTATTTTCAAAAAGGACAGTGCTTACAAACTTAAGGAGTTACAGGTGGTCCCCTACTTAAGGACACCCGACTTACAGACAACCCATAGTTACAGACAGACCCCTCTGATCTCTGGTGAAGCTTTCTGAATGCTTTTCTATACTCCCAGATTGCAATAATCAGCTGTAAGGTGTCTGTAATGAAGCTTTATTGATAATCATTGGTCCCATTACAGCAAAAAATGTTTAAACTCAAATTGCCACTGGGGCCAAATTTTTTCTTGTCTGGATCTACAATTATAAAATATACAGTTTTGACTTACATACAAATTCAACTTAAGAACAAACCTCCGGACCCTATCTTGTACGTAACCCGGGGACTGCCTGTATACACAAAGGTAAATCATCTATACATTAAGCATGAAAAGTCAACATAAAGAGTTCCCTGTGTACCTTCATTTAACCCTTACTCATATCTTTCATAAAATATTGACTTTTAAAACAGATTATGTAGCCAAATGTTATTTAATGGATAGAGATAGAGCTTTAAAATATAATGTAAATAATTAAAGGAAAAAAATCAGATTTATTATGTGTCAGCAATCAAGAAAATGCCTGATATTGTCTTATGGCAGTGTTTTTTAAACAAAATGTTTATCATAGGGTCTGCTTTGTAGCCCTGTCACATACAGCTGTGCAAATGATATATGTATATGGTGTTTACATATGTCAAATAATTGCAAAAAGGTAGTAAACCTTGCATTTGTTCTGCAATGATTCATTTTACGTTAGAGTACTTGGAAATCCTTCATTTCCTATCTTGCTGGAACATTTTCTTGGGGTTATATTGAATGCAGAGCACTCTGAGCTTGAGGGGCCTGAAATTCTCGCAGAGAGGTCCGGAACTTCCCATGAGGCTTCGCTTAGTGGATTGAACGTCTTTTTCTGTACAGTGTAAGGCTACATTCACACACATGTATGGGGGACGTATATACGGCCGACGTATATACGGCCGATATATGTCTCCCATACACTTCTATGGGCTCACAGCCCTGTATGGAGCGATACGGTGCAGCACACGTGCGGCACCATACCACTCCGTAGCCCGGCAAGAGATAGGACATGTCCTATCTTCACCCGTGATACGGCGCCATGCGCTGTATCTTCCTATGAAGAGGGGCGGGGGTGAGCAGCGCTCATCCCCTGCTCCTCTCCGCAGCACCGATGTATGCCCGCCGTACTACGGTACGGCGGGCATACATCGTGTGAATGTATACAGAAATAAATAATAAAATATCCAGGAAAGATGGAAAATGTAACATAAAAAATATGGAGGAGCCACTAATACAGCATACTCCCGTATATGCCACAAAGTCACAGAGTCAAAGATATAAAATTAGTGCTCTACTCCTTATACTGTTTGTCAAATGGCTAGAGCCTCTCACCACCTCTTCATGGACTGGAAATAAAAGATATCCCCGACTCCTTGCATCGCCAATCGTCCTCCTTTAGTGGGTTGAAACACAATCCTCGTCTCGTTACCGTGTCCACGGTGTGTTCCCAATCCTACATCAGGAGGTATGCGAACGGATGGTGCAGATTGCCAGGTTCAAAAAGGAAATAGTATTTATTGTATATACTCACACATTCCAATTTAAAAGCGCGCATGTAATAAAAGCATAAGACGCCTAAAACACCTCGCCCGACTCAGGTTTCGCCTATTCAGGCTTCTTCCGGGGCATGGTGTTTGGCGTCATCACTGGAGTTTTTATACCAAAATCACATACACCGACACAAAACCACTTCCCCCCTAACTCAGGGAGACCAAGACCTTCCATCCGCATAAACATGATGTCATGTATTGCCATACAAGCCAATGTTAATTTGCATATCAAAATACAAAAATACACAAAAGCTTACTTACATGTAAACAAATTTTAAAAAACAAATTTAAAAAACTTTAAATGTTCGTTCAATATTGGTGCTTTACATATTAAGATCGCCTCCTTCATTCCTATATCATTCCTATATCAGCATTGAAACATTATACAGAAATACAGTGATTACTAAAATAATTATACAAGAAAACTTTTTAGTTCAAAGTCTATATTAAGGCCATATGGTTGGAGGGTGTTCAGGTGGTAAATCCAAAAACCTTCCCTGACATTCAATTTCTTGTTCAGGTCTTCTCCCCTCCAATGTGCCTCAACTCTTTCCAGACCAAAAAAAATTAAATCTTTAGGGTTCTGGTTATGCTTCTCACGAAAGTGGGCAGACAAACTGTGTGTCTTTAAACCCTTTTTTATATTTCTAACATGCTCGCCGATTCTAATTTTTAGCTTTCTCCCCGTCCTCCCATCGGAATCGGCGAGCATGTTAGAAATATAAAAAAGGGTTTAAAGACACACAGTTCGTCTGCCCACTTTCGTGAGAAGCATAACCAGAACCCTCCTGATGTAGGATTGGGAACACACCGTGGACACGGTAACGAGACGAGGATTGTGTTTCAACCCACTAAAGGAGGACGATTGGCGATGCAAGGAGTCGGGGATTTTTTTTTATTTCCAGTCCATGAAGAGGTGGTGAGAGGCTCTAGCCATTTGACAAACAGTATAAGGAGTAGAGCACTAATTTTATATCTTTGACATCGTGTGAATGTAGCCTAAGGGTGATGCCACACATAGCGTTTTGAACCCGTTTTTGGTCCGTCTTTAAGCAGTCCGTCCAAAAACGCATGCATTAAAAAACGCATGTGTTTTTGAAAAATGCATGCGTTTTTTTGAAAACGCATCAGTTTCTGACCAGTTTTAATTAACATAATTGGTAAAACGCATGTGTTTTAACGCATGCGTTTAACAGACTGCTTAAAAAAGGACCAAAAACGGGTCAGAACGCCATGTGTGGCATCACCCTTATAGAGAGTGAAACAGGCAGAGAAGAGAGCATACATTTCAATAAATTTCTGCTGTAAGCAAAAAGTATCTCCTGGACAGTATCAGAAAAATGAGACATTAGGAGTTTACTTGATTTTGGATTTAGAATATACAGTACTTGTAGACATCAGGAAATCCACAGTGGGAGAGTCCCAGCTGTATAGAGCAGCGGATAGAGGAGTGATGATGTCTTCAGCTGCTATCTGCAAGGGTGGAGACGAGAGCAGAAGATGTAAAAGTAAACAGGTGGTTGAGGAAGGCAGGCTAGAGGTTTTTCTGAGATACATACACTGAACTTATAGTAGGGGACAGAAACACTAAGTGCTGCCCAACACCTCCTGTATTCTGTCTCCATGTCCTTCTATAGTTGGAATAGACCTAGTAACAGAGGGCAAACTGATATTTGAAAGAAAGGAGCACCCTATCGGAGGTGTGGGGAATTGCTTTGGTAGATGCCTTGCAGCAGTGCAGGAAGTAGGGCACATGCAGGGTTAAAGTAAAAAAAACAAGTGTTTATTCACACTTCTTTGTAAAAACATAAACATTCAGCCTTGGCTTTGGCACATACAAAATATAAAATAAACCCTGCCCGGCTGGGCACTGCCTAATACAATAACATCACCTAACTGGCTGCCTGGCACACGCTCTAGGCCAGAAGAATATCAGGAGGCACTCAGTTACCTTTACTGTGTGAACACGGTCCAGCCTTCAGCTCTCCAGGTAGTGCTTCTCCTACTGCTTCTGGCCTGCAGTCTAAATCAGGCTCTAACGAGGTCTGTGACCCGGACCTGTGGGCTATACAGAAACCCAGGACTAAAGCCCGGATGGAGTAGGAGTCCGTCCGGGGCTTTTACCATGTGCTTTTTATCGGTCTGTAGGGCAGATAGGGGTTCTCCCACATGACACCTCTTACTTTCTCACAGAGGACATTTCATAATGATTTTTAACTGTGAAAACAAAGTTTTTATAAGATGAAATAACAATTTTGTTCAACATAGGATAGGATAGGCTATTAATAAAGACCATGTTGTCTTAAAATAACCTTTCAAAGGAGTTTATCCACAAAAGGAAGTCATTAAATCTTAATCCCCTAATCGTGAACATTATGACTCTTCCCCCAAATTTAGTTTTTCACACATACAGGGTCCAAAAAGTTGCCAAGTTAATTTTTTTACAATAGAAATGAAGTTTAGCTTTAATGACGTGTGAAAGTTACAGATGGTGGGCCTCCTTATTGCAGTTACGTTGGTCGGTTGGGATAGGAAGGTCAAACAGGTCTGACAACCCTAATTGGACATGACATGCTGTCAGACTCCATGCAGTGCCCCAACCATGTTCCCACACTCGACCCACACTAAGAAGACCCTCAGCTAAGCCTACAACCCCTGTAGTGGAGTAACAAGCAGGAGGAATTGCACATTCTCTCTACTACCCATGTTCCAAGATCACAACATGCTGGGGAGGACAGACAAGGCCGGAGACAGCAGCAGACGTAGTGCACGACTACTGTGGAGAGAGCTGCTGCTTCAGTTTACTGCAGGGTTTTCTTGCACAAGGTCAGGTGGTGAATGGGCAACTCATGATGGAGTGTGAACTTCCCTACGCCAAAGGAGGGAGCGGAGCGCCATCATCACTGTGCTGCTAGTGTTGTAGACCAATGTAAATAAACTGTCCATGCACAAATACCCAGTGCTTCCCTATCCGGAGGAGATGCATTTTCATATAAGGGAATACAACCAAAATAAGGACTTAGTTTATGGTCACATCCAAAGGCAACCAGAAAGCAAAACAGCAGGACTGACAGGTTGGAATTATATCTACAAATGCTCTATTTTTCTTATTAACATTGACTTACAGAATATGTTATCTGATTATATTTGAGAATTTTATCTGCGGGGGGAATATGCCTTTAAGTATGATGGTGTTTTTAATTGTAAATCAGTCATGTAATTATACTATCTGGTGTCCACAGCATTTCCTCTTCTGAAGATGTACATTGATGCTGAAAACATGCAGCTTGTTACTGGTTGTGCAGATGGAATGGTAATTATTTTTTAGCTGCTTTTAGGGATTTGGGTTTATCACACCTACACGAATTGGTTAGTCACTGAAAATAGCTGCATTTTTCTGTAGCCAGGAGTATTGTTTCATGAATGGAAACTGTGACCGGTAGTTCAAATTACTATGTTTATATTGAAAACTTTCATGAGTTCGCAAAATAACCCTCCCCCCCAAAAAAGGGGGGGGGCAGAATCCGGGACACTTTGAATTTTCTTTTTGGAGAAGAGGGGGGGGGGGGGGGGGTTATAATAATTTTCTCTGATGCTGTCCAATCAGCATCGGGCAATGTTAAGCTAGGGTGGATTGTGTTCTCTCTATCATCTTAATGCTAATGTTAATTGCATTTACATTCCACTAATATTCTGTGAAAGGGAACCCATCACCAGGTGATGTTAACAGGGAACGGGTTCCAGCAGACACAGGAATGTATTATCAAAACATGTTTTTAAAAAAGCTCTGAATTGTATGGTTTTTAAAAAAAAATAAAACTATTTTAAACTTTACCTGACTCCCTGACAACTTTCACATGCGAGTCCCTAGGGTGTGTGGGCAAAGGAGCTTATGATCTGTATGCATTTCAGACCCGAGGTTGTATAGTTTTTGAGCATTTGTTACAATGTGCTAGTGGTACATTGTAACAGATGAGCTATAAAATCCCAATGGTTTGGCAGTGTATGGCAAGATCAATCAGGCAACTTAGGGTTGAAGTATCATTGGGGGTCTAAAAAATAGTAAAAAAATAAAAATATATATATAAAAAAATAAACAGTAAAAATCATAAACTTGTTAGAGATCCCCCCGTCCCAAATGTCCGAAATGCCACGTTTTTGCCCTTTTGAAACATATAAAAATGTTATTAAAAAAGTGATCAAAACGTGGTACAGTACCCAAAACGGTAGCAAAAAAACATAAGCTCAACTCGCAAAAAAATTACACTTCACACAGCTCTATACTGAAAAGTATAAAAAAAGTTATTAGCTCCAGAAGATGGCAAAATGAAGAATATTTTCTTTGAACAGAAGGTTTTAATTTTTTGAAATGTATTAAAACAGAATAAAACCTATATAAATTTGATATCTTTATGATTGTACTGACCAAAAGAATAAAAGAGAGGCATCAGTTGGAGCGCAACGTGAAACCCGTAAAAAGCTAACAAGAAAATGGCACAAATACGGTTTTTCACCAGTTTCTCTGAATTTGTAAATTTCTTCTAACTTTCTAGGACATGGCATGGAATATTGTACATGGTGCAATAAAAAAGGGATTTTTGAAGGTGGGGAGTGGAAAATGGAAACAAAAAAGGGCCAAGTTTTTAAAGGGTTAAAAACATGTTTAGATTCTACATTCCTGTGTCTGCGGGAACATATCCCCTGTTAAAAAAGGTTCCCTTTAACATTGCATTTATATAAACGCAATGTTACTTAATTGAGCTGCAAATGGGATGAACATTCAATGGGGCACATTTACTTACCCAGTCCTGTCGCGATCCCCGATCTGGACGGTCCGACGAAGATGAAGTCTGGCGCGATGCACGTAGCTCGTGCACCCGATTTCCTGCATCCGTCGCTTCCCCGACGAGGTCCGCCGGAGTTCACCTTCTTCTTCCCGGTGCTTGTAAGTGCTTGTCTTGCGACACAATTTCCGACGTTAAATCCCATGTAATCACATGTAAAACAATGTGAAGACAACTAACTTTCCTCCATGCTGTCAAGCATACATCTTACTACTTGTGCGCTTGATCCAATTCCGTGCGCATCTTATCCCCAACATCACCAGTGTGCTCATCTGAGCCCTAGCTCATCTCTTTCTTTCTGTATCCATTGTTATTCTTCCATCTTCCTTCAAACCTGCAACTGTCACACCCATCCTAAAGAAGCCTTCTCTGGACCCTTGTACTCCGCTGAACTATTGTCCTATTTCACTCCTTCTGTTTCCTTCAAAACTCCTGGAGCAACATCTAGAACTATCTTCCTACCTTTCGTCCAACTTGCTTCTTGACAAACTACAATCTGGTTTTTGACCCAATCACTCCACTGAGACTGCCTTGACCAAAGTCTCTTATGACCTACTGTAAGTCAAGGCAAAACATCACTACTCTGTTCTGCTCCTCCTTGATCTGTCCTCTGTCTTTGAAGCTATTGACCATTCTCTATTGCTGCAATTGCTATGTTTTTTTGGTACCACTGACGTGGCCCTGTCCTAGATCTCCTTATATTCTTTAACCGGACGTTCAGTGTCTATCACTTTCAAACCACCTCTTCACCGCACCCTCTCTCTGTAGGCTCCCCTTAAGGTTTTATCCTTGGATCCCTACTCTTCACCCTCTACACCTTTGGCCTGGGACATCTAATTAAGTCCCATAGCTTCCAATACCACTCCTATACAGATGACACATAGATCTATATTTCGGTCCGGATATCTCCTCTCTTCTTGCCAGAATTCCAGAGTGTCTGTCAGCCATGCCCTCCCTCTTCTCTTAAGGTTTTATCCTTGGATCCCTACTCTTCACCCTCTACACCTCTGGCCTGGGACATCTAATTAAGTCCCATAGCTTCCGATACCACTCCTATACAGATGACACTTAGATCTATATTTCGGTCCGGATAACTCCTCTCTTCTTGCCAGAATTCCAGAGTGTCTGTCAGCCATGCCCTCCCTCTTCTCTTCCCATTTTCTAAAACTTAACATGGACAAAACAGAATTTATAATCTTTCTTCCACATAACACATTCCTCCCACCAGACCAAACCGTCACAATTCATGGCTCCAACCTCCTCCTTCTACCTTGGTGTCATCTCCCATACTCTGGAACTCTCTACCAAAATGTGTCAGACTGTCCCCCACATTCCAAACTTTTAAATTTAATATGAAAACCCACCTGTTCAGGATCATCTATAATGTGCAATAACTGCACTGCCCTGTTCCCTTACCTTGTGTCTCCATCTTCTCTCCCATATGGATTGACAGGGTCCTCCTCCCACTTGTCTCCTGATCACTGTAGCTTTGTATCTTGTACTTGCATTTGTTCTTGTCTTAATGTAATATATGAGAACCCCTCACTGATTGTACAGCACCATGGAATTAATGTGCCCTATAAATAATAATATTTCAGTTGCATTCACTTTATGTTTACACCACATTTGTGCTAGAATTGTGATTGCTTTTATATTGTATTAGCATTCACATCAAGTTTAATATGTGCTAACAATGTTCACATCATGTTTGAGTTCACATTGCATTTACATCACATTTGCTTTTAAATTTTTTCTACATTACATTGCTTTTACGTTTACATAGTATTTGCTGTAACATTAGAAGGGTCTATGAAACACAAGCTTTTAGTTTAGATCTGCAGCTCCTTCATGGATCCCTTATTGTGGCACCCACATTTTATAACAACCACATAGTATATCCTCACACAGTATATGGCTCCAATACTTTCCATTAGAGACCTAAAAATGCCCCCTATTGTGACCCCACTTTAAGATACCATCATGAACTGAGGACCCCATACCTTAAAATGTCCTCACACAGTTATTTGCCCTCATTATGACATCCACTGTACAAGCCCAAACATTTGGTCTTGTAAAAGATGCTACAGCATGAAAAGATGCTACAGTGTCATTGTTTTATGAAAAATACAACAAAGTACTGGATCAGACGTGTCAACAGAGGTGACAGATACTGTTTCAGGTAAAAGCTTAAAATTGTAGTTGCAATGCTGTAACTAAATATGTTTAACCTGCATTTATTACCTTTTCTAGTTAAGAGTTTTTAGTTTGGCAAAGGAACATCATTTCCGAAGTATTTGCCATATAAACCTTCCAAAAGAGAAACAGAAATTCTGCAGAATAATTCATAAAACTTCACAGAATGGAAAAAGAGGTAAAATCTTTTCCTTTGCATGACTAAACTTGTTTTTTCAAATGTACATTATACAGAAAAGTACTTTTTTAAGGTAACTAGAGAAAACATTCACAGTTACTTATTTAATGTATATTAGATCATGACAGAAATCAGATAATTTTATAATATATAGTGTTAGGTAAAAGTGAAAATTATTTCCTTATAAATGTAACTTGGTTGAACTCTGTGATCTTTGACAAAGAAATATTTCCACACTTAAAAGGCTCTGCAACTTCTTTGTAATTTGTGAAACTAACAAGTGATAGGGGGAGATTTATGAGAAAAAAAGAGTAAAACTGAGCTTAGCTTTTTCTTTTTAACAGCAGTTTATGAAATGAAAGCTGAGCTCTGATGCAATGAGCAAATTAGAACTAGAATTAGTTTTGCATGCAGATGCTTAAAATCTCTCCTTATACCCGTAGTCATGTCCAGGGGTTGAAAAATAGGGCTGCTTTCTTCTAAATACAGTTTCACTTCTGACAATGGGTACTAAGCTCTATTGATTTTTATACAGCTGAGAGGTCATTACAGCGCCATTCCACCATTCCACCATGGTGAGGCACTGTGTTTTTGGAACAAAAAAGCCATGTTGTTATACCATTAGACAACCCCTTTAAGGTGCTGCTGTCAATTTCAACCACTGCACCTAACAGGATAAAGGGATTGGCCATGTTATCTCATGTTTTTTTTTAATATGAGTGTAAGTGTGGGGGGCAGGACTTTAGGTCATTTTCCAATATACATTAACCCCTTAACGACCAAGTCCTTTTTTGTTGTTCCAAATGTAGGGAAAAAAGGCATTTGCAACATTTTCTTGTGGGTTTGGATTTCACTGTGCACCACAAATGACATATCTACTTTATTCTTTGGGTTGGTCCCATCATGGGGATACCAAATTTAGGTTTGATAGGTTTTATAATATTTATATACATTTAGTTTCATAGTTTATATGGTTGAAAAAAGACACTTGTCCATCAAGTTCAACCAAGGAAGGGAAGAGATTGGATGAGGAAGGGATTTAGGGGAAACAATTCTATATAACATAACCATCAATGTTATTTATGTTTAAAAAGGCATCTAGACCCTTCTTGAAGCTCTCTACTGTCCCTGCTGTGACCAGCGCCTGAGGCAGGCTATTCCACAGATTGACCGTTCTCATAGTAAAAAAGCCCTGTCGTCCCCGGTGATTAAACCTTGATTTCTCCAAACGGAGACAGTGCCCCCTCGTCTTTTGATTTGATTTAATCTGAAACAACTTACCACCATATTTTTTGTATGGACCATTCATATATTTAAATAAATTAATCATGTCCCCTCATAGTCGTCTCTTTTCCAGACTAAATAAATCTAGTTGTTTTAATCTTTCCTCATAACTAAGACTCTCCATACCCCTTATCAGTTTTGTGGCCCTACGTTGAACCCTCTCCAGCTCCAGGGCATCCTTTTTATGGACCGGTGCCCAGAACTGGACAGCATATTCCAGGTGAGGCCGAACCAATGCCTTGTATAGTGGTAATATTACATCCCTATCACGAGAGTCCATACCACTTTTGATACATGACAAGATCCTACTAGCTTTAGAGGCAGCTGCTTGACAGCTGCTTGACACTCAATTTATGATCTACTAGTACCCCCAGGTCCTTCTCAACAAGGGACTCTCCCAGATTTACTCCCCCAAGTACATATTTTGCCTTTGGATTATTGGCCCCCAGGTGCATAACCTTACATTTATCCACATTAAACCTCATTTGCCAAGTGGTTGACCAAACATTCAGTTTGTCCAAGTCACCCTGCAGCCTATGAACATCCTCCATAGACTGTATTACACTACACAGTTTGGTGTCATCTGCAAAAATAGACACAGTGCTATTAATTCCTACCTCTTTATCATTAATAAATATATTAAATAGTAGTGGGCCAAGCACAGAACCCTGGGGTACACCACTCATAACTGGTGACCATTCCGAGTAGGAATCATTGACCACAACTCTCTGGATACGATCCTTTAGCCTGTTTGCAATCCAATTGCAAATGATTTCTGCCAAACCAATAGCCCTAATTTTACTCATCAGGCATCTATGAGGGACAGTGTCAAATGCCTTTGCAAAGTCCAAGAACACAATATCCACAGCTGCTTCTCCATCCAGGCACCTGCTCACCTCCAGTATTTTCCCCACAATGGAAGTTAAGCTTACAGGCCTGTAATTGCCTGGCGAAGTTCTAGAGCCCTTTTTATATATTGGCACCATATTTGCCTTGCGCCAGTCACTTGGCACCACACCAGACATTACGGAATCCCTGAAGATGTTAGACAGCAGTACAGCAACAACAGAACTGAGTTCTTTAAGAACTCTGGGGTGTAACCCATCTGGTCCAGGAGCTTTGTACACATTGATTTTATTGAGCTTAGATTGGATCATGTCTACATTCAGCCAGTCTAGTATATCACAGGATCCATGACCCGCACTGGCACCACCCACGTCAGAAGTTCTTTCTTCTATCGTATAAACGGAGCTAAAAAACCTATTAAGTAACTCCGCCTTCTCTTGGTCTCCAGTCACCGATGCCCCATTTTCAGAATAAAGGGGTCCAACCTGTTCTGATCCATATTTTTTTTTTGCATTGATATACCTAAAAAATTTCTTGGGATTTGTTTTACTATCTTTAGCCTTTTACAAAAAAGCTTTTAAACCTCCTAAACAAAAACAAAAAAAATGTTCTGGCACTAATAACTTTTTCATACTTCAGTGTAAAGCTGTGTGTGGTGTCACTTTTGTGGTTGTGATACAAATAGTAGTAATCGTCAGCATATAAGGCTGCTTTACAGTGACTGGTGCCCATATGGGATCTGAGATGGACTGATTCACTGAATCACAGATAAAAGAAGGGACACATGGCGCAAAGACTCACATGTGGTACATAGATTTCACTTGGATGAATTAGAAGTTTAAGGTGTCTTGATTATATAGCCTGTAGTTTTATCAAAGAACTGCTTGTGGAGGAGCGGGGCCACGAGGAGTAAGCGTCCACCGGTTTATCCCATAGCTAGAAGTATTCTGTATTTGCAAGTTGAAGTATTCCACATCACTAGCACATCTTCATGTTTATCACGTCCTTTTATTATTACAATTAAAAACATAACATCAACTACGCGTTGGAGGCTGCAACTACAATTAATTAGATATGTAATAAAATTAGAATCCCAGGTCATTCTTTGTTTGGAGAATTTTTCTTTAGTGATATTTGAATGAAAGAAGGTTTTTTTGTCTGTGATTGTTAGACGGCATAAGCATTTCTTATGGTGACATCTATAGGAACTTTTTACAAATTTTTTTTTTTTTATTATTCATCTAAGTTTGCTTGGTGCAATGATGCTCTTTATGGTTTGGGCTTTCATGAATGTAATTGCTGGTACATTAGGAAATTTTTTTCCAAATGAGGGTCATTCTTAAGGATTTTCCAGTTTTTTTGTAAGTCTCTGATTGCCCCTATCAAATGTGGTGATGAAATTGAATTGTGTGAGTTTTTGATTTAGAGTGGTGGGTTTTTTGGGGAATAGACACTCCTTTTGTGATGTGTATAAGTTCCTTGTATTTGCTTTTTAGATGAGCGTTTTGGGGTATCCCTTACTCAGGAATCTGTTATAGATGATTCTGGCCTGGCCTTTATAGTCCGCCAAAGTGGTACAGTTCCTCCTTATTCTACAGAACTGGTTGAAGGGAATATTCTTCAGCCATTTGCTATAGTGGGCACTTTTATAATTTAAATAGCTGTTCCCATCAACTTTTTTGAAATGTGTTCTAGTTTTGATTTGGTACTGGTTATTTTTTAATAACCTAAGAAAATTATTGTGTTGGAGTCAAATGTTGAGGTGATTGTAACCCCCAAGGGTTATCTTTCACATGTTCAATAAAGGCTTTGGCTTCAGCTTCATTCTCACACCAAATAAAGAACAGATCATTGATGAATTGTCTATATAATTTGATTCTTGACCAGAAGGGGGAGGCTTTAATATATTGGGCCTTTAACCGCCCCATAAATAAGTTGGCATAACTTGGGGTGAAGAAGATGAATAAGCTGCTGGTTATGTGAAATGTTTGAGTAGAAAGCCGAGACATCCAAAATGAGAAAGGGGAAGTCTGAATCCATTTTGAGTTCTTGTAGTTCCAAAATCAGAGCGCTCGAATCTCTAAGGTAAGAATTCAAGCGCTCTGATTTTGGAACCGCACTTGTTTTCATGCGACAGAAATCATAGGGGGAAGGGGGGAGGGGGCGTCGGACGATCCGACTGAGCAGGGGATTTAACTTTTAAATTGTGTCCCAAGATCAAGCACTTACATGCACCAGGAAGAAGAAGTTGAACTCCGGCGGACCTGAGCGGGAAAGCGACACATGCAGTATATTGGGGCGCACAATCTCATCGTGTGCGACGGAATCCCTAGTTAAATTCCTGTCCCAGGGGCGTATATCCCGAAATGTCAGAAAAAAGACGAAAGTGCGGCCGCGGCTTAGTAAATAAGCCCCATTGTGTAAATATTCTGTAAATATTGTTTAAAAAGTTATCGTATCGATATTATTACTTTTATCTTAAGTAAAGCCTCTGCATGCATACGTTGATTAACATCAGTGTTACAATGAAATCTATTCATTGTCTTTCTTTATCCCCCGTGTACTAGTCAGGATGGTGCTGATGGACAGATGAATTCTACTATCATACCATTATCAACATTCTGACGCACTTCTCAACCTGGAATTGAGGCTCCGTATACCAACATAAATGTCACCGCTCAAGCATTGTTGGTTATGCATTGCTTTTATTATTTCCAACCTGACGAAGGCGCTTGTCCAGCGCCGAAACGCACAGTAGATGTTATTTTTTAACTTGCGACTTGCGGTCGCCTAGACAGCCAGCTTTGACTCCCCCACCAATGATCCACCCGACGGCTCAGCCTCGCAGGAGGTTTTCCCAGGCTCTGATACTTTTGCCGGTGTGTGCAATGGAGTGGCCCCCATTCTGAGGGCCTGAGGCAAGGCCAGTGAGATATTTACTGATCCCCCGTGTGGAGGACCAGCTAAGCTGCACTGATGGAGTAGAGCGTGCAACACAATTCTGTGTTGGACCTCTCATACAGGTACATGGCAGAGTAAATGCAAGTGTGTCAGAACCTTCTTCAACAACAAGTGGTTCCTTTTTTTTTGTTCATAACTAAAACAGCCAGCGATTTTGACACAGCAAAACGGGTAAAGCAGTTCATCAAAATATAAAACATTGAAACCATGAAATGGCCATCCAATGGCCAGACAAAGTTATGGCCAAGAAACCCACAAGAGTCACAGAGGTTTAATGTAGATAAATGTAAAGTTACGCACTTGGGCCATGGAAACAAAAAGTATAATTATGTTCTAAACCAGTGGTTCTCAACCTTTCTAATGCTGTGACCCCGCAATACAGTTCCTCATGCTGTGGTGACCCCAAACCGTGCAACTCGCAGTAAAAACACAGTAAAATTGCGGCTCCGATGGCTTTAGGCGACCCCCGGTTTTTGTCATTCGACCCCCACTGGGGTCCTGACCCACAGGTTGAGAACCACTGTTCTAAACGGTCAATTACTTAGTAAAACTGGAGCTGAAAAGGACTTGGGGGGGTATTGGTGGATGGTAAACTTAATTTTAGTGACCAAAGCCAGGCGGCTGCTGCTAAAGCAAATAAAATTATGGGATGTATCAAGAGAGGAATAGATTCTCATGATAAAGACATAGTTTTGCCCTTTACAAATCCCTGGTCAGACCACACATGGAATATTGTGTATAGTTTTGGCACCAGTGTATAAAAAGGATATAGTAGAGCTGGAACGGGTGCAGAGGAGAGCAACCAGGATTATTAGGGGAATGGGGGAATTAGAATACACTGACAGATTACAAAATTTGGGATTATTCAGTTTAGAAAAAAGACGACTGAGGGGAGACCTCATTACAATGTACAAATACCTGAACAGACATTACAAGGATCTCTCCAAAGATCTTTTTATACCTAGGCCTGTGACCAGGACAAGGGGGCATCCTCTACGCCTAGAGGAGAGGCGATTTTACCATCAACATAGACAAAGGTTCTTTACTGTAAGAGCAGTGAGACTATGGAGGTTGTTATGGAGGACTCTATGTACATGTTCAAGAGAGGCCTGGATGCCTTTCTGGAGAGAAAAAATATCACGGGTTATGGGGATAAAAGATTTATTTAATTCTTAAAGGTTGGACTTGCGTCTTTTTCCAGCCTTATATACTATGATACTATGAATTGTATAAGAGACTGGAAGCAGATGTGCTCAAGTCACTCAATCATTTCCTACTGATTGGTGACTGTTGTAACTTTCAGAAACGTTTAATTTTTCTCTGCACAATAGTTATTATTGTTCTCTAATTATGATGTCATTTTTTGCTAAATAAAGGCTTTATGTTGATATACTTTAGTAATTTTGTAAAACGCTGTTACTGTTGCATGGAGTACCCCTTACAAAAATACATCAAATGGTGATCAATTGAGATTACATTATTTCTTAAAAGAATCAAGTATGATACATTGGGCCACATTTATCAAAAGCCGAGCAAACTGCACCTGGTGCACGGTCTGAATCCGTACCAGAACCACAGAATTTTCTGGCGCGGCGGACACCGTGCAGCCGGAACACAATACTGGAGCAAACACTTCTGGAGCAAGCAGTTTGCACATTCAGTCCAAAATCAGGCAGAAAACTTGTGCAAACACTTTAACACACAATGTGGGTCATTGTTCTCTAATTGTGATTTCTAGTGTAGGTTAATGCATAAAGTTATAGATTGTAATGTATAGTTTCGTAACCCATGGTTAATCATGATACTGAAAGTCTTCAGATTACATTGGAAATAGCTTTGTGGTGTACTATGTTGCGCTACCTTGTGAAAATATAAATTATGATTTTTTTTTCTACATTTCCACTCTTTCCCATAGATAACAACCCTTCTTTAAAGGACAAGAATCTTGAGGATATAGTGGATTCTGGCCTTCCGATATTACACATACAGAAATGTTCACAGCTAAATAAAGAATTGGACATGTAAGTTAACTGAATGTCTTCCCTTTCACAAAGTGTTCTCCTTAACCTGCATGTTCTACTACTACATAGCAGTAATCCCTTAGTACCTGTATGGGAAAGGCTCCACCCTTAAAATGGCTGAAGATTTCCTATAAGTTACTATGGGAAGTCAAACAACACATACAACCTCAGGTATTTAGGTACCAAATAAATCGGTAGGTCTAGAAGGGTGAGATTACGATGGGGCTGAACACAAAGGCAGACCGAGCTAGTGGCTAAATCTGTTCAAGTCAGAGTGTACCGCTCTGGGTCAGTGTTCCTCAACCATTTTGTATCAGGGGACCGGCAACACCCACATTTTTTTTACCAGGTACCGGGCTGGGTAACCCTCTTACCATAGTCCCTGAAAAATAAAATTGTGTTCCTCGCATATAGTCCACAGCTAACCCCAACCCATATAATGTGGCATTTACTGCAGCTGTCCTTTTTTCTGTATCCCCCCTTTTAATGTTTTAATAATAAGATGGCTACAGAAAAGGGACATTACAATACCCCTTTTTCCATAGTAAGCCACATCTATAGTGTCCCCTTGTCTTTGGGCTTTTCACTGTGAGAAAAGTTTAGAAATTCTTCAGTAAAAAATAAATCAATTTGTATTGCAACAATAAGGTTGCACTAGGGTTTTTTTCTTATAAGTCTTTATTTCTTAAAGAAACAAATTTTGAAGTGCCTTGGAAAGAGTCAGGATGTTTACCTAGGTGCATATCGTATCAATATAATTTCTAAAATATATTTGCCATATATTTGCCCCAATGTATATTTTCCCGCAGCCCCCAAGCAGCAGCAGTCTTCTCCTGTGTGCGGTCATTATATGCGCCAACACTAGCAGATGTGATCTGGCTTCAGAGTAAGCTCCGCACACAACAAGAGAAGAAGACTGCCACTGCTTCGGAGGAGCAAGGGAAGTTGAGTATCCAGGTACTCAAACGCCTATTCTGCGCTCCCGGCTAATGCTGCACAGGGGCATGGATATGGGATAAAATCTGGTGATCACGTGATCTAGATTATTATCATTATAATTTTAATATAATTATCATTATATTTTTATTTTTTTTAACAGGCCACTATGTGGAAAGGTTCTAAGGCTGATTGTGGGAAGTTCCACTGATCTGCTTTTAGTCAATATAGCCAATGCAGAAGTTGAAAGTGTTTTACATTTAGAAGGTAAATGTGTTTTTATAAAATATGACATTGTTTTATATTGTCTGAAGACTTTTTAAGACACATAACTGATAAGAAATATAATCAAATTAAATGAGATGCTCAAGTTATATGTAGAATATGACAGATTGTTACCACCATGTTAGGCTTCTAAATTATTTGCATGTTTCTCTTTTTAAGATTATGACAACCTAAGCATTCAGTTAGCTGGCTCAATCTCTATTTCTAGTCAACATGGAGAAAAGGTAGGTTACATGATATTTTAGTTTATTTACTAACCATGAAATGAACTTTCATTTGGAGGTGAACACATCTGTTTAAAAAATTGTTTCAGATGACCATGCATGTTTCCACTTTCATGATAACTTATTACTTTTCACAGTAATCCCTAACATTTTGGAGTAGTGTATGTATTTCTTTAAGCAGATGTTAGTGTGAGTGAGTTGAATTTTATATAACTGCGTAAAACACTCAAATTAAAAGTTCTCCTTAGGGAGAGTGCCAATTAAGGCCGACGTATAGGCGTGTTCAGCATTATAGCCATTGATGGTCCACTAGGGGGATTCTGGGAAATTATGCAAAGTTTTCCAGGATGGGATAAGGAAAACCACACCTCTTTTAGCTACCTTTGTAATGCAGCTCCCATGACATCAAGCCAAACCAGTATATCTATTCCAGAAGGAACAGACTCCCAACTGTAGACAACGCTGTTTGGGTCTCCTCAGTACAGTGTAGGGAACTGGTTTGGCTGAGTGAGAGGCTTGTGACTAAAGTAAAAGTTCTCCTTATGGAGACTGCCAATAAAGGCTGCCGAGTAGGAGTGTGGAGTTTTATAGCCATCGATGCTCCCACCTTATGTCATAAGGCCTTTTGTAGGTCATGCTTGATGTCAAAGGAGCTGCTTTACACGGCAGTTGAAAGAGGCGTGGTTTTCCTTATCCCATCCTGGAAAATTTTGCATATTTTCCTAAAACACTCATATACAGTGAAAGGGCATTGTAGTCGTCTCTTATGACACAATTATTTGCTATAATGTTCTAGCAACTTTTCTGACAGCTCTATTCCTCGGTTATTCCTTATGAAAATTTATAAATAAATTGATAACTAGTTGTTACTAGGGGTGTTCCGTCCATATAGATTCTTACATTTTCTTGTTAGTATATGAAACATTTGGTGGAGATTATAGCTGCTGAAGTAGAATCCAGTATACTGTACTAAATTCAAAGGTTAACTTCACCTTTTTTCTCTGAACTGTGGATGTTTACTCTGGCTATAATGCTATGGTCACACAAAGGATTTAAAATTTTATGATGTTTTCTCCATCACCAGATCTCTCGCTAAGCTCCTCCACCCCAGTTCTTCTTCACTACGTACTTAAAGGGGTTTTCCCACCAAGCAAGTTAGGCCCTATCCATGGTGGGGGCTCAGTGATGAGACCCCCACAGATCATGAGAACGTTGGGTCTGATGGGGTCCCAGGTATCTCAGTCGGACCCCTTGTCGCATCCTGAGATGAATGGAGCAGACAGACGTGCATGACCGTTCTGCACCATTCATCTCTATGGAGCTGACGGAAAACCCATTTAATCCCTTAACCATAGCTCCCAACCGTCCCGATTTTGCCAGGAAAGTCCAGTTTTTCTTACCTCTGCCCCGCGTCACGGGCAGCTATGAGATTGTCACGGATTTTCCCTCCAGGTCCCGCTGTGTCCCGGCGCTGTGTCCGCATAGTAAATACTTTGAAAGCCAGAACTGATAGTACAGAATGGCTTCTACAGACATCGGGCAGGGAATCGTTTTCAGAGAAGTGTCAGTTAGCGGAGAGAGCAGGGACCACGTCATCAGGTTCAGATCTCTATCCATATATGGTCACTGCATCTCCTAGGGTTCCCCAGAGCAGACATCGGGCAGGGAATCCTTTTCAGAGAAGTGTCGGCCACGTCATCAGGTTCAGATCAGCATCTGTCCATATATGGTCTCCAGGGCTTCCCCAGACACAAGCTCTTAAATTAAATAAAGTTTTGCCCAGGCTGAGATTCGAACCTGGGACCCTCTGCACTGCAGACAGGAGCCTTAACTAACTAAGCTATATGCCCAGTATCATAGTATTATAGTATCATAGTATATAAGGCTGGAAAAAGACGCAAGTCCATCAAGTCCAACCTTTAAGAATTAAATAAATGTTTTATCCCCATAACCCGTGCTATTTTTGCTCTCAAGAAAGGCATCTAGGCCTCTCTTGAACATGTACATAGAATCCGCCATAACAACCTCCTGTGGCAGAGAGTTCCATAGTCTCATTGTTCATACAGTAAAGAACCTTTGTCTATAAAAAAAAAAAAACAGTACTCTTGGCCACTCTTTATCACGCATCACCACAGAACTGAACTTGGTGGGGGCAGCGGGCTGTCTTTTCACCTGGATGGTGGTTAAAGAGACATAAAATTTAAAAAAAAAAGAAAAAAAAGAAAAAAAAGAAAAGAAAAAAAAAATCTGCAGGGCGACTTGCTACCCGTCAATACCAAGACAGGGGTCGGTGTGGGAGAATACGGCCTTGCTGGGCCCTGGAGTACGAGCATAAATGGTTGGCTGCTAACCTTGCAGGTGGTGCAGCCATATATCCCTCCTATAGTTGGGACCTGTTTGATTCATCACGGGAGAGCAGCTCAGATAGTCATCAGATTCCCCTGCGGAGCTAAGCCGGTCTTGGGCTCAACATAAAGGACTGAACCCCCTTGGAGACTTTGTTATCCCGTGACTTCGTAGTAGCCCTATCTGGCTTTTATTTCCGTCCTGGAACTAGGACGGCCAAGTGACTTATATCCGTGTTTTGCCTTCTGAACTCTGTCTGGCTTCCCTGCCCTTGATTGTATATGTATATGTGTTACCATAACATCGGTTAAATGTAATGTTGTTGAATTAATGCTAAAAACAACTTAGAAGGCTCAAGGGAGTGTAAGGGTACAGTTGGAAGAAAATACAACAGAGGTACAGGGGACAGAAGTGGAAACATTGGACCCTTCTACCTTTGACAGGCAATATGCCACCAAAAGCTGCGCGCAAATCCACCGGGGCTAGCTCCCCTAAGGAAAAAGCTAATACTAAGCTAGATAAATTTCTGAAAACACCCCCGGGGAAGCAGACGAAGCCCGTTAGAGAGACCGAAACAGGTTCTAGATTTTCTCCCCTGGTTGCGGACAGAGAGGAACCCCAGGAAGGCAACCCCCCCATTTGGGACGAAATCCTCCAAGCTGTCAACAAAACAAATAAATCCATGGAGGGGTTAAAATATCAGTTAGAGGATACTAGAAAGGACATACTGGGAATCCGTGAGGACCTAAATAAAATTAGGGGTCGCATCAAGGACCAGGGCGAACGTCTGTCGAAAATAGAAGGAACACTAGATAGACAACAAAAAGCAATTTCGAGAATGGAGACAGAAAAAAAAGAATTGCAGGCCAAGATAATAGATCTAGAGGATCGGTCTAGAAGGTGTAATGTTCGGTTGGTGGGCTTCCCTGAGGGGGTGGAGCAAGAGGATACAGTGCAGTTCATATACAACTGGTTCTCGGAAGTGCTGGGGAAGGAACACATTCACTCATATTTTGTGGTAGAGCGAGCTCACAGGGTCCCAGGCCGAAAACCAGTGCCCGGAGCATACCCACGTGCCATACTGACCAAATTACTCTGTTCTAGGGACATGGATATGGTTCTCCGAGAGCTCAGAAAAAGGGGAGAAACGCTCTATAATGGCTCCAAAATTTCTGCATATCCAGATTTTTCAAGGGATAGATACCCTGATGAAAAGAAAAGAGTTTAGAGAGCTAAAAAAAAACTAGTGCAAAAAGACCTACCTTATTCACTGATATATCCAGCCAAGTTGAGGGTTGTCTTTCAGGGGAAGACATTCTTCTTCTCCTCACCTGAGGAGGGGTTTAACTGGCTGGAAACCAAAGGAATATAGGATAGCTGACATGACTTATTTTTTCTATAAAATTACCAATGATGTTGTAGTGGCATGGTTGGGGGGGAGGGAGGGGACGGTCTCGTGGGATTGCTAGGGGAGAAGAGTATTCAGTTTACACTGTATACATTCAGGGGCTGGGCTATGGGAGGTGGGGGGGGGGAGGGCTACCTGCCGGGTAAGGTTCCCCCCCCCCTTTCCTGAACAAATGAAGGCATTGTTGGTCTTCAGAGATCAGAGGGATAGATGCCCTCTTTGGATCGCCGGGGACTTTAATTGTGCCATGAACCCTGATCTCGATAGGGTGGGAAGCGGTAGGAGTGGTGGCTCGCGGTCTGCTACTTCTCCCCTTTATAAGTTTTGTCTGGAGACAGGCCTTAGAGACGTATGGCGGGAGAAATACGGGGATAGAAAGCCTTCTCATGCTTCTCCAGCTCCCTTAAAGTGATGTCCCGGATCGATCTCATCCTGGCTTCAGACAACGCATTCCCCTATATAAAAAAAATGAGGTACCAGGCTGCGAGCCACTCTGATCACTCACTATTGGTGCTGGAGTTAAACCTAGATAGCACGTATAGAAGGAAACCACCTAAGATAAACCCCCATTGGCTACCTCTTCTCTCTAGTGATGAGAGAGCTGAGGAGGAGATTCTCACCTTTTGGAAGGACAATCACGGGTCCACCCATATCGGAGTTGTCTGGGACGCACTGAAAGTACATATGCGAGCGTGGTGGCAGTCGGAGATCCGTACCAAGAAAAAGACCTTCCACCAAAAAGAAAATTTACTATTAAATACAATGATCAGGGCCCAAGAGGAGTATTTTAAGCACACCTCAGAGATCCAACAGGAGGCTCTGCAAAAAGCTAGAACAGCATATGAAAAATATCTCGGAGAGAAGGCCCAACAGCAAGCCTTCTTTCAAGGACAGAAACATTACTGTGAGTCAGGACGACCAGGGAAATTGTTAGCTTCTATAGTTCGGTGCCAGAGGGAAGCCCAACATATAAACCAGATTCTTAATAAGAACAGCGAATTAGTAGACTCCCCCCAGGACATTAGTAATGCCTTTGTGGACTTCTTTTCCACACTCTACTCATCCGAACTTAAAGAGGATGACCTCGATCCGGATCAATACCTTTCAAAAATCTCCCTACCTACCCTCACGCAGACACAAGTACAGTTACTGAACCTCCCATTGACCATCGAGGAAATAACAGAGACACTTAGATCTATTGAAGGTAACACGAGCCCCGGGTCCTATGGCCTTCCATTTGAAGTTTACAGGAGATTTAATAAAACACTGCTCCCCCTTTTACTGGAGGTAATTAATGAGAGCAGATTGAAAGGTGAGCTCCCTGAGTCAATGCGAGAGGCTTCAATTGTTCTCATTCCAAAAAAAGGCAAGAACGCTATAGAGAGGGAGTCTTATAGACCCATATCTTTGCTCAATACTGATGCAAAGATCCTTGCTAAAATCTTGTCTAGGAGACTCCAGAGGGTAATACACGACCTTATCCATCCAGATCAAACGGGCTTTATCCCCGGGCGCCTCATAAGTGACAACTTTGACAGACTGTACTTGAATATGCAACTAGGGGCTGGGGTTGGGGGTCGCTCCATCCTGTCACTAGATGCAGCTAAAGCATTTGACAGGGTGGAGTGGCCCTTCCTTTGGGCTGCTATGAGGAAATTCGGTTTCGGGGAAGCTTTTATAGCTTGGGTCCAGCTGCTATATAAAGATCCAGAGGCTAGGATTATTACCAATGGTGTTCTATCAGAAAAAATCAAACCACAAAGAGGAACCCGTCAGGGATGTCCCCTATCCCCATTACTTTTTAATATTTTCATGGAACCCCTGGCTGCTCTGGTGAGATCAAACCCAGACATAGTTTGTTGTGGCTGTAATGGAAGCTCAGACAAACTGTTACTCTATGCGGACGACATCCTCCTGTGCCTGGGAAATTCAGAGCGCTCTGTCCCGAAAGTAATCCAGCTTCTACAAGAGTACGGTAGTTACTCTGGATTAGAAATAAACTGGAAAAAAACAGTATTGCTCCCTATTGATGTATTTCCAACTGAGAGCATGGGGGAACTACAGGTGTTGGAGCCTCACTCAGCATTCGATTATTTGGGGATACGGATCTCCGCTGACCTCAGCCGATACGCTGAACTGAACATCGTGCCAACGATTGCAAGAATAAGATCCAAAATATCAGTATGGGTCAAGCTGCCTTTGAGCAGAGCCGATAGAATAGGCCTTTTGAAGATGGTGGTATTGCCACAACTACTTTACGTGCTTTCAGCGTCTCCGGTATGGGTGGAAGAGAAACTCTTCAGACTAATCGAGCGACTCTGTAATGATCTCATATGGGGGAGAAAACATGTTCGAATGAAAATTAGCTATCTATACGGGACACACGCAGAGGGAGGATTAATGATACCTAACTTTAGATTGTATTTTGTAGCAGCCAAAGTGCGCTTCATGATAAAATGGTGTAGAACAAGGGCACTAACACAGATCTTCAGAAAAACTAGGGGTAATATGCCCTTTCCAGAGGTCTGTGAATCAGGCCAACTGCTAGGGCAACTGGAAAAAAATTTCCCGGTCTGTAAAATTATCAATGAATGCTGGAAGCGCCTTAGGCGGCAGGGGGCAGGGACGGGGTCATTGGAGTTCACCCCATTATGGAACAACAAAAATTTGAAGGAATTCTGGAAGTTAACTGAAGTACAAATTTGGAAGGAATTGGGGATCACGAAGGTGGGCCACATAATTAAAGATGGAACATTACTCTCCTATAGAGAATTGGGAACACTATATGGGGTGGGTAGAAGCACTTTTTTTCACTATTTACAAATCTGGGATGCATTTAATAAGACACAAGATAAGAATCACTTTATTATCCATAGAGATACGTTGATAGATTGGATATTCTCCAATTGGAAGGGGAAGATGTCGGTCTCGAAAATATATAAAATATTAATTAGAGAAAACACTAAGGACACAGTACTGAAGAACGTCACACAGTGGGAATTGGATGGTATTCACCTTACACAAGATCAATGGAAAGGGACATACCAAAATGTGGCTCTTTCGTCACTAAACACGAACCATAGGATGATTCAATTTAATTTTATTCGCAGATTGTATTATACTCCAGTACGCCTCAAAAAAATGGGGGTATATGAGGAATCCAAATGTCGACGCTGCGGGGACATACATGCAGACATTATACATCTTAGCTGGACATGCCCAAAAATTAACACCCTCTGGAAAGAGGTGCACAAAATAATTGAGGACCGGTTGGGTTTTGGAATTGCTTTTTCTATGGAGACTCTCCTATTGAATCACTTACAGGCAGGACATAAGAGGGGGCTATCAAAGACCCAAAGAGCTACTATTTGCAGAATGACACTCATAGCTAAAGTTCTAATTGCAAGGAATTGGATGAAACCCCATGCCCCGACTATAGTACAGTGGGAAGCCCTTCGGGCCAAAATTGTGCTGTATGAAAAACTTTATTACGGAATGCAGAACAGAATGGACTTCTGGGAGAAGATATGGAGGGAGGAAACAAGTTAAAATATATATATATATATTTTCCCCTTCTTTCTTTCTCGGCAGGGGAGGGAGGGGCTTCGTCCGAAGCCGGGTGGGGTGGGGGGGATAAGGTGGGGTGCACCTTGGAGGTATTGAAATGCCGAGATATTTATGTACCATTCATTTCTTTTTTGGGTATATATGTAGTAGGGGATAGTACGTCTGATCTTACCCCACATTCTGGGCCAGTTGGCCTCGCACTTCTTAAGAATTGGAACCTACCGACTATGAAAGGAATGGTACTTTCTTGTTCATAAAATATTTGTAAGCAGAAAATTGTTTTATATCTTGGACAAGAATTTCTTCTTCTTAATGTATTGTGTATTCCTCCCTTTCTTTGTGGAAAAAATAAAGAAAAAATTGTTAAAAAAAAAAAAAAAAGAACCTTTGTCTATGGTGATGGTAAAATCACCTCTCCTCAAGGCGTAGAGGATGCCCCCTTGTCCTGGTCACAGGCCTAGGTATAAAAAGATCTTTGGAGAGATCCTTGTACTGTCCGTTCAGGTATTTGTACATTGTAATGAGGTCTCCCCTCAGTCGTCTTTTTTCTAAACTGAATAATCCCAAATTTTGTAATCTGTCAGTGTATTCTAATCCCCCCATTCCCCTAATAATCCTGGTTGCTCTCCTCTGCACCCGTTCCAGCTCTACTATATCCTTTTTATACACTGGTGCCCAAAACTGTACACAATATTCCATGTGTTGTCTGACCAGCGATTTGTATAAGGGCAAAACTATGTCTTTATCATGAGAATCTATTCCTCTCTTGATACATCCCATAATTTTATTTGCTTTGGCAGCAGCTGCCTGGCTCTGGTCACTAAAATTAAGTTTACCATCCACCAATACCCCCTAGTCCTTTTCAGCTCCAGTTTTACCAAGTAATTGACCATTTAGAACTTAATTATACTTCCATGTTTCCATGGCCCAAGTGCATTTATCTACATTAAATCGCATCAACCATTTCTCTGCCCACTCCTCAAGCTTCCACAAATCCCTCTGTAATCCAAAACTATCGACCTCAGTATTTATTACTTTACACATCTTAGTATCATCTGCAAATATTGAAACTTGACTGTGTAAACCCACTACAAGGTCATTAATAAAAATATTAAAAAGAAGTGGCCCCAATACTGACCCCTGTGGCACTCCACTAGTAACCTCAACCCAATCTGAGAATGTGCCATTAATGACTACCCTCTGTTTTCTATCACTAAGCTAATTACTTACCCAAATAAACAGATTTTCTCCTATTCCCAGCAGTCTCATTTTATATACCAACCTTTTATGTGGCACGGTGTCAAATGCCTTTGAAAAGTCCAGATATACAACATCCACAGCGTCCCCAGATCCAGTCTTGAACTTACCTCCTCGTAGAAACCAATCAGATTAGTCTGACAGGACCGATCTCTCATAAACCCATGCTGACGCTGGGTTATAAGATTGTGCACAGTGAGAAACTCCAGGATAGCATCTCTAACAAACCCCTCAAATATTTTCCCCACCACAGAAGTTAGACTCACGGGTCTGTAGTTTCCAGGGTCGCTATTTGATCCTTTTTTATATATTGGTACCACATTTGCTATGCGCCAGTCCTGTGGAACATAACCAGTCCTCAGTGAATCTTCAAATATTAAAAATAACGGTCTGTCTATCACGGTACATAGTTCATGCAGAACCCGGGGGTGTATGCCATCTGGCCCCGGTGATTTATCTATCTTAGTGCTTGTGAGGCGGCGCCGTACCTCTTCCTGGGTTAAACTGTTGACATTCCAAAAAGAATTTACATTATTCCTCATTGTGTCTTCCACCAGGGGATTTTTCTGGGTAAAGACAGTTGAGAAGGTACATTCAGTAGACTGGCCCTTTCCTCATCTCCTTCCACCATGACCCCCATGTTATTTCTAAGGGGACCCACACTCTCTGTTTTTACACTCTCAGTGATACAGAGCTGAGGATTTCTGGTAACTAAGAAGTGTTATCTGCCACTGTTACATTGTGACACAGACTAATGCACTGACAGAGAGGGATCTTCTCAGAGGTTATTATTGTAATTATTGAGACTATTATTATTATTATTATTATTATTATTATTATTATTATTATAAATTTTATTATTTTTATTATTATGGAGATGATTATTAATAATAGTAAAAATAATGATAATCATCTCAATAATAATAATAATAATAATAATAATAATCTCCATAATAATAATAATAATAGTCTCAATAATTACAATATTCTCTGAGAAGATCCCTCTCTATATAGAAAGGCATTAAATCTGTGTCACAATGTAACAGTAGTCATAGTTCTTAGTTACCAAAATTCTAATCCTTGATAATCACAGAGGTTATAGCTCAGTTGGTTGAGGCGCTGTGTCATTATTGTACATGAACACTGCAGATTCTGGGTTCAAATCCCATAGAGGATAATTATTATTTTCTTTATTGAGATGATTTTTATTATTATAATATGGCTAAAATTTGGGGCGTGGCCAGGGAGTGATTGGGGGTGTGGCTATGCGTGCCGCCATTTTGTCCCTCTTTCCCTTTCACAAATGTTGGGAGGTATGCCTTAACAACGTTTTTTAAACTCCCCACCATCCAAAAGTCATAACTGTTCTATTTATTTATTTACAGAGTTGTTTCAGGGATGATCTTTCTCCATTATGAGCTTCATCACAGGATAATCAAATAAATTGATACATCATGGGACTATTTAATCTAACTGTGTACATTCATGCCTTGTGTAAACTGTTTGTACTAATAGTTTATATTTCTTATAGATCTTATAGATTACTTACAACATTTTATCCTTCACAGGATAAGTGCTTAATTGCCTCAATGTTTGGATGCAAAATATCGCTGATAGAGATTGATACTTATGCCTTTTTTCAACATCAGAGGAGGGGCCTGCATCATTTTGGATCAGGAACAAATTTGTCCATTGTTTCTAGGTAACAGTTTTTCTAAAACTTCCTGAGTAACATTTATTGTCCATTACCAGCCTACATATAGTTCTGCTTTTTGCCTCTTGTTCAATACTGTATAGACTTTATTGTCATCAAAAATATTCCTGAATGCCCTTACTTAGTTTGCTACAGGCAGCTGCATGGATGGACCTTCCTGATCACTTATTGAGTGCCACGTACGCTCACTGGCCACTTTATTAGGTACACCATGCTAGTAACGGGTTGGACCCCCTTTTGCCTTCAGAACTGCCTCAATTCTTCGTGGCATAGATTCAACAAGGTGCTGGAAGCATTCCTCAGAGATTTTGACATATTGACATGATGGCATCACACAGTTGCCGCAGATTTGTCGGCTGCACATCCATGATGCGAATCTCCCGTTCCACCACATCCCAAAGATGCTCTATTGGATTGAGATCTGGTGACTGTGGAGGCCATTTGAGTACAGTGAACTCATTGTCATGTTCAAGAAACCAGTCTGAGATGATTCCAGCTTTATGACATGGCGCATTATCCTGCTGAAAGTAGCCATCAGATGTTGGATACATTGTGGTCATAAAGGGATGGATATGGTCAGCAACAATACCCATTAAACTCTACAAGAGCAGTTCTTGTGCTTCCGTGGATACTTACCGTAATCCTTTTATGACCAAGAGTCATGTTTATAGACAATTAGCTAAAAATGAAAAAAAAAAATTTTTTTTTGTCATTTTTCAAGTAGTTTTTTTTTAATAAGCAGTGAAACGCAATAAACCTTTAACAAAATATGTAAAAAATATGTACATCGTCCTTCCATCACCATTCCTCCGGGTCAGCAACAGATGTGGAGAGTGCATCCGGAAAGCAGGGCCGGCTCCAGGTTTTAGTGGGCCCCTTGCCGACAGAGCCCTAGTGGGCCGCCCTCCAGTAGTCACACTGCCCACCCTCATCCCCGTGTACACATTCCTCCCCTCCCCCTGTATACACACTGCCCTTCCTCCTCCTGTATACACACTGCCTCCCTCCTGTATACACACTGCCCTCTGTATACACACTGCCTCCCTCCTGTATACACACTGCCTCCCTCCTGTATACACACTGCCCCCCTCCTGTATACACACTGCCTCCCTCCTGTATACACACTGCCCTCTGTATACACACTGCCCCCCCTCCTGTATACACACTGCCCCTGTATACACACTGCCCCCCTCCTCCTGTATACACACTGCCCCCCTCCTCCTGTATACACACTGCCCCCCTCCTGTATACACACTCCCTCTGTATACACACTGCCCCCCTCCTGTATACACACTGCCCCTGTATACACACTGCCCCCCTCCTCCTGTATACACACTGCCCCCCTCCTCCTGTATACACACTGCCCCCCTCCTCCTGTATACACACTGCCCCCATCCTCCTGTATACACACTGCCCCCCTCCTGTATACACACCTCCCCCCTCCACCTGTATACACACCTCCCCCCTCCACCTGTATACACACCTCCCCCCTCCTCCTGTATACACACTGCCCCCCTCCCTGGCCCCTGTCATGTCTTCCCCTCACCTGATGCAGCTCTCTCTCCGTGTGGTCACTGCTTTCCCCGGCAGGTCATGTGACCATGACATCATCAAAGGTCCTTCAGCCTCCGGGGAAAGCAGTGAGTGCAAATGCTCTCATCGCGATCTGTGACCCGAGGACACAGATCGCGATGAGAGAGGAAAGGAATCTCCCAGGCAGCTGGGCAGATGAAAAAATATTGTGCGTTTTTTGTATTGCTCACCCAATGCTTCCAGCCAGTGCTGCACGACACGGATTCCGCACGGACCACTGCGTGAATGAATACTTGAAAAGGAGGAAGAAAAATCCAGCGTGCTGCATCCGGGTGGTAAAAATCTTTGTTGCTTTATTATGGACTCGTAGTCCGAATATAAAAGGAGTTAGTAATAAAAATGCGACTACCGTCGTAGTCACAGCACAGCGAAACTGCAGATGGTATGGGTTAGCCTTCTCCGGCCAAGCGTTTCCTTTTATATTCGGACTACAAGTCCATAATAAAGCAACAAAGATTGCAGCATGCTGGATTATTCTTCCTCTTTTTCAAGCTGGGCAGATGTCCTGCTGACCTGGGGAGATCCAGGGGTCCGGGTGGGCCCCTCCAGTACCCCGGGGCCCCGGCACTTGCCCGGGTTAGCCGGGTGCTGGCGCCGGGCCTGCGGAAAGTGTCAGCCCTATCTTCTTGCAGCTTCTTCCTCTTTCTCTTTCCTGCAGCTTCTGTGCTACTGACTGTAAGGTCTACTTAGGTCAGTTCAGTATCTCTTTCAGCCAATAAAAGGTATCATAATCCCAAAATGCTTAATTTCCTTTGCCTGTTAAGAGCAAAAAGAACTTTTTCATGGTACTGAGCCTTGAACAGGACCTAAAACACTTAGAAAGTATTGTTTATAGAGTAGTATATCCAGGGAGAGAGCAGAAATAGTTACTCGCTGGTCAGCACTGTATAAACATAAAAAGGGATAGAGAAACCATATTCAGCCTACCCTAGACACATACTATACAGGGACTTAGCAGATTGTTTTATTGTTATTTTTTTCTTTTAGAAATTTAGCAGAATTTCATAAAGGAAATCTAGTAATCCAATGGGAAGTTCCAGGACGGTGTCAGCGCCAATATCTCGGTTTGGAGAAAGTTCTTATCTTTGTATAGTTTAATTTTATTGAGCTTACTAAGACGCGTTTCGAGCCCGGACCGGGCTCTTCATCAGTTAGAACAAAGCATGACATACAATAAACTTGTGGTTTTTTATAGAGTTTGTATGTCATGCTTTGTTCTAACTGATGAAGAGCCCGGTCCGGGCTCGAAACGCGTCTTAGTAAGCTCAATAAAATTAAACTATACAAAGATAAGAACTTTCTCTAAACCGAGTTATTGGCGCTGACACCGTCCTGGAACTTCCCATTGGATTACTGCACTCGTCTCATGTGACAATCTGTCTGCATGATAGCCAGGATAGCTGCCGAATAACACTCTGGAGATAACCCTAAAGCGACTCTCTCGTGTTGTACCGGTTGTACAACCACAATAGGTGAGTACCTCTCCACTTAAAGAATCATCTCACCAATTTCTAAAAATTCAGACTCACACATGTGGCGCCTGTATCGTGTCTCCTGTTTTTCTCTCTGAACCATAAAGGAAATCTACCACAAGGTTTAACCCCTTAACACCAAGGCCCTTTTTCGTTTTTGTGTTTCTATTTTTCACTCCCCACCTTCAAAAATCTATTACTTTTTTTAGTTTTCCATTTAAAGAGCTGTGTGAGTGGTTATTTTCTGCCAAACAAATTGCACTGTATAGTGACAGCATTTAATATTCCGTGCCATGCACTGGGAAGTGGGAAAGAAATTCCAAATGCAGTGAAATTGGTGAAAAATGCATTTGCACCTTTTTTTTTTGTGGGCTTGGATATATTACGGATTTCACTGTGTGCCCCAAACAACACATCTCCTTTATTCTTTGGATCGGTACGACCACCGGGATATTAAATTTGTATAGGTTTTTTCACTGTTGTCCTCCATTTACAAAAAATAAAACCCTCCTGTACATAAATTCTTCGTTTTGCCACTTTCTGGTGCTAATAACTTTTTTTATACTTCAGTGTACCAAGTGTGTGTGGTGTCATTTTTTGCGAAATACGATGACATTTTCAATGCTACCATTTTGATTACAGTACACCTTTTAATCACTTTTTATTTTATTTTTTATATGTTGCAAAATAGTGGAAAAGTTGCAATTTTATGAGGGTTAAATGCTGAGAATAACCATTATTTTTGATAGATTGAACATTTTGTAATGCGGAGATACCTGTTTATGATTTTTACTGTTTATTTATATCAGTTCTAGGTAAAGGGGGATGATTTGAGTTTTTATTTTATTTTTATTTATTTTTTTTACGTTTATTTAATTTTTCTGCTAATTTTCAGACTGCTTAGGGTACATTAACCCTAGGTTGTCTGAATGGTCCTACCATATACTGCCATACTAAAGTATAGGCTACACAATAAATCTGCGTTTGAATTTGAATCCCAGCCCCCGGGACTTCAGGGTGGATGTTGGCAGGGAGCCAGGTGCTGTACTATAATGGCGATATTGCACATCCCACAAACATCACAAAAGCATATATGCTTTTGTGATGTTATTAAATTTTGGAACCTGTGATAGATGGAAAATAGTGCCTTGGTGACAGGTTCCCTTTAAGGCTGGCAGGACTGGCTGAAGCTATTACCCATCAACATATATTCTCCATACAACTGAAAGAGGCATTAGATATACTTGGATCCTTCAAAGTGGAGCGAGCACATCCCTTGGATACAGAAAAGCTGATTGCGGACAGCACATCTAAGAAAGACAATATCTAAGTATCTTGATTTTTCCGAGAAAGAAGCTCTGCCAAGCGCCAATTGTCGCCTAACCAAACCCTTGATGATAGAGGACTTAAATGTACTACTATTTCCAAACTATTTGGCAGACCTCTCCAGGTGTCGCAAAGCCACTAGCAAGATATGCACAGTTATTTCAAAGGAAATTGAAGTTCCAGCTCCAGTATCCAGCAACACTGCGTGTCACCTATCGTGATGGCAAACAGCAAGTCTTTATGAATCCCTAGAAAGTGGAAGACACTCTGTGAGATATACCGGCACCTTTATTCCCCAAGAAGAGCCTGTTAGTCCGACATAGCTGTTGACGACCCAATCCTTGTCCTCCGGCATCTGGGCTTCTCCGCATCAGAGGAGCTGACATAAAAAAGTATATAGTACATGGGCTAAGGAGAATTTAGCATTTTTATTAGATATAAAACAAAAACATAGAAAGGGAGGGGAGAAAAATGAAGACTAGAAATTCATTAAGTAAAGGTGAAAAAGTTATGACTTTATTAATTACATAGTGAATATTAAAAACATGTACAAAGAATAAAAAGGAGGATGGCTACAGGAGACAGAAATTCATGTGGACCAGGGCCTATGAAGCACAGGAGATAAATGCTACAAAGTAAAAGGCATGCCAATAACAAGACTTCAATGAATAGGCTACAGCAATGATTGTGCCCAAGTAATTAACAGCAGTGAAATAACAGTTGCATATACATAGTCAAGTAACTGATCTGGACATTAGCTCTGTACATTTCACATGGCTGTAAATGTAAAACCTGTGCTCATGGTTACCTGGTCACTCGAAATGGGGATCAAACGTTCCTGGTGTTTCTTGCTAAGGATGATGCTTTTTCTGCCACTGGTGAAAAGAGTACAAATATCAATATACGCAGCACTTAGAAGATAAGTGTTGTCAGGATCAGTGGATCCTCTGAACCACCACGGGAGATGGAACTAGCCGACACCTGGGACCAGAATCCAAGTGGCACCTGGTTTTCACCAGAGCCCGCCGCAAAGCGGGTTGGACTTGCTGCAGCAGGATACCACCAGGTCGTTCCCAGGCGCCACTGGCCTGCGAGGTCAAGTCCAAATCCGGGGTCAGCAATGGGAGGTTCAGGCAGGTGGGAACAGGAACACAGGCACACGGAACACAGCAACACAGAGAAACTCAGGTAACACGGCTACACAGGACTCAGGAGCGGAGACACACAGGAAGTCCGGGGAAGAGCAGGAGCCGGGAGAGGTGAGTGAGGAGACCGGGTGCAGCGGGGGCACACGGAGGAGCAAGGATGCGCCCGCGATCCGAGACAGGGATCGCGGGAGCACCCGTGACATGTGTTCTACTACTAAGATGTATGTGAGGTGACGAAAAATGTCCTATGTAGCCCACCATCGTAAAACCTATAATACTAAACATGCTAAATGTAGTAAAGTGTTGGGAAACCTGTTTGTTGCATTTTAGCAAAAGGAGTGAGGAACGGACTGCCTATAAAGCAGAACGAGACCCTTTTGTGTTCCGGCTGCACTAGCCTTCATGCAACATACATTTTTGTACAGAAGGGGGCCTTTCCGTGCGCAGACGGACCATGCAGCAGATTTAACATGCAAAGACTGATAGAATGGTGTTGCACACCCCATGTTAAAGGTGCACCAAAAAAATTGTGGGCAGTGCAGGGAGTACCAGAATCCGGAATCTGACACACTCTGCACTATACACAATAGTGCAGTTTGCACTGTTTTTCATAAATGTACACCAATGTGTTATAACACCCCAGGCCCAGATGGCTGCCCAGCAGACATTTTATATGGAGTTCCTCCCGCAAATATCTGCATTGTTGACAAAATATTTTACCATTGTGTAGCATGGCCCCCTGGTACCACAGGTAGCTAATCTAGCTTACATAAAGATCATACCAAAGCCAGACAGAGGCTTGGACAATTTGGGTTCATATTGCCCAATTTAATTAATAGGATGTGACACTAGCAGTGAAAATAATGGCAGACTGGCTAGTTCGTAATTTGCCAAAACTCTTCACGCCAGCCTAAATAGGATTCCTCAATGGCTTAGCTGTGTAACAAACGTCAGGAGGGTATTGGCAGTCCTGGACCAGATGGGACTCCAGTGATCGCCAGCAGACAAAAGGATATTGCTTATGCTAGACCAGGGGTCAGGAACCTTTTTGGCTGTTATTCCGTAAGAGCCCTACAATATGCACATGCCTCCCAGTAGATAGGTAGCCACAACACATACCCACAGTAGATAGGTAGCCACAGCACATGCTTCCCAGTAGATGGGTAGCCCCAGTACATACCCCCAGTAGATAGGTAGCCACAGCACATACCCCCAGTAGATAGGTAGCCACAGCACATACCCCCAGTAGATAGGTAGCCACAGCACACGCCTCCCAGTAGATAGGTAGCCACAGCACATGCCTCCCAGTAGATGGGTATCCCTAGTACATACCCCCAGTAGATAGGTAGCCATGGCACATGCCTCCCAGTAGATTGGTAGCCACAGCACATACCCCCAGTAGATAGGTAGCCCCAGTACATAACCCCAGTAGATAGGTAGCCACAGCACATACCCCCAGTAGATAGGTAGCCACAGCACACGCCTCCCAGTAGATAGGTAGCCACAGCACATGCCTCCCAGTACATGGGTATCCCCAGTACATACCCCCAGTAGATAGGTAGCCATAGCACATGCCTCCCAATAGATAGTTAGCCACAGCACTTGCCCCCAAGTGGATAGGTAGCCACAGCACTTGCCCCCAAGTAGATAGGTAGCCACAGCACATGCCCCCAGAAGATAGGTAGTCACATCAAAAAGTAATGAATATTCACCTACTGCAGCCAGCTCCTCATTGCTCCCATGCTCCTCTCTCTGACCCAGGCTTAGACGAAGGCGGCGTGGCACCTGTGTCGTACAAAGGACGTAGGCAGCAGTAACATGTGTCCAGTGATCAGTCTAAGACACACACAGCATCCATCACTATTTATTAAAGATCTGTCTGAGAGCCAGATGCAGCCAACAAAAGAGCCACATCTGGCTCACGACCCATATGTTCCCTACCCCTGTGCTAGACACTAAAAAAGCGTTTGATAATGTCTGCTGGCGATGGCTCGGCCAGGTCTTAGACAAATTGAACAAAATGGGTAGTATTCATAATTTTATTTCAGCGCTATACTCCTCCCCGCATGCCGTGATTTCCATAACTAGCATTTTTCCTCCCCCATTGCCCTTCAAAAGGGCACAAGACAAGGTTGCCCCCCCCCTCTCTTGTTTAAACTTGTACTAGTACTGCTTACCCGCAGGCTACAATTGGAGGAACTATGTGATTGAATAATGGTAGGAGCTCAAAATAGAAATTCTGCACTATTTGCAGATGATGTCTTGCTATTTTATTTCTGATCCAGCTAATCGCCTATATCGCATAATGAGACACATAACACAATTTGGCCCGTTAGGATATTCTATAAATTCCATTAAGTCATAAGTTTTGTGCTTAGATTCCTTAATGCCTGGGGACTTATAGGTGATAAAATAGCAAGGCTTTAATATAGTGCCTTCGTTTATCAAATATTTGGGGATCAAACTAGGCAACAGATTGGCATCACTGTATACGCTAAACTACCCACCACTTTTTATGAAAAATTCATAAAGTATTGTAGAGATGGGAAAATTTGCCATTGATCCTGACAGGCAGAGTGCACCTAGCGAAGATGATTAGTTTTGCTACATTGCTATATCTGCTCTAAACCATGTCCCTCCTATTAAAACATATAGACATAAATGCCCTTAATAGCAGGTTCTATAGATTTTTATGGGTAGAAGGGTCAGAGCAGCTCTTCGCAAGTTGATGCTCCAAATCAGTGCGGGAGGACTAAATTTCCCAAACACAACTAGATATAATCCAGCATGCCTGGGAAGACACTTTAGGAATTGGATACATGGAACTAACCAATATTCCAACCTACATTTAAAAGAACCCTTTTGGTCCCCAATGATCTTGTAGCAACTCTGCAATGTTCTCATACAAATCTTCTGAATACGGCAAAGAAGTCAGCGTTACTGCGGGACACCATTATATGTAATAAATAACCATTGGAGAGAAACGCATTATAAAATGATCAATAATGTGATATACCGTATGCCTTCAATCTCTCCCCATCTTCTATAAAACCAGAGAGTATGAGGAGATGTCCAAAATCTTAACTAGCGGCCTCTGATCTTTTCCATGTCTTGTGGCAATGCCTACCAGTACAAAGATACTGGGACACGTTACAAGATTTGATTTGTAAAACCTGTGGAGACCATGACCCGATCAACTCCTCTCTCTTTTGTTTCATGCCTTTACTCAGCTGATTCAGAAAGAGAAAAAGAGTATCCCCACTGACGTATGTCCTGCTAAATGTAGCAAAAAGATGTCCGCTCAATCATTGGCTGCAATCATCAGTTCATTTCATACAAGAAGTTATCACTTAGGTCAAGTCAGTGGACAACATCGAGGCAGAACACGAGAGAAACACTAGAACAGCGTCATTTTTTCTGTACACTATCACCCAAAATGAGATGCAGGTGCTGATGACAAAGTTTCAATACCCTATACAGTATGGTACCACACTTTTGTGAGGTACTTTTGGGAGGTTGTTTGTCACAAGCAATTGTGATAACTAATAACTAGGGGTGATATTCATTGTATGATCTGAACCACTGGTCCTAAAATGTAGCTGTGAACGGTACAGTAATGATAAGAGCATGTCTGTTTATATTTTCTTTGTTGTAAACCCCTTTTGCCATGAACAGAACTGTCTTTGGGATTGTTTTCTGCGTAACAAATTGTTCTTTCCAGTGTCAGTATTAAATATTCCATGTCATGTACTGGGAAGCGGGTGGTTTAATTGACGAAAACCCACATTTTTGCCGCTTTCTTTCCAAATGACACCTACCCTTTATTCCTTGGGTTGGTATGATCATGGAGATACCACATTTATATAGGGTTTAATATGTTTTGATAGATTCTAAAAAACTAAAAACTTTTGTATGGAAAAAAAAATTCTTCATTTTGACGTTGACTTTAAAAAATATATATATATATACTACCAGCGTACAGATCTTCGTATGGTCTTATTTTAGCGGGACAAGGTGACATTCTCATTGCTACCATTTTGAGGACTACCATACCTTTTTGTCTCTTTTTATTCAAATTTTTATGAGTTGCGAAATGGCCAAAAAGTGGCGGTTCAAAGATTTGGGTTCTATTTTCCGCTACGGGGTTCAACGCCGGGAATACTCTTTACCGTATTTTTCGGCCTATAAGGTGCACCACAAATCATTTAATTTTCTCAGAAATCAAAGGTGCGCCTTATAGGCCAGTGCGCCTTATATATGAACTTATACAGAAATGTACTATAGACAAGATGTACTGTACATTTACCAGTGTTTAATAGCTCCATCCCCAGAAATTTCCTGCACCTTCCCACACAGTATACAGGGTCCCTAGCTCCTGAAGTGCCCTGGCACCACAACTAACATTGTGCCCATCCTGCCCTCCCCTAGCACGGAGAGACCGGAGCCGCCATAGTGCCGACCACGAGGCAATCATCATCATCAGTAAACAATCCCCCATACCTGACAGCCCTGTAACAGGGGAAAGAGAAGGGGCCACAGGGAACCCCACAGGAATAACACCCTGGCTGAGGAGGGAAGGAGAAGGGGCAGAGGGAGACCGCTTAACCCCTGCTGCATCAACCTGCATTAACCCCCAGCAGCCCATACCTCTGAGATCGGAGCTCTCTGACACGCTGAAGACAAGTTTCTTGGGAAGTGTAGCTGGCTAGAACTGTGCACAGGTCTGCCACCTGCTGGTCATTTTTAGGTACTGCATTTGATCCTGCGCCTTATACTCCAGTGCGCCTTATATATGAACCTAGATGTCTTAGCAGGCATTTATTAGAGGTGCGCCTTATACTCCAGTGCTCCTTATAGGCCGAAAAATACGGTAATTAATTTGGGCATTTTGGAATACCTGGATACCTACCATGTTTATGATTTTATTAGTTTATTTTCATATTCTAGGGAAAGGGGAGTGATTTGGACTTTTAGGTTTTTTATATATGTTCTTTTGCAGTTTTTTTAAAATTTATATTTAATAAAGTTCTGTTGTTATATCATGATTCATTTATTTTGGATGTGAACTCTGTATGTTGTGTCTTCTCTATGTATGAAAGTGACAACACGCCAGACAGACATCATATAAGTGATCACAATTGACTTTGCTTTTTACTACATGGCTAAGGTTGTTGGTACCGAAAACTGAAAAACTATTTCTATGAACCATTTTATCTGATATTTTAAAATTATATTACATATTTTTTTTCCAAGTGATCCACTGTCGCTGGCATCTCCTTTACTGAGTAAACTGCCTAAGAATCAGGACAAACCAAAAACAACAGGTATGTGAAGCACCAGTTTCTTATTGTCAGGAATGCTTTGTAGAAACTGATCCCCCCCTACACCTTTTTTCCAGTTTTTTCTGGAAAGGCATATTTTTCCTCTTTGTGCTTGTTAGGTTAGTGGTGCATATATTGCTAGTGCCAACTCCTCAATAAATATTATTATGGATTACTGCTGCGTCCAGTTGTCTTTTATGCTCATTATTAGAGATGAGCGAACATACTCGTCCGAGCTTGATGCTCGGTCGAGCATTAGCGTACTCGAAACTGCTCGTTGCTCGGACGAATACTTCGCCCGCTCGAGAAAATGGCAGCTCCCGCCGTTTTGCTTTTTGGCGGCCAGAAACAGAGCCAATCACAAGCCAGGAGACTCTGCACTCCACCCAGCATGACGTGGTACCCTTACACGTCGATAGCAGTGGTTGGCTGGCCAGATCAGGTGACCCTGGGATAGACTAGCCGCTGCCCGCGCTGCTCGGATCATTCTGTGTCTGGATGCCGCTAGGGAGAGAGCTGCTGCTGGTCAGGGAAAGCGTTAGGGTGTTCTATTAGCTTACTGTTAGGCAGGAGTGATTCTACAAGAACCCAACAGCCCTTCTTAGGGCTACAATAACGTTATACTTTTTTTCTTTTTATTTGCAGCTAGTACCATATTGTGAGGAATTTGCAGGGGGACTTGCTACCGTTGTGTTTAGCTCTTAGTGACACACATATCCACCTCAAACACCAAAGTGGGAAAATTTATTAGGGGTTTGATTTCAATTAGGCACAGTCTGCCATTTACTTTTTATTTTACGTTTATTTTTTTAATAACTCAGTGTCATCTCATCTGGCATAGTAGTGTGCTTTCATACTTGGCTAGAAAATAGCCATAGGAGAATCCAAACGGCTTACTTACGCCTACAGTAGCGTTATATATATTTGATTTCTGGTTGATCTGCTGGTGGCTGTACTTGCTGCAGTGCATCTACTAGCAAATTGTGAGCAATTTGTAGTGAGACTTGCGACCGCTGTGTTTTTCGCTTAGTGACGCACATATCCATCGCAAAGACCGAAGTGGGAAAATTTATTAGGGGTTGGATTTCAATTAGGCACAGTCTGCCATTTCCTTTTTTATTTTACGTTTATTTTTTTAATAACTCAGCGTCATCTCATCTGGCATAGTAGTGTGCTTTCATACTTGGCTAGAAAATAGCCATAGGAGAATCCAAACGGCTTACTTACGCCTACAGTAGCGTTATATATATTTGATTTCTGGTTGATCTGCTGGTGGCTGTACTTGCTGCAGTGCATCTACTAGCAAATTGTGAGCAATTTGTAGTGAGACTTGCGACCGCTGTGTTTTGCGCTTAGTGACGCACATATCCATCGCAAAGACCGAAGTGGGAAAATTTATTAGGGGTTGGATTTCAATTAGGCACAGTCTGCCTTTTGCTTTTTTATTTTACGTTTATTTTTTTAATAACTCAGCGTCATCTCATCTGGCATAGTAGTGTGCTTTCATACTTGGCTAGAAAATAGCCATAGGAGAATCCAAACGGCTTACTTACGCCTACAGTAGCGTTATATATATTTGATTTCTGGTTGATCTGCTGGTGGCTGTACTTGCTGCAGTGCATCTACTAGCAAATTGTGAGCAATTTGTAGTGAGACTTGCGACCGCTGTGTTTTGCGCTTAGTGACGCACATATCCATCGCAAAGACCGAAGTGGGAAAATTTATTAGGGGTTGGATTTCAATTAGGCACAGTCTGCCATTTCCTTTTTTATTTTACGTTTATTTTTTTAATAACTCAGCGTCATCTCATCTGGCATAGCAGTGTGCTTTCATACTTGGCTAGAAAATAGCCATAGCAATAGGATAGCATTGTTTGGTTTTAAAAACTAAAAAACACAAAAAAAAACAAAAAACACAAAAAAAAGTTAAAAAAAAATTAAAGTTATAACTCTCATTTTCAAAATGTTTAACCCGAGGGCTAGGGGTAGAGGACGAGGGCGGGGACGTGGGCGTCCAACTACTGCAGGGGTCAGAGGCCGTGGTCCTGGGCGGGGTGAGACACCACCTGCTTATGAGGGAGCAGGGGAACGCCGCAGAGCTACACTCCCTAGGTTCATGTCTGAAGTTACTTGGACTCGTGGTAGAGCACTGTTGAGGCCAGAACAGTGCGAACAGGTGATGTCGTGGATTGCCGACAATGCTTCGAGCAATTTGTCCACCAGTCAGTCTTCCACGCAGTCCACCCATGTCACCGAAATCGGCACTCCTCCAGCTCCTGCACCTCAGCCTCCTCCCCCCCAGTCTGCCCCCTCCCAGGAAAATTTGGCATTTGAACCGGCATACTCTGAGGAACTGTTTTCTGGACCCTTCCCACAGTCACAAACCACTTGTCCGGTTGCTGCTGAGCAATTTTCCGATGCCCAGGTTTTCCACCAGTCGCAGTCTGTGGGTGATGATGACCTTCTTGACGTAGTGGAAGAAGTGTGTAAAGAGGTGTCCGACGATGAGGAGACACGGTTGTCAGACAGTGGGGAAGTTGTTGTCAGGGCAGGAAGTCCGAGGGGGGAGCAGACTGAGGGATCGGAGGATGATGAGGTGACAGACCCAAGCTGGGTTGATAGGCCGGGTGAACACAGTGCTTCTGAGACGGAGGAGAGTCCTCGACCAGAACAGGTTGGAAGAGGCAGTGGTGGGGCCAGACGGAGAGGCAGGGCCAGACCTGGTGCATCAGCGCCAAATGTGTCAACTAGTGAAGCTCCCGTGGCGAGGGCTAGATTTTCAGAAGTCTGGAGGTTCTTTAAGGAAACACCGGATGACCGACGTACTGTGGTGTGCAACATTTGCCAAACCAGGATCAGCAGGGGTTCCACCACTAATAGCTTAACTACCACCAGTATGCGCAGGCATATGAATGCTAAACACCCCACTCAGTGGCAACAAGCCCGTTCACCTCCGGCCGTGCACACCACTGCTCCTTCCCCTGTGTCAGCTGATAGTCAGCCCCCTGGCCAGGACCCTGGCACAAAAACCCCATCGTCTCCTCCACGATCCTCCACAGCATCCACCAGCGTTCAGCTCTCCATACCCCAGACGCTGGAGCGGAAACGCAAATATAGTGCAACCCACCCGCACGCCCAAGCCCTTAATGTCCACATCTCCAGATTGCTCAGCCTGGAGATGCTGCCCTATAGGCTAGTAGAGACCGAGGCCTTTCGCAACCTCATGGCGGCGGCCGCCCCTCGGTATTCGGTCCCCAGCCGCCACTACTTTTCCCGATGTGCCGTCCCAGCCCTGCACCAGCACGTGTCAGACAACATCATCCGTGCCCTGACCAACGCCGTTTCTGACAAGGTCCACCTGACCACGGACACGTGGACGAGTGCTGCCGGGCAGGGCCACTATATATCGCTGACAGCACATTGGGTTAACTTGGTGGAGGCTGGGACCGAGTCTGACCCTGCGGCTGGTCATATACTGCCGACGACAAGGATTGCGGGGCCTACCTCGGTCCAGGTGTTTCAGGCCTACTATGCCTCCTCCTCCTCCCACCCCTCCTCCACCTCCTCCTCCGAACTACCATCCGTGGGCATGGCGCCATCAGTCGGTAGCTCTAGGCACAGCAGCAGTGCCGTCGCTAAGCGACAGCAGGCGGTGCTCAAACTGCTGAGCCTAGGCGATAAAAGGCACACCGCCCAAGAACTATTACAGGGCATCACGGCGCAGACTGATCTGTGGCTGGCACCGCTGAACCTGAAGCCAGGCATGGTTGTGTGTGACAACGGCCGTAACCTGGTGGCGGCTCTGCAACTCGGCAGACTGACACATGTGCCATGCCTGGCCCATGTGTTAAATCTGATAGTTCAGCGTTTCCTCAAGACATACCCCAATCTGTCTGATTTGCTCACGAAGGTGCGCCGCATCTGTGCGCATTTCAGGAAGTCCAGCACAGATGCTGCCACTCTCAGGGCAGCGCAGCGCCGCCTCCAACTGCCCGCTCACCGACTGTTGTGCGACGTGCCCACGAGGTGGAATTCAACACTGACCATGTTATCCAGAGTTTACCAGCAGCGCCGAGCGATTGTAGACTGCCAGATGTCAACTTCCACCAGAACTGGTAGTCAGGTCAGTCAGCTTCCTCAAGTCTACAATGAGGAGTGGACGTGGATGTCTGATATCTGTCAGGTGCTGAGTAACTTTGAGGAGTCAACACAGATGGTCAGTGGCGATGCCGCCATCATCAGCCTCACCATCCCGCTGCTTGGCCTGTTGAAAAAATCTCTGATCAGCATGAAGTCGGAAGCTTTGCGCTCGTCACAAGAGACGGGGGAAGAAGATTCCCTTGTGCCAAAGCACCCTTAGGTCTGTTTCTCAGCGCATATCGGAGGAGGTGGAGGTGGAGGAGGATGAGGAGGAAGAGGAGGAGGAGGATGAGGAGGAAGAGGAGGAGAATGTTGGCGAGACACAAGAGGGGACCATTGTTGAGTCCTTCACTGTTCAGCGTGTATGGGCAGAAGAAGAGGAGTTGGAGGAGGAGGAAATGGACAGTCAGGCCAGTGAGGGGAGTGAATTCTTACGCGTTGGTACTCTGGCGCATATGGCAGATTTCATGCTAGGCTGCCTATCCCGTGACCCTCGCGTTCAAAGAATTTATTCCAGCACCGATTACTGGGTTTCACTCTCCTGGACCCACGGTACAAGCAAAATCTTTCCACTCTCATCCCTGGAGAGGAAAGGAGTGTGAGAATGCATGAATACCAGCAGGCCCTGGTGCACAAGCTGAAACAGTATTTCCCTTCTGACAGCGCTAGCGGCAGAGTGCGTAGTTCTGCGGGACAAGTAGCGAGGGAGAGTAGGCGAGCAGGCAGCTTGTCCAGCACTGGCAAGGGTACGCTTTACAAGGCTTTTGCCAGCTTTATGTCACCCCAGCAAGACACTGTCACCTGTCCCCAGTCTCGGCAGAGTAGGGCTGATCTTTACAGAAAGATGGTGAGGGAGTACGTAGCTGACCATACCATCGTCCTAAATGATCACACAGCTCCCTACAACTACTGGGTTTCAAAGCTGGACATGTGGCACGAACTGGCGCTGTACGCCTTGGAGGTTCTTGCCTGCCCTGCCGCTAGCGTCTTGTCCGAGCGGGTTTTCAGTGCAGCTGGTGGCATCATCACCGATAAGCGTACACGCCTGTCGACTGACAGCGCTGACAGGCTGACGCTTATTAAGATGAATAAAGCCTGGATTTCTCATCATTTCCAATCTCCACCAGGTGAAGGAAGCTCAACCTGAATAATTTATCCACTCCTCCTCCTCCTCATTTTCCTCCTTCTCCTCCTCTTTGTACAGTAAAGCAGAGGAAACTGGCTATTTTTTGACAGGGCCCACTGGCTCTAGCTATAGTACTTTATGCATTTAATTTTTCTGGAGGGCCACCGACCCGGTCCTCTGTTTTAAACAATTTTTGGGAGTGCCACATACAGGCACTCAATCTATTCCATTTTTCTGAAGGGCCACCTACCTGCTCCTCTGGTTTGAAAACTTTTTTGGACTGCCACATACAGGCACTCAATCTATTTCATTTTTCTGGAGGGCCACCTACCTGCTCCTCTGGTTTGAAAACTTTTTTGGACTGCCACATACAGGCACTCAATCTATTCCATTTTTCTGGAGGGCCTCCTACCTGCTCCTCTGGTTTGAAAACTTTTTTGGACTGCCACATACAGGCACTCAATCTATTCCATTTTTCTGGAGGGCCACCTACCTGCTCCTCTGGTTTGAAAACTTTTTTGGACTGCCACATACAGGCACTCAATCTATTCCATTTTTCTGGAGGGCCACCTACCTGCTCCTCTGGTTTGAAAACTTTTTTGGACTGCCACATACAGGCACTCAATCTATTCCATTTTTCTGGAGGGCCACCTACCTGCTCCTCTGGTATGAAAACTTTTTTGGACTGCCACATACAGGCACTCAATCTATTCCATTTTTCTGGAGGGCCACCTACCTGCTCCTCTGGTTTGAAAACTTTTTTGGACTGCCACATACAGGCACTCAATCTATTTCATTTTTCTGGAGGGCCACCTACCTGCTCCTCTGGTTTGAAAACTTTTTTGGACTGCCACATACAGGCACTCAATCTATTCCATTTTTCTGGAGGGCCACCTACCTGCTCCTCTGGTTTGAAAACTTTTTTGGACTGCCACATACAGGCACTCAATCTATTTCATTTTTCTGGAGGGCCACCTACCTGCTCCTCTGGTTTGAAAACTTTTTTGGACTGCCACATACAGGCACTCAATCTATTCCATTTTTCTGGAGGGCCACCTACCTGCTCCTCTGGTTTGAAAACTTTTTTGGACTGCCACATACAGGTACTCAATCTATTCCATTTTTCTGGAGGGCCACCTACCTGCTCCTCTGGTTTGAAAACTTTTTTGGACTGCCACATACAGGCACTCAAGCTATTCCATTTTTCTGGAGGGCCACCTACCTGCTCCTCTGGTTTGAAAACTTTTTTGGACTGCCACATACAGGCACTATCCAAATTAAATTGTCTCCATAGCAGCCTCCACACGTTGTCTCCATTGCTACCTCCAAAAGTCGTCCATATAGCTGCCTCCATACATCGTCCCTTTATCAAACGAGGTGTGTCAGGCAGAAATTTGGGTTGTTTTCATGGATTCCACATCAAAGTTGTTAACTTTGTCGCCACCCAGCTGTGTTATCCACAAAATATACTGGCAAACTTTTATCATTTACCAATATTATTTCAGCGCTTCTTGCGCTTCTGTTTACATTCCCCTCACCCGCCATATCCTAAACTTATAAGAACGCTACTACACTTGATCTTATACAAAAGGTTCTTAGAAGTTCTGTTTGGGGAGTAGCCTAGAGACACGGGCTTGGATTGGCGAAAGCTCGTCTGGCAGCGGAGCGCCAGCTCCATGCCAAGATCCAACTAACATAGTTTTAACTGCAGCACCTTTAATCTACTACTAGTTCACTGCCTCCATACATGGTCCCCTTATCAAACGAGCTTTGTCAGGCAGAATTGTGGGTTGTTTTCATGGCTTCCACAACAAACTTGTTAACTTTGTCGCCACCCTGCTGTGTTATCCACAAAATATACTGGCAAACTTTTATCATTTACCAATATTATTTCAGCGCTTCTTGCGCATCTGTTTACATTCCCCTCACCCGCCATATCCCAAACTTATAAGAACGCTACTACACTTAACTTGGTGCACGCTGGGACCGAGTCTGACCCTGGGGCTGGTGATATACTGCCGACGCAGAGGATTGCGGGGCCTACCTCGGTCCAGGTCTCAAAGGCCTACTATACCTCCTCCTCCTCCCACCCCTCCTCCACCTCCTCCTCCTCCGAATTACCATCCGTGGCCATGGCGCCATCAGTCGGTAGCTCTAGGCACAGCAGCAGTGCCGTCGCTAAGCGACAGCAGGCGGTGCTCAAACTGCTGAGCCTAGCCGATAAAAGGCACACCGCCCAAGAGCTATTACAGGGCATTCCACATCAAACTTGTTAACTTTCTCGCCACCCTGCTGTGTAATCCACAAAAGATACTGGCAAACTTTTATCATTTACCGATATTATTTCAGCGCTTCTTGCGCATCTGTTTACATTCCCCTCTCTCGCCATATCCCAAACTTATAAGAACGCTACTACACTTGATCTTATACAAAAGGTTCTTAGAAGTGCTGTTTGGGGAGTAGCCTAGAGACAGGGGCTTGGATTGGCGAAAGCTCGCCTGGAAGCGGAGCGCCAGCTCCATCCCAAGATACAACTAACATAGTTTTAAGTGCAGCACCTTTAATCTACTACTAGTTCACTGCCTCCATAATAATAATAATAATAATAATCTTTATTTATATAGCGCCATCATATTCTGTAGCGCTTTACAAATCATAGGAAACAAATACAAATGTAACGTAACAGAGCACAACATTTGTATGGAACAACAGGAGTGAGGTCCCTGCTCGCCAGAGCTTACGGTTTATGAAGATGATGGGGTAACACGAGGTAAAAGAATTTTTAATGGTCAAGCCATTCTTCTTAGGGAATAGAACAAAATATAATAAATGGAATTGCTGTCGCTTGAACCACTCAGCCGTCACCAGGTCCAGGGTGAATGGGACTGCATAGAAGTCTGGTGCCTGTTGGTTGCTGGATAACAGATGGGAGGACGACACAGGACGGGTTAGTAGAAGAGTTAAAACTTCATGCAGTTAATGAGTGTTATAGGCTTGCCTAAAGAAATGGGTTTTAAGAGCACGTTTGAAACTTTGGAGGTTAGGTATTAGTCTGATAGTCCGGGGCAGAGCATTCCATAGAATTGGTGCAGCTCTAGAGAAGTCTTGGAGACGCGAGTGGGAGGTCCGCACTAGGGTAGAGGTTGATCTAAGATCACTGGCGGATCTAAGAGCACGGGTTGGGCGATAGACTGAGATAAGAGAGGAGAGGTAGGGGGGTGCAGCATTATACAGAGCTTTATGGATGAGGGTTATTATTTTAAACTGTATTCGAAAGGAGACTGGCAGCCAGAGCAGCGACTGGCATGAACTGTAGGCATACATGGTCCCCTTATCAAACGAGCTGTGTCAGGCAGAATTTTGGGTTGTTTTCATGGCTTCCACAACAAACTTGTTAACTTTGTCGCCACCCTGCTGTGTAATCCACAAAATATACTGGCAAACTTTTATCATTTACCAATATTATTTCAGCGTTTCTTGCGCATCTGTTTCCATTCCCCTCACCCGCCATATCCTAAACTTATAAGAACGCTATTACACTTGATCTTATACAAAAGGTTCTTAGAAGTGCTGTTTGGGGAGTAGCCTAGAGACAGGGGCTTGGATTGGCGAAAGCTCGCCTGGCAGCGGAGCGCCAGCTCCATGCCAAGATCCAACTAACATAGTTTTAACTGCAGCACCTTTAATCTACTACTAGTTCACTGCCTCCATACATGGTCCCCTTATCAAACGAGCTGTGTCAGGCAGAATTTTGGGTTGTTTTCATGGCTTCCATGTTAACTTTGTCGCCACCCTGCTGTGTAATCCACAAAATATACTGGCAAACTTTTATCATGTACCGATATTATTTGAGCGCTTCTTGCTCACCTCCTTTGGTTCCTCTCTGCCACCCATTGGTTTGAAGCCTGAGTCCATTTAGGGTATGTCGCCATGCCACTCTCTAGCCTGCCGCTGCTGCCGCTGCCTCTGCATGAAGTCCCCTATAGTGTCAGGGTCAATTATTGGATGTTTTAGATGCTATCTAGCTTCATTCTGTCACTCTGTCATGGCCATGCTGTTGCCCATAATTTTGGCATAATGGTGCGATTAAGCAGCCTCAGAGGCATCCATGCATGCTGCCCCTGCTGTTTCCTGTCCATTTCCGTGGTGTTTCCATCCTTTTCTGAGGTTCCCAGGTGTTTGGCCAAGCTTCCCTGTGCAGAGCCTTGGTCCCCTTGAAAAATGCTCGAGTCTCCCATTGACTTCAATGGGGCTCGTTATTCGAGACGAGCACTCGAGCATCGGGAAAAGTTCGTCTCGAATAACGAGTACCCGAGCATTTTAGTGCTCGCTCATCTCTACTCATTATATAACATATATAGTATAAAGAGCCTGTCTTAACATTACAAATTCTAACAGCTTTATCCCAATTTCTCTGTTTTATTAGCCTGTGAAATGTGTCATACTAAATGACTTTAACAAAGACATTCATTGGCCATGCCATGTTTTCAGCTCATAGATCATTTAGCAAGAATGAAATAAAATCACTTTGCCTTGTAGAAGAGAGTAATATAGAATGTATGAAAGGCAAGCTTTGGAATGGTCGGAGCTGTGTGTGTTGGACATCAAATGTTCCACAGGTTTTGGCACAATTTACATTGAAAGACTTTAACAGCCACACACAGCTTATTCCATAAATCTTGTGAGACTGTAGCTTCTGCTTGATCAGATTTCGCTTATATTGAAAGGAATTATAAACCGGGGTCTGTTTCAGAATTCACATGTTTATTTGCTGGGATACTTGAGCTATAAATATTAGACCATATTCAAGCTTATAGTTTTGAAAATTGCCCATTTTCTCTAAAAGCACAATGGGTGTTAGTCAGTCTTTGGGGTTTATATATCTGGTATTTCTGAAAGCGGTTGTCCAACTAAAATAAAAAGCTTCTAGAATAAAAAACATGCCTTAACTCTTTTGTTCCAGCTGTTGTCATATGACTTGCTTTAGCCAATCACTGGCCTCAAGTCTCCAAAAGACTTACTCCATATGATGAGCTTTAGCGGTTGAAGGCACTGGATATGCATGACATGGAAATGGCTTTTGCAGCTACTTAATTTATATTAAAGCGAACCTGTCACCAGGAATGCCATTTTTAGCTGGTGACCCATTACAACAACCTATGTTCTTCTTTTAAAAAAACATTTATCATCCTTCTGAATCATTTCAGTAGTTTATGCAAGTCAAATTTAAATTACCTAGCTCACTGTCAGCAGTGTGTGGTGAGTCCCTGGGGACGTCTCCTCATGTATCTTCCTTTACTCCAGAGCATCCCCCTAGCTCCCCTGCCTGCTCAATGCACATGATGGGAAGTGGGGAGGAGTGAGGGAGCTGCATAAGTGTGGAAGAGATTAGAACTACACAGGCACACAGGCGGCACCTGGCCCCTCCCGGGACTCACCATATGCCGCTGGCAGGGAGCCAGGTAATGCGAAGTAACCTTATATAAACTACTGAAATGATTCAGAATGCTGACGAAGGCATTTTAAAAATTAACATAGGATTTTGGAACCTGTCACCAGATAAAGATGGCATTCCTTGTGACAAGTTCACATTAAATGTAACTTACAGAATAATGCATAGAATTGTTGAATTTTGGAGTAAAATACATGTTTATTAAATATTGCTGGATGGTAACTCTGCTATTGTATGAACTGTATGAAGAAAGAATTAGTAGGGACCCCCAGCAGACTCTAAAATTATGTAGTGATTGTGCTCTTGAGATGTGTTCTTTCAGCGATTAGCTTGGAGATTTATTGACCTCATTAAAATGTTAATATTTTGATGCAAAGCTGTGAATAACATTCTTATACCATTAACTAATTTACGGGGGAAGTTATCACATGTAAACCATATCTATGAGTGAACAATTTTATAGTAGTCATTTTAGGTTGATACTTGGCATCAGAGAGAGTTCCAGAGGGCTACCTATACAGAGTATGAGCAGCAGAAAGAATATGCTAATACTTACTTTGCAAGCTTGGTGGATGAAATGTTGTATGTGGCTCTTCCATATATGAAATGCTGGATGTCTATGCATAGGTTTACTATTTTAAGTATCTTTTCTCATGCTGCATCTTATGTTACATTTTGTTATTGCACACAATAATGCATAATGCTGTGGATGCTGCTCATGTGTTAAATTAGAGCCAATACAATGTTTTTTGAGTGGTGAGAAAAATGAGGTAGTCTGTATTTTATATCATGAAGATGACTTAAAAGGATGGAATTTAGATCTAAAAATAAGTAACTATAAGGCATTCACATCAAGCAAGTCATTCACATTTCCACATAAAATGGAATGAGGCATACAAATGAGCGTGCTTCTAGCTCACACCAGCTAACCACAAAAATGCAGCCCAAGATACCAAAACCTTTGCTCCTTAAAATGAATTGCAACACTGCCAGTGAACTATGTATGCATAAAAGACCATCTAAGATGATCAATGCTCACACTTAATTAAAGTGAGACACTACATCAACTCTGCTCGGCTGGAAAAACAATCTATTATCTGCCCACAGGACAATCCATAATTGCTTTTACGAGCTCGGCTTGGAATTGTACAAAATGGCATTTCTGCTACTTATTTAAGCATAGGGAATTATGTTGTAAGTATCTTTGCAGGTTACCAAATTCATTGGGTTTTAAAATATGTGCGTGATAAGCAATTTTGCAAACCATACTTTTAAAAAGATATTTTTATCAACCAATTTCATGCAAAGTCTATTAGCTGCTTGCTAGTAATGAACTGTGCAGCATTTGCTTATTCACCAAAATATTAAAGGAGTTAAAGGGGTATTCCCACAAAGACAAGTTTCTTATATGTACTCAGGATAAGAAAATAACACATTCTCGAATTCACAAAAATTTCACAACCTGTCTCTATCAGTCCTGCTGTACACAATTTCAGTTGCCCCTAGACATGACCCTGTAACTTCTGACTTGGGGTCGGGCTGCCATCTTGGATTTGTATGTGACAGCATGCAGATGAGATTTCTGTCTCCCTTCTGTGTGCCTGTAGCCACGCCCCCTGCACAGAGCTCACACTGATCATTTCCTGTCAGCACAGAGCAGAGAGAGGCTGCAAACTACAAGGGAAGGGGGAGCCAGGCACATATCTGTGAGATGTTGCAGAGCTAAAATTGTAACAGTGTAAAAGTCTGTCAGCCTCTGTCTGTCATGTAATAGGCATCTCATGCATCTCATCATCTCTCATCTGTCTCCTCTTCTATGTGTCAGTGTGTTAGTACAATGTCAGAAGCCAGATGAAAGTGTATATACACCTGTACCCTGATGATGTAACCACAAAGTCACCCCACAGAACTAGATGGATTATAATGTGTCTGCTTAGAGAGTCCCCACCCACACACTGGGATTTTGCACTGAGCAGCCAACAAGTCATAGGAGCTAAAACAGCTATCAAACTGAGTAAAATTGTAAAGTAAGGGGTGACAATGATCTGTATTGTGTTAACATCTTTAGGGGATTGAAATGTGAGAATTTTCTTTCTTGGGAAAACCCCCTTAAAGGACATCTACCACCAGGATGAAGAATTGTAAACCATGCACACTGACATACTGGTGTGTGTCCCCTCTTGTAGGATCTGCTCTTCTTTAAGCTTCTTATGCCCTGGTTTTTAAAAATGAATAACAATATATTTGGAAAAGCTTTACATATCAAAACAATTTTTACTTTGTTTTTTTTTCATGACATGTGAGACGTTAACTTGCTAATGTAGTTTTATTAATTACATTTTTTTTTTTAAATTGGCAGATAAATTACTCTTTTGTCATTTTATCGATTTAAAGTTTTCTTTAAATAAGCAGCGAAACTGAATAAACCTTTACTAAAATATTCTATAAATATGTAAAGCACCATTTTATCACCCTTTCCCCAAGTTTAGATACAAATGCAGAATGTTGCAAACTGTAAGCTAAGTCTTTCCTACAGCTCCTTTTACATTTTACCATTGGCTGTTAGGCTGGAGGGGGGTGGGGGTCTTTCAAATGCCTACATCTCCTGAACTGTGTCACCTGGAAACACAATTGATCTGTTTTTCAAACAGGAGAATATCACCTTTAACCCCTATGCGTACCAGGACATTATAGTACGTCCCTACGGGAAGATACTTCCCACATGGGGACATTCAATAACAGCGGTGGCGAACCTATGGCACGCAGAACCCTCTCTGTTGGCACATGCTCAGTGGCCCCAGCCACCTCCAGCTGAGCTTCCTGCTCTCACACTACCTATTCTTTATGAAGTTTCTGCAGGCTGGCCGACGCTTGACAGTCATAAGAACTTCAGCAAGGAGCGACATCCAGCCACAGGTCAAAGGTTAAGTGTGGGTGGAATCCCTGTTGCAGGATGCTATCATAGCGTATGCTCATTCATCCCCACATGTTATAGGAATGAGCTGCAGATGAGAGATGAAGCTGGCCGTCATATGAACTGAACGGGTGAGCTTCATCCTCATGCCATTTGATGCGTCTCCTGTGTCACTGGACACTATAAACATCCCTGGTCATTAGTCACTCAATGTGTACAAGACTGCTGCATTCCAAGCCATAGCAGACAGTCCTGTGTAAAACACTATCATACTTATACAGGACTGTAAAAAAGCAGCAATCCTAAGTAACTTACTTAAATAAGACTGCCACGTCTTCCTCCATAAATATCAGGCCGTCCTGTCACTTACATGTTACACAGGAATGTCTGCTTTACATGGAGGGAAACACAACCGCAATAAAAAAGGAAGCACGCTGCAGCAACCCTGTGTAGAATATAGAGTCACATGGTGCGGAAGACGCTGTAAATAACTAACAAAGGACTTCTTACAATTGTTACAATTGTTTCTCAAACAAGTGACATGGTACCTGATGACACATAATTTTTTTCTATTTAATGATGTCTATTATTTGCAAACCCAGGGAGTTTCGATGGGGGCTAAGTTCTCCCCCTCATTGGCAAATCTTGTCATGGCAATGTGGGAAGAGGAATATATTTTTTCCACTGATAACCCTTTTTGTGATGCTCTGCACTGGTACGGCAGATACATCGACGACCTGCTACTGGTGTGGGTCGGAGATGTGTCTGCCGTACCGGTGTTTATGGATTTTATCAATGATAACCAATATAACCTAAAATTTACCTTCTCGACAAATAGGACATATGTAGAATTTCTTGATTTAAAACTCAAAGCGGATGAGTCTGGAATCATATCCACATGTACTCACCGTAAAAAAACAGCTGGAAACACCATTCTACATGCACACAGTGCACATCCCACACATGTCATCAAAGCCATCCCCATAGGAGAAATGAACAGAGCACGCCGGAACTGTAGCCATACAATGGACTACAGACGGGAGGTTTCTGAGATCAAAAACAGACTTAAGGATCGCAAATATCCTCAGTGGATGCTAAATAGGGCTGAAGCCGCTGTCTGTAAGAAGAGCCGAACAGACATGCTTAAACGCAAAGGTTACAGTGGGCCACCTAAAAATAACATGAACACTCCATGTCTAACGTTGCAATATTCCAATCAATTTGCCGATATCAAAAATATTTTCATTAAATACTTACCCATTTTACAAAGTGATGAAAAAATATCACACCTATTGACCAATGGTGTCAGAGTTATTCCCAAAAAACTACCCACAATAGGTAATAGAATATCTCCCAGTTATTTTGGTACGAAAAATAGGCATAAACAAACCTGGTTACACCATAAGGGATTTTTTAAATGTGGCTCTCACCCATGTAAAACTTGTTCCTATGTCACACCCACCAAAACTTTTTCTGATAATACAAATACACAATCATATGATATACAAGGATTCCTGAATTGTAACTCAAACTATGTAGTATATATAATTAAATGTACCTTGTGCACCCAGCTGTATGTGGGTTGCACAACTAGGAAACTGAAACAAAGATTTTTAGAACATCTTAGGGACATACGCAACTGGAATAAACTTAATGCACTGCAACAAATCGATAGGAGGAGATCCCTCTCTGGAGCGGCACGACATTTTATAGATTTTCACCAGGGAGAGGTGTCTTCTTTGGAAACCTTCGCCATTGAACAGGTGTACTTGCCCCAACGTGGCGGGGACAGACACAAAATGCTATTAGACAGGGAGGCATACTGGATTCTTGTTCTTAATACTAGATTTCCGGAAGGCATGAACTTCAGACGGGAGTTCATGTTCCACTATTGACTATTATGTCTTACATACGTGTGGGGAGATGTAATGCAATCTTCTGCATGCTTCCCCACACGTCCAGAATATTGTACATGTCTGGTGATTATGCCCACAACAATGTGCGTAGGATATAGTATACACTCCCCCCTTAGTGCCCTACATAATTGACCCTCATTCTCTAGTCGCTTGCGAGCTAGCTCTATAGTAACTAACCCGGTTTCCACAGCATTTATTCTTCTACTATCATTTGGCCGGAACAAATCCGGGCCACCAAAATTAACATCAATGTCGATTTTACCATACTTTTGTTGACGGGACCGGGTGTTTCTGTATCTGGGTCCGCGGTGACTTTGGCTTCGCGTTGTCATGGGAACAGTGGAGCCATACTTCCTGTCCACACTGCCATGCAATTAGAGATGTATTTCCGGTCAGGTTTTCCGAGCGTCACAACTCACATGTAAGCGAACATTCTTCGTACTACGAAATGTATATACATATATGATGTACATGAGGAAGTAAGTGTTGGTATTTTTTGCTATGTGCTTTATTCTTAGTAAATGTTTTATTGTATGTTTTTAAGGTAAGAAGTCTGCCCTTCTCACCGGATGCTCATCATTAGCGCACCGGTGAGACAGGTGAACAAGACTATATATTCACATCACATTTACTTGAAAGTCAGCCATGAGTAAGGGCGTCTTTTGAGCCCGAAACACGTAGGCGATCCAGTCAGCCGTTTCACTCTATGCCAATCAGGCTGTCTCGCTAAACTTATTGTTATCTTATGATTGTCTTTTAAAGAAAAATTTTTTTGGAATAAAACTACATGCTTTTATCTACAATTTTTGGTGCGGCATGCGATTCTTCTTCTACAATATTTGGATTTAACCCTCCTGGTCCCGGAGTAGCAGCCAGCACAATGAAAAACCAACAAATGGTGAGCTGAAACTTTATCTTTTTCTTTTTCCCAACAAAGGACTTCTGCATCCTATTGCACCATATTTTACATAGGACTGCTGCTTATTTCTCTGTGTAAAGTATGACATTTAACACATGACTGACTGTTTGACATGGAACAAAAGGCAGCAGTCCTATATAAGGAAATAAAAGGGATAGACCGCCAAAGTCCTGTGGGGTTCAAAAATCCCAGCAGTCCCATGTAAACTTAAACAGCACTGCTCAACTTAGTAGCTCCCTATTTATTTTTTTTAACACAGGAGTGCTGCAGGTTTTCTAGTTATCCTAATAGCAATATTAGGCTGCGTTCAGATGACGTGCCCTGTTTCCCCCGAAAATAAGAAAGTGTCTTATATTAATTTTTGCTTCTCAAGAGGCACTAGGTCTTATTTTCAGGGAATGTCTTATTTTTCCATGAACAAGAATTAACATTTAAGATTGAACAAAAAATCTACTTCTTAAACATCCTCATGACACTCCAAACCGAATTTCATGCTGTATTTCTTGTGACTCAATTTCTATTAGGATCATTGGCCTCAATCTCTCATGTTTAGTAAAAGCACTTTCCATAAATGACCCCTTCTAATCCTTGTTGCTGTTGGTATCACATTTGCAGCACAACAACCAGTGATTTAATTCCTTGAATTCTTCCCCATGTCACAATCTTCTGGGAGGCGCTGCTTTAATGACTGCCGCTAGGTCTTATTTTCAGGGGAGGCCTTATATTTTTAAGCCTGATCAATATTGTACTAGGTCTTATTTTCGGGGGATGTCTTATTTTAGGGGAAACAGAATTCAAACGCAACAGGGAGGAACTGCCCCCAATCGTAAACAAGCACCAAATGTTTTGCATGTTAACAATACTAAACAAGTTTTGCTCATTCCCTATTGTATAAGTTAAAGGCTATTCAGGGTTACATTTCCGTATGGCACTTTTTCGATATGTAAGTAGGTTTGCGGTTGCAGTCTGGGAACTCGGCCTCTAAAACGTTTGCCGTGACTGTTATATAACGTTCCGTTTCTGGCACCGGCTCAAGAATGGAGCTAGCTCCACAAGCAGTGGCTGTCAGTTGTATATTACAGCTGACTGTAAAATGTCTGCGGATGCGTCTGCGTACCATACAGATTACACTGCTCTACAATAAATTAGTAGTAGAGCAGTATTGTAGAGCAGTGTATTGGACTTGAACCAACTATCAGAGCATCTCTGGTTCAAGTTCAAGTATGTATAAGTAAAAAAAAAGGTAAAAACACTAAAGTTTAAAAATGAGAATAAATAAAAAATAAATACATAAAAATTAAGCCCCTAAAATGTAACTTTCCAGTACAACACTTAATAAAGTATAAAAAACACAATCACACAAAAAAACCCTACATATTTGGTATTGCCGCGTCCGTAACAACCTGTATAATTATCCGCTCCTGTCCGGCAAACCGCGCAACCACAACCAGGCTTTGCGCTAGCTGTCAGACTAGGTAAGTGGTGGCAAACTCACCCTGCGACGTCCCTGCGGGCTAAGGCCCTGCCTAAAGCAGATAAACCGCCCTGATAAGGGCCAACCCACTTCGGGAACCTAACTTGCGGTCCCTGAGCGACCCTATAAGATGACAGGGAAAACTTACTTCGTCTGGCAGCTGCTGGATGGTGGAGCGAACAGGTAACCAGAATACAGGTGCAGGCCAGTGATCACACTGGTGCACAGAATACTAACACAGGTCTGAGACAGGGGAAGCGGGATAACACTAGGACAGTGGTGGCAAACATATGGCACGGGTGTCAGAGATGGCACTCAGAGCAATTTCTGTGATCACTCAGGACAGATTTCACCAAACAGGACCATATCTTCCTGCTGTCCCAGGAAACTGAAGAGATGCTGCTCTCAGCGCTACTTTAAAGCAACACTTCATTTGATGTTTGGAACTGCAGGTAAAATTAGAAGGTGTGGACTGAACTGCAATGTCTTTGGAGGTCCTCCTGCTAGACCCACCATTCTTCCTGTATGAGAGAGAGCCTGGAGAGAAGCAACTATGATAGTCTGAATTTGCCCTCCTTTCAAATGTAATGGTTGCTTCAGGGGGCGATACGATTGAAAGAACAGGTAGCTGTAAGTTACTGTTTAAAATTCCATGTTGGCACTTCACGCTAAATAAGTGGATTTTGGTTGTAATTTGGGCACTCTGTCTCTAAAAGCTTCACCATCACTGCACTAGGAGGTAAACGATACTGAGGGACAAACAATGTTATATACAGGTCTTCAGGTGGGTTATACACAGGTCAGGTCAAGATCAAGCGGGTTATATATAGGTCCAGATACAGGCAGACAAAACACAGAATACCAAACAAGATAACAAGAGTGCAAGATACACAGGTGAGACTTGAATTAACCAGCAAGGTATGATGGGAATAGGCAGGTATATAAGCAGTTCCCAGACACGCCTCCAGCAGCACACTAAGGGAAACTGACTAGTAACCCTTTCTGGGAGGGCTGAAATGCAAGGAGCAGGGTGTGACTCAGTTAATCCAAACACAAACACTAAGCCACAGTTCACACACAAATAAACGTCATCTATTTTGCAGCTGCGGATAGTGCAACGTTTACTCTCCGACTTTACAATAATAAAACAGAATTGTTACTGGACCTGCATGGTAAACAGCAGGAAAAAAACGCAAAAAACGTTCTGAAAAAATATAATTTTTAATTAATACCTTTAAAAAATGCTCTAAAAAGTGATGCACTCTAAGGAAACATTTTGGGATAACAACAATGCTTTTTAATCATAGTTTTTAATTAAGGTATTATTTTGGGTGGGTTAATTTTGCAGACAGGTTCTCTTTAATGAAGATTGGCAGAGATTTTGCCAGCCTCCTGGCTGTTGCATATTTTGTAAATAATTTTTGTTGGTCTGAAAATAGTATGAAAAAGACCAAAATAACATTTTTCTATTTAGGCTAGAGCTACTTTATTAACCCCTAGGCGCACCTGGACGTTATAGTACGTCCCCGGGGCTAGATGCTTAGCGCACGGGGACGTTCTATAACGTCCTGCTTCTGGCACCGGCTCACGAACGGAGCCGGTACCAGAAGCAGCGGCTGTCAGCTGTCTAGTACAGCTGACAGCCTGCGCTAACACCCGCGATCGGAGACGGCTCCGATCGCGGGTGTTAACCCCTTACACGCCGCGGTCAAACATGACCGCGGCGTGTAACGGTGTTAGCGCTGTGGATCGGATCCCCCGTGCCGCTTACCGGGGGATCCGATCCTCTTCCGGGCAGCTCCGAGGACTGGCATGTGCCCCGGAGCTGCCCGGTCTCCATGGCAGCCAGACCCCTTCCGGGTCTGGCTGTAAACTGTCTGAGCATGCGCAAGCTTGCTCAGACAGTTTACACTGCTCTACAATAAAATAGTATTGTAGAGCAGTGTATTGAACTTAAACCAGTGATCAGAGCATCACTGGTTTAAGTTCAAGTATGTAGAAGTAAAAATATGCAAAAACAGTTAACACTACACATTATAATAAATAAAAAATTAATACATAAAAATATAAGCCCCTAAAATGTCACTTTCCCATAAAAAAACTTAATAAAGTATAAAAAACATAAAAACACAAAAAAACCCCGCATATATGGTATTGCCGCGTCCGTAACAATCTGCATAATAAAACAGAATTGTTACTGGACCCGCACGGTAAACGCCGGAGGAAAAAAACGCAAAAAACATTCCGAAAAAAGATAATTTTTAATTAATACCCTATAAAAAATGCTCTAAAAAGTGATTTAAAAAATGTTATGCACTCCAAAATAAGCCCACTAAAAAGAACAACTGTTCTCGCAAAAAATAAGCCCCTAACCAGATTTATCTGCCAAAAAATAAAAAAGTTATGCATATAAAAAGATGGTGATGCTAAAATGAATAAGATTTTCTCCAAATTAGTTTTTATTCAGTACAATTGAATAAAATACACAAAACCCCCACATATTTGGTATCCCTGCGTCCGTAACAATCTGCATAATAAAACAGAATCGTTATTAGATCCGCAAAGTGAACCCCGTAAAAAACAACCTAAAAAAACTCTCTCTGCTAAAGATGATTTTTTATTAATGCCCTTTAAAAATGCTCTAAAAAAGTGATTTTAAAAAGTTACGCAATCTAAAATAAGACCACTAAAAAGAGCTATCATTCTTGCAAAAAATAAGCCCTTAAACAGATTTTTGAGGTGAAAAATAAAAAAGTTATGCATATGAAAGACGGTGATGCTAAAATTAACAACAATTTTGCCAAATTACTTTTTATTCAGTAAAAATGGGAAAAAATAAAAAAATATATATAAATGAAGTATTTTCATAAACGTGGCGACCCAAAGAATAAAAATAATATACTATTTTCATGGTATGGTTAACGGCCAAAAAAAAAAACACATAAAAATGTTCCTAAAAATTGATGATTTTCATTTCCTCCACCAACAAAGAGTTAATAAAATCTCACCAATTAGCTATAGATGCCCCAAAATTATGTATTAGAAAAGTGCATCTCATGTGGCAAAAGAAATAAGCCCCTATAGGTCCTCAATAAAAAAAAGAAAAAAATTATAGCCTGTACAATGTGACATAGCAAATCTGATTTGAATGGCGCCTCCTTCCCTTCTATGCCCGGCCGTGCGCCCATACAGCAGGTTACCACCACATGTAGGGTATCGGTGTACTCGGGAGAAATTGTGTATCAAACTTTGTGGAGCCTTTTTTCATTTTATCCATTACAAATGTAAAATTTTCCACCCAAAATGAGTGTATTGTGAAAAAATATTACAATTTGCAGACTCCACCTCCATTTTATTTTAACCCCTATAAAATACGTAAAGGGTTAACAAACTTCTTAAAAGTGGTTTTTCATACGTTGAGGGGTGTAGTTTCCACAATGGGGTAATTTACGAGTCTCGCTATTATTTAGGCCTCTCAGTGTCAATTAGAAACTGAGCAGGTCCATCTAAATACAGGTTTTGGCGATTTTACAAAAAATGTGAAAAATGGCACCCAAATTCTGAGCCTCATAACATTCTAGTAAAATATGTGGAATCTTAAAAAACCATGCCAACATAAAGCAGACATTTGGGAAATGTAAGTTATGAATTTATTTGGGTGCTATGACTTTCTGAATCAAAAGTAGAGAATTTAGAACGTTGAAAATAAAGAATTTTTCAAAATTTTTGCCAAATTTTGTTTTTTTTCATAACTAAACGCAAAAGATTTCATCCAAATTTTTAAACTAATTTGAAGTACAATGTGTCACGAGAAAACAATCTCAAAATCCCCTGGATATCTCACAGCGTTCCCACGCTATAACCACTTATAGTGACACAGGCCAGATTTGAAAAATGGGGCTGCGTCCTTTAGGCCAAAAGATGCTGTGTCCCGTAGGGGTTAAGAGTCTGGTAAATCTGTAATATAAACCTAGGGAATAGAAAGGAAAGTTTTAATTTTTTTTCCAGCATGTGTAATTGATGGTATAGTCCATCAATATCTGAATCCTGTGTCCTTACCAGTCTTAAAGATTTATATCTGGGGCTCAAACCCCTAATCATTGTAAGGTGACTTTCAAATTAAATGAGTCTGTGTCCAGCGCTGGAATTTGACTAACTTGAATGAAAAGACAAGACCTGTCCTTGCAGGAAGTTAGCAACAAGACTGCTACTTTATTGTGGGACTGACACATTTATAGAAAACCATAAGGTACTTTACATAAGGCGTGTAAGTAGGAAAGCAGCAACTATAATTGGGTGTTCTCACCCAGGAAATGTAATACTATTGGATGTAAGCACACAAAGGAGTCTAATACTATTGGCTACATGCAAATACTGAAACTTCACATAAACCAAATGTCCAGATGTCCACATGGATACCTTCCACTAGGTGGTGCTAGCGAGCACTAAGTCTTTTGTGTGCTGAGGGAAACACCCAAACTTAGTTATCACTACACAAAGTTATGTGAAATAATGCTGAATCTCTAAAATGTCCGACAATACGTAAGATGGCGTCTGAGTCCAGTATAATATCTTTAACATTTCCCCCCTTTTGAGCTTTGCATGGCCTGTAACTGTTGTCCAGAGTGACCTCCTCAAACTCCAGGTACCCACAGGTAGGCTAAGCCCTTACCTGCTGGACTTGTTAACTCTTCACCAGATCTCCTGGAGGCCAGTCACTCGGGGGTTACAGGCCTGCATACTCAAATTACTTAATTGTGTTTCCATAGTTTATGGGTTTATTAACAGGCTGGTTCTTCAACAAGACGGTATCCTCCACACCGGGACTTCTCCTGTCATGGTTCTTACCACCTGGACGGCCATCTGGGACATGGTGGACTTGATGAGGGGGACCACACAACACGCAATAAGCGACGAGAGCAAAATCACAATCCCCAATATCACCCCCACTTAAAGGAAACCCTTCCAATCCCCCAACTACAAAGTGAAGGACAAAGTGTCCACCCCAGAGTTTCTCTCGAGTTCCCTGGACAGTCCTTCAATCTCTTCAAGTGCATGGGTAATGGATCCATAGGGGGCGATGTCATCTAGGATGTATATGCAACAGGCCACTCCCACCATCTTACAGACTCCTCCCTTCTCAGCAAGGATCATGTCCAAAGCCGTGCGGTTCTGGGAAGCATCTCGGATATAACTCATAAATCTCTGTTGATTACAATAACACCAGTTAACCCAACCAACATTTTTGCTCATAGCTATCTGGGGAATAATGGACTCTAGACCTGCCCATATCTGATTGTGGGCCTTGTACTCATCTGGGACCCCCCTTGGTGCTCCCACTGTATCTATATAAACGTTGTCATCTAGGTGCTTCTCTCCGACCTCCAGAATCCTTTGGGATTCTCTACCTTTACTTTATGTGTCCGATCAAACTTATCCCTGGGGATCACAAGGAAGGAATGCACAAATGTTATCACCGTACACTCACCTTCCCGGCCTCTAGGCCTGACCTGACTCTCCTATCCCCACAAATCCTGTACACATCAGACACTGCTAATACAGGGTTATCTGTGCTGTCAATGTTAAAGAAGGTCATTGTCTTGTTGCACCAACCATAGGTAAAGTCTCCTACCCTGGGGGCATCCTGGTCACCCGTATAGATACAGTGATAGTCATGGTTGGGGTGTCCCTGAGCTTACAGTCAGTCAGAAGAGACCAGCTAGCAAGAAGAATAAGTAAGCATGGAATAGAAAGCGTGGAAGCGTGCTGACTTCCCTCTAGCTTCACAGACGTGGCACTGGTCAGCAGGACTTGGAAAGGACCGTCATAGCGAGGCTCCAGGCTGTCTCTCTGGTGCGTCTCTTTACCACCACGTAGTCTCCAGGCTTCAGGTTATGCGTCCTGAGGTCTCTGTCTGGATCTGTCCAGTGAAGTGGGTTCTGCGACCGGACTCTATGGTCTCTGGAAGTCCAAACCTGCAGAAAAATCTCACTCACCAACTTCTTGGCTGCGGCTCTGGCAGTAGCCATGGTCATGGGAGAAACTTCTGGCCACCCTGGAAAGAGATCAATGCACACAAGCACGTACTCCTACGTACCACTTTTGGTAGCTGGATAAAATCCATCTGCAGTCTTTGGAAGGGATACAGCGGCTTGGGTGTCACCTTCCGTGGGGTCTTTACCACCTTACCCGGGTTGTGGCGGGCACAGACTATACAGGCTTTCACTAGTCTAGTGACGGGGGTAGTAATGCCCGGGGCAAACCACTGGTGGTTTATGAGCACTAGCATGGCCATTTTGGATGTGTATGTGTCCGTAGGCTACTTGACTTACTGTCGGGTGCAGGGCTCCGGGCAGGCACACCCTCTCTCCCAGCATCCAGGTCCCATAGGCATCTGGGCTCCAGCTTTCCTCCACACTCCCTTCACTTCTGATGACTCTCGGGCCACCAGGGACTGGAACACCTGTGGATCAAACTTTTAGCTCAGAACTCACCGCTGAGACTTCAGGACAGTCTCTGGGCTCCATCTGTGCAGCTGCCTTCGCCATCCCGTCAGCCACATACCTGCCCTTGGCTTGTGGATTACCAAATTGTGTGTGCTCTTACTTTTACTATCCTCACCTCTTGTGGAAGTAAGAGAGCACCCATGAGCTCTATAACCAGCGTGCCATGCTTAAAGGGGGTCCCTGCAGAGGTGAGGAAATCTCTAGCCTTCCATATGGGTTCATAGTCGTGTTTAGACCCCAGAACTATACCTTGAGTATAGATGTTTGCCCTTTTACCTTCCACCAGCTGTAGCGCTTCCCTGAGTGCCATCACTTCACCTCCTGCGCTGACCTGTGTGGAGGGAGTGGTACTGCTTGTACTACCTCATGTGCGCCACTGACCACTGTATATCCAGTGTAGAACCGTCTGTCTTCTCCTGCAGACCTGGAGCCATCTATGAGAAAAAACTCAACATCTGTGTTACTCACCCTTCTCTCCCCCCCTCTCTGAATCCTGAAAGACTGACGATAGAATGAAGGATTCAGAGCTGTGCACCTTATCAGTGCATCCTGGGGCATCAGGAGTGCACACTGGAGTCTGAGCTGTCTGGCCTTTGCTCAGATGCTTGGGCTGTATTTGGGTGAGGACACTGTGCAAGGTATGTGGGGTTTGCACTGTAACTGAGTAATCTAGGATCAACTCACTGGCCTTGCTGCTGCAGCTACTGACACATGAGGGGCTCCCCTCACGACTGAGTCTAACCGGGCCTAATAGTGGGCCACTGGTAAGGCCACCACGTTCCTGGACTAGACACCTGTGGCGTGGCCTAGATACTCAATGCAAAATAAAACAAAAGTTTGATTCAGTGAAATGTGCCTAGGGCCGGGGCACACAGGATTTGCCACCTTAAGGCTATAGAATGCATCAATTGCCTCCTGACTAAGGGCAAATGGAGAAGAGGCAATTCAATTATCAAGGGGCAACATCAGGCTGGAGGCAGACCTTATCCCAGGCTGCAGGAGCTGGCCAGTCCTAGAAACATGTGAAGAGGCTTAGGGCCTCAGGGCAGGGGCATATTCTGGACTGCCAGCTTTCTTTCCTCTGTCAGGTAGCTGCCTGTGGCTGAGGAGCAGTGGCGTAGGAAGACCACCTTCTCCTGGCAGTACCAGAGTTTGTCTCAGGAAACTTTGCAACCCTTCTGGAACAGAAAACAAATAAGGTCAATAAATGCATCCTGGCAAACAACAACAGTAGGTCCTCCGCATACTGAAAAGGAGAACATCCAGTAAGGGGCTAGTCTGCCAGTCTACTCCCTATAGGGCCGTGTAGTATGGAGTACTGGCTGGGGGAGTTTTACCCCCCTTGTGGGAGTCTACATCAGATATACTGGAATACTGAACTGGTAAAGGCAAATAAGTACTGGCAATCCTCATGTAGGGGCACAGAGAGGAAAACATTTGCCAACAGGGAAGAGTTCTACAATGAAATGCACTAACTCTATTTGGGGGGGGGGGCTTTCAGAAGAGGGGGACTGTTCTTGCTGACATCCTTGTCCATTGCCACCCCCCTTGTCCCGCCCTGTTGGGGCTGTCTACGTTTCCTAGAGTGTGTCTCTTTGTATTCTTATCACAAGCAAATTCCTTTAAGTCTTTTAGATTGTCAGCTCTGTTTCCCCCACTCAACACAGATGCTTTCTGTGCGCTTCAAGGCCACTTCTCACAGACACAGATAAGGCAAAGCAAAACCCAGCTGCACAGAGATCTCCCCCTGATTAACTCGTTCAACTCCAGAAAGCAGGTACCAGAGACTGCAACACTTTTTCTAGTAATTTTTCTGCAAGATCAAATAAGTTTAAAAATAAAATAAACAAAATAAACAAACAGCGTTGCACACTCAAGACCCTTAGCAAATGTTTGAAATTGGTGAAAATATTCACCTGCCGGCATTTATTTCAAACGTCCGCCAGGATGCCTCAAGGGTGACTCGGCTGCTATCCTACAACCAGCCTACAGTTTAGAGTTATAGGCAATTAACTTTCAGGGACTTGAAAAGAATATACTGTCTTAAGATAGCCCCACTGAAAAATGGTAGGGCGTGTCATCTTCTCTAACCCCCAGATACGGGGGTGGAGTCTAAGAGGGTGCTGGTCTGCATTCCAAAAGATTTTTTTTTTTTTTTTTTAATGAGCACTCTCTAGGATTCCTGTCCCTCTGTCCTGGTCCATCCGTAGTCACTGGTCTAAGTCTCCAGTAATCAACCCCATCCACTTTCCTTTGTCATTAACTCTCTACTTACATCAAAACAACCTTCTGCCTGGGTGTGCCACTTTTTGTCTTTGAGCCAGCCACCATTTACATCAAGTGCTGTCTCCTACCTCTGCACACTCAGGGAATCATCTAACATACCCAAAAACTTCAATACCTCATAACTTCCTTTTACCCACTCTTTACCTTTCCTGTGTGACACTATGTCAGTTGCCTTTTAGGTCTGCAGTGTCCAGCTACAGTCTTACTTTGCTCACTACCCATTTTGTGGAATCTGTGGAATACCTGATTTTGTTCAAGGGCTATAGATATCCTCCGTACATACAGCTCCAGAATACCCCGCTAACTATCAGTAAGTACAAATTAGAGACCTTCACACAATATTTCAGAAATCAAGGAGTTAACGCTCAACTGTAAAATTCCCGTCAGTGTCCCTCTTGTCTCTACTGTCCTTTCCGCATCACGGGGCCGCATCAATCCCGAAGGAACGATACGTAAATTTGGCCAGAATTTGTCTCTGCAAACTTCCAGATTCTATCCGCACTTACATGAACCTAATCTCAACACCATCACAAACTTTCTGAACTACATCAACAATTCACAAGAGGGCACTGCAGACCTTTTTCTACAACATACATAGGCACTAAGTCTTTTGTGTGCTGAGGGAAACACCCAAACTTAGTTATCACTACACAAAGTTATGTGAAATAATGCTGAATCTCTAAAATGTCCGACAATCTGTAAGATGGCGTCTGAGTCCAGTATAATATCTTTAACACCAGTGACTGTGTTGGTCAAAATTTGATGAACTTATATTTTCTTTGTTCCATACAGGACCAAAATCCAAGTTAAAGGACCAACCACTTGTTTTCCACTGTAAGATCAAGTCCTCTGGCTACACCACAGCACCAAGGTATCTAGACCATGTGTATAGACCATTATGAAACTATCAATCAAAAGACTGTCAATCAGAAATGTAAAGAACTGACTTTTTAAGTCGAGAATAAAAAGTATTCAAATTTGAGAAAATGGCCAACTCACTAATATACTGCTGAACAATCCGTACTATACTATTTATTTAGAGCATGGATGGCAGGCATGGGTTGAACACCCTTTTATGGAGCTTTTGCCTTCTCAATTGTCGCATAAAATGTGCAATACTATGCACCAAGAATATCAAGAGCTGTCATCTATATAATTAGAGCAATGTGTAGCAGGGTGTGTGTATGTATGTACAGTATGTGTGTCTGTGAAATAGTTAGTTTATTTGGCTTTTCACTTTGTGTTTCCTCTAAAAACATGTACATAAATTTTGGAAGAGGTTTCATTTTATTTGATGTGTGCATAGTTCCCCTTTCAACCTTCAAGAGGAATCTAGGACTATGTTTCTTTCTGTGAATGTTTTTGTGATATAAAAGAGGTTAAAGTAAATCCACAATATGGATATAGTGGTTTTAACCCAAGCATACTTACAGGCTGGTGTGTGTCCCCTTAAACAGGATCCATTCTTCATTTAGCTGTTTATGGTTTATTTTACATGAAAAAGCAAATGAGCCTTGGGCTGCTGTGTACATCACAGAAGCCCCTTCTTACTCCACCTACTTCCTCCCTTACTCTGCCAGGGAGCTAATAACAGCCAACGGAGTAGCAGATCCTAAGGCCTCATTCACACGGATATATGTTGGATATACGTCCCTCATAGATCGGCAATGGGTGCGGTTGCGCCCTACAGGAGCGGTACGGTGTCGCACAGGTGTGGCACCGCTCTTTAGCCGTTAAAAGATAGGACATATTCTATCTTCTCTCGGCATATGGCGCTGGGCACATATATCCCTATGGAGAGGGGCGGGGGTGAGCAGCGCTCACCTCCTACTCCTCTCCCTGACGCCGACGTGTGCTCACTGTGCGGGCACATGTGTGTCTTATGTAGCCTAAGGCTCATTTGCAGCTATATGAAGAATGATTTTGTATCAGGGGCACACGCCAGCATGCAAGTATGCTTGAGTTGAAGTCACTTAGTTCATGTGGTTGGCATATTTGCACGCCAAGTCTCCTGCAGATTTCAGTTCTAGGAAACTGAAATGTTCCCGTTCAGCAGGTGCAAGGCCAGTCACAGCCTGGAGAATGGCTGTGGTTGTGGCAGCAGATGCAGACCTCTGTATACAAATGGGCGGTCCCATGGCAGAATGGAAGCATGGAGAGGGGTGAATATAAGAGGTTTATGTCAGGATCACTGGATCCTCTGGACCACCGTGGGAGGTGGTACTAGCCGACACCTGGGACAGGAGTCTAAGTGGCACCTGGTCTTCACCAGAGCCTGCCGCAAAGCGGGATGTACTTGCTGTGGCAGGGTACTGTGGGAACACAGGCACACAGGAATGCAGGACACGGGAACTCAGGAGCAGGAACGCAGGAATGTCGCTGGGGAGCTTTCTCTAAGGCATAGGCACAAAGATCCGACAGGGTTTGCAAGAAGAGGCAGGATTAAATAGATTACCTGAAAATGGCCAGCGCCAATTAGTGGCGTGCTGGCCCTTGAAATCTCCAGAAGCCGGCTTCTTGTATGACATGCCTTTTGTCATATTTATTAGAGGTTTCAGACCTTTTTTAGGTGCTCTTTGACTTGTACGAAAAAAGTTGTTGCAACAGAAAAATCTATTATTTTGGCACAGCACACTAGACCTACTAATAGGAGGTACACAGTACGACTCAACTGTCTTATACTAGACTAGATTTATCATCCAGCATCAGAAACAGTGATTAATCTAGGCCAGGTTACTTATTCAGCATGAGACACTTTGACATATCTGATGCAGATTTGTCTAAATTTGCTCTTCCTTTTAGACACATCATTTATTTTTAACAATATTAAGAAATACATATAATATATACAAAAATAACCAATGATTTGTCTTCTGTTTGCAAACAGTATCATGGTAGAAACCTTATTTCAGTTAGCACAATATATACCCTATGACTGTATAAAGTAAATCTTGAGGGAAAAGTCTGAAGGAATTATGTTTGAGCTGCACAGAGTGTAATTTATACTTCTCTGAGTAATTCACATACCAGACCTCATCATCTTTGTGAAGTGGTGGAGACATATGTTTGACTGGAAACTTCCAGTTATGGGGCCACTGTGGATTATTTTGTCTGTTAAGGTCCATTTTGTGGAAGAAGTTTTGAATGTTCCTAAGTCCATAAATTTATAATCAAATAACCAATAAAAACTACTTTAGAAAGCATCTCTTAAATATAATGTGTAGATGGTGTCATTCATCAGTTTCCATTTGTGGTTTGTAGATGTGATCTGTCTTATATTGTACTACATATCCCGAGAATATGGAATAATGTTTGGATCCTTTGCAGACTAAACATTTACTGTAATATTGCCAGTGACCTTGACCTCAACCGAGACAGTAATTTGTCATGTAATCTTAGAGGTTTCTCACTTTTGGTAGAGAAGTTTATTGGAAGAAAGTGTGTTTATTTTGGCAGCAGGACAATGATATTGAGTTGCAATCCTATACATAACTTCATTATATTATTACCTCTAGTCATGCAAATTGTTATACAGAGGTCTTATTAATTTAATTTTATTTTATTTAATGGTTTTTTTTCTAATTTTAGTTGACAAAATGTAAAACCGACATTCGATTGTAGGTATTATTTTGGAGGATTATGGAGTATGGTTTACATATTAGGGGTGATATACAGTAAGTGTGTCTTTTGCCCATAGCTATAAATTACAGTGATGGTTTTGTTTCATATGTAAGCTGTATTGTAATTTGTTGCTATGTATGAGCACTTATATGGATCCTATGGATTTCAGTGAGAAGGGATTATACCATGAAATTTCACACACTGGCCCATAAAGTGTGCAGAGTGCGCCAGATTCATGAATTGTGGTGCTCGTTCTTCATGAATCTGGCGTCCCCTGCACTGCTCTGAAAGTGTGCACCATTTCTTTTTCTGCTCTTTGTTCACGCTGCAGAATTGTGGTGCAGACGCAATTGTGGTGCATGGTCCAACTAAGCACTTACACCACCCTTTTGGAGCACATTTTTTCTGTCTTGTCGAACACAGTGCAGACACTTTATAAATACATGTGGAAGCAGTTTGCACGTTCTGTGTAGTGCAGAGTCAGACAGAAAACTGGTGCAAACACTTTAATAAATGTGGGTCAATGTGTAAACTAAACCTTAATCCTATTATGTCTGAAATAACTGATAGAAATATGAGCATAGGAACACTATGCTTCTCAAATTTATCTCTAATCTCATCTCTGAATAGCTGAGAAATATCTGAGAGACAGTGGCCAGGATGCCCTGTCAGAGTATTCAATGCTGAATATTGATGCTAATCTCTGAAGATATTGAGGCTTAAACTAAGAAGCACCTAGAATACCACTAAGTTCCCTCCAAAAGTATCTCTGTGGTATGTGGTGTAACGCCACTGGTGCCTCCTGTATATTCCTTTAACAATTGTTCAGGTATAGGGGACTGCTAGCATGAACACAATGAGCCCACCCTGTTTTTATTAAATAAAGACCTCAATATATACACATATCTGTCCCCTGTAACAAGCAGTGAATTATAGTGCCAGTTCACTCCTTTTCTGTAGTAACTTTGTTTTCTTTGTTTTAGAATGAAAATGTTTTCTCCAAAGACAAATATAAAGACAAGTTCCCTTTCAAAAGTAAAGAAGGAGATCTCAAGGTAATGACTTCTTAGTTGTGGTGGTTCCTTGCTTTGCCACCATTGATGGTTTTCAGTACACAACCTCATGTATAGAATAGTGGGCATCAAGGCATCAACATATCAAGGAATATGTTACAAAAAATGGAATGTCTATTTCTTTAAATTCCATTATAAATTCTTGCAGCAGGGGCATAACTACAGTGGTCTAAGTACAGGAGCGTAACTACATCGGGCCCGCAGTTTCAGGAGACCCCAGTATCTGACCTGACACACTGAATGAAGACTGTGCACCATTAAATACATGCTGCACATTGTACAGTACACAGCATGAATCAGCAGCTAAGGGGGTAGAGGGACCCCATTCAGAAGTCTGATATGGGACCCTGCCTCTCTTAGTTACGCCCCTGCATGCACGACATGTTTTACAGGTTCTGTGCAAGTTCTGTATGTCACCGGATTGCCCTATAAGTGACTTTTTAGTTATCCTTACAATTATTTTTTAAAATGCAGTAGACAGACTTTTTATAACAAGCTTTGTCAGCACAGCTATAAAAGCTTTATATGCAAATATATGGGTTTGAAAATTAGCTGCATTCAATAGGAAATATTTCATGTAAATCTTGTAAGAAATGATAAATATTTTTTTTTCTCTTATTTTTAGTGGTGCCAGAAAAGAGTATCCCCTGGATGTTGAAGCACCCCACATCTTTCACAAGCAGATAACGCTGTCCAACAAGCCAACATCTGCATGCGGCATTCAGTACTCTGGTATGAACACTGTGCTAATGGGACCAGAAGAGGATATCTGTGTGAAATATTTTTGCATATTATAGGGACTGTGTAGTACTTCGTACATTCCTTTTTAATGCATCTGCCACAGTTCCCTCCAATCCTGATTATTCTCTGAACTTGTGCTAATAGTCAACAGTCTCCCTCAATCTTCCTCCTTCAGAGAGAGCAGTTCTGAAACTTGAACAGCTGTATGTGTGGCTTTGCATACCTGTGTAGAGGGCTGAGGCCAGGGCAAGAACAGGATATGTTACTCCTGCCCTGAGCACATCCCCTTTCCATAGAGTTCCTTTCCACTACCATATAAAGACTTACAATTCCTGCAAACCAGAGGTATCGCAAGGAACTGAGATCTGGGGATTGTACCCCGGGTCTAAAGTTCATTTCCCCTAATATGCACTGCCCCTTTCTTTGCAGCCTTTGGCAGGGCCTGAGGGAGAACACCAGTGGATGGCTAACCCTTTACACCTCTAAATTTTGTTAGGTCCAGTAAGGCATGGAGTGTATAGCTTACTGTGTATAGACAGGGGACAGCGTATACACATTTGCACAGTGCCTGGTAATCTGAAAAATAACATCCTAATTGGTAGGAGGATGGGGAGAGTGTTATCACTTCATGATGCATATTGAAGATTCAATTAGTTATGTGGGAACTGTAGAGCCTTCATCTTCTGCTTTAGAGTGTTCTATAGGACTCATTGTGCTCTGACTTCCTACGTACTCCTGCTCCTTGGGTTCGTGATGAGAAAAATGGGCCACAATGAACAAATGAACCATTCAAAAATATAAATCTACCAAGTGATATTATCTTTCATGTTATAAAATGATACCCTTATGTCAGAAAAATAAAAATATTCTTCTGGTCAATACTTCTTTTTCCTTCTTTTCTTTCTTTTGTCTGTGATTAACACTAGCCGTGGAATAGGAGAAGCTTGTTGAAAAGAACCAGCAAGTCCACAGGGATGAATTCTCAAAAAAAGTTGTAGAGCCACACATCTTACGCGTTTCAAGTCCTTTTGACGCAATCATAGACGCAAAAGGATGTAAGGGTATATAAACGCCGAAAAGTGGGAGGAAGAAAAGAAGAAAAAAAACCCACAATTTTCCTCTTTTAGTATTATAACCCTATTCGGATACAAAACATAAAAATCATTAGTATACTCAAATCAAATCGTTTCTGTCATTCATGCCATGTGGTAAAACACTGTTCAATACTAAAATCCAGAAACCTTCCCTATTCAAAAGACATCTTCTTTTGTTTCCACCTCTTTATCTTATATCAGATGTACAGCACGCAAATTTAAAAAACGCACTGTTGAAAACGTAAATGTTATTACAAAAGCCAATAAGAAAAACCTGTCCAGTACCACACATCATTTCCGTACCATTCACCATGGGGAGACTCTGGGATTAAAATTTTCCGGCATTGAAAAGGTGTCTTTCCCACCAAGAGGTGGAGACAAAATATGTCTTTTGAATAGGGAAGGTTTCTGGATTTTTAGTATTGAACAGTGTTTTACCACATGGCATGAATGTCATAAACGATTTGATTTTAGTATACTAATGTTTTTTATATGTTTTGCATCTAAATAGGGTTATAATAGAAAAAGAGGAAATTATGTGGTTTTTTTTTTCTTCTTTTCCTTCTCTTACTTTTGGGCATTTATATACCCTTACATGGTTTTGTATCAGTGTCTATGATTAAGAGTCGCAAGGACTCGAAACGTGTGAGATGTGTGGATCTACTACTCTCTGATGTTGGCAATTTGTCTGTTACTGGTTTATGAGGAAGAAATAAAGAAAAAGTTTCATTGAGAATTAATCCCTGTGGACTTGCTGGTTCATTTCAACAAACCACTCCTATTGTTTGTGTGCTGCCAGCACTTCAGCCTTTTGGAACCGTGCAATGCCAGGTGCGCTGGATTGATTATATAAGTTTCTTTTCTACAAGCCGTGGAAGCCAATGTCTACTAATGTCTCTGTAGATGCAGAAATTGAACTCCTCCTGCCAAACCTCTCACCCCAGTTGCAGAACAATTGCAGCTAAAAAACGCAGCACATAGGTGTCCTGCAGCAATGTCGTACTGTATGTCCCAAACCTAACTCACTGCTATTAAGACCATCCAACAAACTAGTCTTTTGATCCCTTTTTGCATTCTCTTCTCCTTGTGGCCTTAAATGTAGAATGTTACCAATATAATCAACCACAGACCCAGAGGAGGAGGAATTTTCCTACGCGTTTTGAAAGCGTCGGCTTTCTTCCTCAGGGAAATGAACATTTCGAAACGCTTCTGTGATCTGGCATTCCAGGCTCTATCACCCTTCTCTCAATATCTCCGCACTTTGCATTAAGCACTTCCTGCTATGAGCACAAGTGCGGAGGGAACAAGGGAAGGGTGATACAGTGCTACAGCTTGGAAATCCAGGTCACAAAGGGTCTAGGGTAGCCCCTAGCCATCTTTAAACGTTTTTTAAAGTTGATTTTAGAAGGAGACCATGGGTAACAAATATAAGAATATTACCAAAGTCTTGGTGTCTGGATTTATGAGGAAGTGCCCTGATTTATTATAATCTTTATTTATATAGCGCCATCAAATTCTGCAGCGCTTTACAATTCATGCTTGATTTTGATGGTAGATTTCCTAAGGATCCTGCCCTATTCAGCCATGTTTTTAGCACTGGAACAATCGCTGACACTATGACTGGTGGATATACAGATCATCTAAAAGTAATGCTTTTTTGTCCGTGCATTTCAAATATATAGATCTGGAACCACTGTTTTTAAGGTGACAGGTTCTTCCATTCATTTTAAATAAAATATAGCCTATGGTGGGTTCGTCTGAGGATAGGAAAAACTGAACTTTACATTATGTTCACTGTATACAACAAGACATCCTGTTCATCCCTTGTCTCGACTTCCTCATAACCAGGTTGTAAAAATATGCCCATATGTTAAACACATACCATTCTCTTGAGCCCAAATGCTCCATGTAAGGTAATAGAATCCAAACACCCATAATACAACATACTCTTTGTACTAGCAATGAAATAGCTGAAATATAAGTTTAGTGTGGATTGGTAGGCTTGTAAGCTTTGCAGTCAGATGTACAGCATTTATTGTAAATAAACATAATGATATATTTGTAAATGCCTACACGTGGCTGTAGGACAGTAATAGTGATGTGCAGTTTTATTGGTAGTTGGTTGCTATGTCATACAGTTGCATGCTATTAACCTCTTTTTATGTTTTGCTTAGGTGATGGAATGAAACTTGCGTGCGGATTAGCTGACAAATCTTTACTGGTGTTTAGTTCTTCTTTTACTGGGGAACCGGCAGTTTTTACAGGTATTTTTACAGCACTTTCTGGGATGCTATTTATGGCACTCATAAAACAAAATACATGATCAGACTGGTTAAATATTGCATATAAAAAGAATGTGCCTACTACTGATTAAAAAAACCTTTTCTGAATGCATGATGACTTTATTGTCTGCTGGACAAGGCTCATTAAAACCAGATTTGCAGCTGTTTTTTTGCTATTAGCACGAAGAAATAGAGCGGGCTGGGGCATGAACCCCCAGCACCCCAAAGTTGCATTAGTTTCCACCTAAAAATGCCGATGACTACTCCTGACTTTTAGACCAGGTGTGAATTGTTCAAAACAAGTCAAACCTTGAAAAAAGCAGGAAGAAGGAGAGGACCGCCATGTCGGATTAATTAAAAGGCTGGAGCCTCTAAGTAAATCCAGCATGCAGTATGCTGGTAGGCAGGAACCATGAAGGCTGGCATTTAAAACGCCAGTCTTAGTACATCCCCCAATGTGTATCTCTATATTATATGCTATTATAATTATATTATATTAGATGTGTGAAAGAGGTAATCGGCATGACTCTGTCATGACGCAGTCCTTCTTTATTGTAGGTTTAAAAACATATTTGAAATGTCCCTCAAGATTCATTTCCAATTACAAATGAATAAATACAGTGGTTACAGAAAGTATACAGACCCCTTTAAATTTTTAACTCTTTGTTTCATTGCAACCAATTGCCACAAAGTTGTTCTGAAGCCACTGCTTTGTTATTCTATCTGTGTGCTTAGAGTCATTGTTTTGTTGGGAGGTGAACTTTCGTCCCAGTCTGATGTCCAGAGTACTCTGGTTTTCATCTCGGATATCTTTATGCTTGGTCATATTCATCTTTCCTTCAATTGCAACCAGTCATCCTATCCCTGCAACTGAAAAACACCCCCTTAGCATGATGCTGCCATCACCATGTTTCACTATTTGATATTGTATTTGGCAGGCGATGAGTAGTGCCTGTTTTTTTTTCCACACGTAGTGCTTAGAATTGACACCAAAATGTTCAATCTTCATCTCATCTGACCAGATAATCTTATTTCTCATAGTCTGGGAGTCCTTTTCAAACTGTGTGCATGCTTTTATATATCTTGCGGTGAGGAGAGGCTTCAGTTTGCATACTCTGCCATAAAGCCATGTCTGGTGGCGGCCTGCAGTGAGAGATGACTTTGTGGAACTTTCTCCTATCTCGCTACTGCATCTCTGAAACTCAGCCACCGGAATCTTGGGGTTCTCCTTTACCTCTCTCACCAAGGCTCTTCGCCCATGACTGCTCAGTTTGGCTGGACAGCCAGATTGAGAAAAAGCTGTGGTTGTGCCAAACTTCTTCTATTTAAGCATTATGGAGGCCATTGTGGGAACCTTCAACCTTGAGTGCTGCAGAAATTATTTTGTAATATTGGCCAGATCTGTGTCTTGCCTCAATTTTGTCTCTGAGCTCCTTTGGCAGTTTCTCAAACCACATGATTCTCATGTGCTCTGACATGCACTGTGAGTGGTGAGGTCTTATATATATAGTTGTTTGCCTTTTCTAATCTAGTCCAATCAGTTTAATTAAACACAGCTGCACTCCAATGAATGAGTAGAACCATCTCAAAGAGGATAAGAAGGAAATCCACAGCATGCGTTTGTCACAGCAAAGGGCCTGAATTCTTATGACCATGTGATATTTCAGGTTTTCTTGTGTTTTAAATGTTGTTTTAATATAGAAGATACTAATTTATAGCAGACATCTAATATTCTTTTAAAACATTTAAGGATAAATAATTTCCAAAAATTGTTATTCTATTACGAAATAAATGTCTCATTATTCAACAATAGCCTGTCTGTGGCTGTAAATGCTCATTTTTATTTGTTGTAGCTGTTTTTTTTTCAAATTTTGTTACCCAATGACAACTTCATAGAACAGTTGAAATTATGGGCAAAAGTTCCTTCCTAGAATTCGCAGCATTGAAACATTTGGCTGTCATTACTGTCAATATAAGTACTGCTTTTATTTATAAAGGAAAAAATAGGCAGACCAGCTCTCCACGGCTCGTGATTCCTGGCTGATTCAATGCATGTAGAGGTTTGGGGATATAATTGTATAAGTTTTCAATACACAAAGGATATCAATAATTTGCTGAAAGTGGACAACCACTTTTACATATTTACTCCTCTGATGATTTACTTTTTAAATATTTTTTTAATTTTCCTTGCACTTCTCATTGTCTCAAGAAGATGTGACAAATTTAAGACCATTTTCAGCATTTTAATATTCTTGCAAATGTATTGTTTTTAGGAGATTTTGTATTTAGAAGTAGGTTCTTTTGTGCCAAACATGATCGCTCATAGAGAGTCATGTGACCAGTGATCTGCATTCTACATGCACCAGTTTCTTATGATCAGTGATGTCCTGCTGATGGATGCTTCCAGCTCAGTGTGGCCACATCCCTTACTACATCACTCTCCGATCATGCTGAGTAGGAGGAGGAATCAGGAAACCATCAGCTATGGCCACAAAGCAAAAGCAGCACATTGGGCATGTTAAAAAGCAGGCGGGAACAAATGGCACTTTCTATGTTACCGGTATGTATTTCAGTGCAGAAGTATTCTATTATACAGTCAGTATGGAAAATTTAAAATTTTTAAAATGTTTCACTCTTTGTTTCATTGCGGCCACTTTACATCATTAAAGGGGTATTCCCATCTGGGCATTTACATTTAATTAAATTCATTTGCCATATGTTAACATTTCTTCAAAAAAATGTTCCTGTGGGAAGATAATTTCTCATAAATGTAGTCATGTTGTCCCTTAGAAACGAGATAGCTGCCTCGGTTACTACCACCTCACATTTAGGCAGCAGTGCCCAGACATACACTATTGAGCCCTGCCTGTCCACATTTTTTTTTAATAATTTTCTTTATTTGACGAACAACAGAGCAGATTACAACAACATGAGTTCACATAATGTTTACAGAGCAGAAGCTGTCAAGCAGAAGAAAATCTAGAAGCTAAATGCCAAAGGATGAGTAGTGACTGTGGGATACAATAATGAGAGAGGTTTCTGCACTTTATTGTGAGGTTCAGCGTCAAAAATTGTGCAATCACATTGAATCTGCCTGTCCGTCCTTCTATTATTCTCCATCGAGGGGAGAGTTAGAACAGTAGGCCCCCGTGGCCCCATAGTGGCCTGCCAGGGGCACAAAGAATAAGAAGTAGAAAAGGAAAAGAATAAAAGAAAAGTTCTGCATTTTGCCGGGAGAGGCCGGCAAAGGTGTGGGGGGAACATTCAATAAGGGTATTGGAGGAAGAGAGAGGTGATAAGGGAAGGGAGTAAAGGGAAAGGGACGGGGGCGGGGTTGTCTCGACCAGGAAGGATGAGGGTCACGCAATGCTTTACAGTAGCTCCCTATATTCGGGAGATAGCTTAATTTGGATCCAGGGTTGCCATGTTTTGAGAAACTTATCATGTGTACCATGCACCGAGGAGGTGAGATCTTCCATATACATCAGATCGTTCACCTTCGCTGTCCACATAGCCATCGATCGAGCCAGAACTGTGTTAAAACTCTGCAGGACCAGAACATATGTAGGAAAGAGCCCTCCTCCTCGCCACATCTCCAGCAGATATCAGAGACTTGAGGGAAAATCGTGTGTAGCCTAGTGGGTACCCTGTACCATCTTGCCAATAATTCCTAATAATGGTAGCGAGAACTGATCGTTGCGTAGTGACAGAGTTCATAGATCCTGTCTTTTTGTTCGTCCGTCAATGAGATGTCTAGATCTTCCTCCCAATGCTGGAGGTAAGGAGGGCCTGGGTCATTTGGGATTGAAAGTAGGCATGAGTAGGACGAAGATAGTGTATGTCTCAGGCCAGTTGCATTGGCACAAAGGCACTCAAAAGAGGTTTTCTCCGTTGTGTATTGTTCGCATGGGGGTAAGGATGTCAAGTAGTGTCTAAGCTGTCCAGCTCTCCCAAATGTCCAGGGGGCAGGGGTCTGTTTGCGCAGTCAGTTCCTGGGTTGTGGCCCAGGCCGTGTCCTTAATGAAGTGTTCCGCTCTGAACTTCCCAGACCTCCTCCATTGTTGAAAAACTATTTCTTCACAACCAGGCAGGAAGTCAGGGTTACCAAGGATCGGGGTAAGAGGAGATTTCAGCGGCAGCAATCTCTCTCGAACTGACTTAGACTGACATATCGACAAAGTAGGGCCAAAAGTAGGGTGGCGTTTCAAAGGTAGGGTCTTAGAAGACCTGTAGGGGCGTTTGAGTGAAGGACTGCTCTAGCTGGGCCCAGGGTTTAGAATTCTGATTGCAGCACCAGTCAAGAACCCTCGCCATATGTGCTGCATTATAGTAATTCCGAAGATCAGGGAGTCCCAGACCGCCCATTCTTTTAGGTCTAAATAAGGTTGCGCGGCTGATTCTCGCTGGTTTGCCTGCCCAAACAAAGCCATGCTGTATGGCGTTCAAAGAGCGAAAGAAGGCTGTGGGCAAGTGGATTGGAATGGCCTGGAATAAATATAGGAGGCGTGGAAGGACATTCATTTTGAAAATGGCGCATTTCCCAAACCACGAGAAAAGTCCCTTGGGCCATCTAGAGCAATCCCTCTGGATGTTTTGAAGTATGGGCGGGAAATTAAGCAGATACAGCTTGGATAGTACTGCCGGAAGGTTAATTCCCAGGTACTTGATGCTATCTGCAGCCCATTTGAATCCAAAAGAGGCTTGAAGCTTCTCCTGCAAAGGGGTGGGAAGCGATACATTGAGTGCTTCAGATTTACCCCAATTAATTTTAAAATTGGAGAGCAGCGAAAAGTTGCGTATTTCCTTCATAAGGTTAGGTAGAGATACCTGCGGGTTGGAGAGAAAGAAAAGGAGGTCGTCTGCATAAGCTGCTATTTTATGCGTGGAGCCGCTAGTTGTGATGCCCGAGACGTCTAAATTATCTCGAATTCTGCGCAAGAAGGGTTCTATCGACAGGACGAACAATAATGGAGAGAGCGGGCAGCCCTGTCGTGTACCATTCTGGATACAAAAGCTATCTGACAAGATACCATTCACGCGGATTGCCGCCGAAGGGGAGGAGTATAGGGACAGCACACAAGCAAGCATACGGTTGCGTAATCCGAAATAGCATAGTACTTCAGACATAAAGGCCCAGTTAACTCTATCAAATGCCTTCTCAGCGTCTGTAGAGAGAAGCATGAGAGGGATTTTCTTCAAATGCGCTTTATGTATGAGATTTATAGCTTTTGTGGTATTGTCCCTGGCCTCTCTCCCTAGAATAAATCCCGCTTGATCTGAATGGACGGTTCGCATTAACAACGGGGCCAGTCTCGTTGCAAGGACCTTTGAAAACAGCTTGAGGTCCTGGTTCAGCAGTGAAATCGGTCGATAGCTGGAGCATGAGGTTGTGTCCTTCCCCGGCTTCGCTATGACAGTGATGGTAGCATGTAGTGCCTCTCTAGGGAGAGAGGATCCAGAGGCCACGGCATTAAATGCCTTCGTCCAATGTGGTTCAAGCTGTTCCGCAAAGGTCTTATAGTAAGGAAACGAGAAGCCGTCTGGACCAGGGGCTTTACCTGTTTGCGTTTCCCGAAGGGCAGTAGCGAATTTAATTCCCGTTATGGGTGTCTCAAGAGTCTCTGCTTCTTCAGCCGTCAAGGAAGGCAGACCGGACTCCGCTATAGAGGAACGTATTTTGCGTCAAAGTTCTTCTCTGAGTTGTGGGGATGTCGGCTGTTCTAAATTGTATAAGGATTGGTAATAGTCCCTAAAGGTTGCTGCTATGTCTCGACTGAGGTGTAGAACTCTACCAGTTGGGGAAGAGATTTTGGGAACATAAGTGTGGGCTCTTTGCTCTCTCAACGCCCTGGCGAGGGTTCTGCCGCATTTATTACTGTATTCATAAAAATGCTGTTTGCATTTTGCAAGGGTACTCTTAGCCTTGTCTATCAGTAACGTTCGCAGGGATTCTCTAGCTGTCAGGAGGGCAACTCTAACATCAGAGGTAGGCGATCTCTTGTGAGAAAGCTCTAATGTCTTAATTCGGTCCAATAATGAGACAATGGCCTGGGCCCTCTCTCTTTTACGCCGGCTACCATGTGTGATTAACACACTACGGACATTGAACTTATGTCCCTCCCAAGCTATACATGGGTCTATGTCCTCTGCCACAGTTCTAGCAAAGTGGGTAGTTATCGAACTCTTAATGTCCTCTAAAACTAGAGGGTCTTCCAGCAGGGAGGCATTGAGCCTCCATTGCCACTGGAAATCTGAAGAGTTTGGAAGTGAGATGGTAATAGAAATCAGCGCGTGGTCGGAGAAAGTAATGTTATCTATAGTAGCCTGTTGCAGTAGGCCTAAGTCACTATGTCGTACGAACATGTAGTCCAGTCTGGAATAGTTGTCATGAGCTGCTGAGTAAAACGTAAAGTCTTTGTTGGAGGGATGGAATAGTCTCCAAGAGTCTATCAACTGATGTTCATGTAGAAGGCCTTTTATTCTACGTAGACTGGCATGTGTGACTGCTGAGGTGCCAGTAGACGTGTCCATCAGAGGATCGAGCGCTACATTAAAGTCTCCCCCAATTACTACAGTGCCTTCCGCAAACTCATCTATCATGTCAAGGAATGAACTGATAGCTTGCGCTTGCCCTGTGTTCGGTAGGTAAAGAGATGCAAAGGTGAATAGGGTGTCCACTATTTTACCCTTTAACATGACAACGCGTCCCTCACCATCGCTGCGGGTGTCTATGAACGTCCACTGACGTGAGCTTGATACAAGGATGGACGTTCCCCTGGATCTCGCATCGTCAGTATAGCTATGATACGCGTGCGGGAACCACCTGTGTTTAAAATTGTATGGCCTGGATTCAGTGAGGTGGGTTTCTTGGATAAAAGCGATCTGAATCTTTCTGCGTTTGAGTAGATTAAAGAGAATAGATCTCTTTTCAGGGCTGTGAAGCCCCTTCACGTTTAGGGAGCCCACAGTCAGTGAGCCCACGGAGCCCCCTGGGTGAGACATGAGGGAAGGAGGTTAGGGGAAAGCAATAAGAAGAGGAGGAAAAAAAAAAAAAAGGGGGGGGGGGAAGAGACTAAAGTGGCTGAGATAGGAAACTATGTAGAACAGAAGGAGAGGCAAAGCCTGGGCGGGAAGAGGCACAGACAGAAAAGAGTGAGTATGAGGGGGAATGGAGAGTTCCCCTAACTCCCAAGTGTACGCACGAGGGAACACCAGTAACTGGTGTGAGTGGGAAGCGTAGAAAAGCGTAGGCGGAGCTTGCGAACTAGAAGGCAGTAAATGTCAATAAAGTATACATCATGGTCCAGTAACATCATCCCCGTCATAGCAACGGCCGTAAAAACCAGTGTATTATATGGCCGGCTAGAGGGGGAGGCACAGGCTTAAAAAAAAAACAACAAGGAGCATTGCATGGTAACATTAGATATATGAGAACTAGCAATTTGCATGACAATAATCATCACTGATAACCATGGAGAGACCAACATTAACAGTCCCAAATAACGATAGAAAAAGAAAGAAAAGAACCTTTATAGGTCGGATGCCATAGACCTAGTGTGGCGATATCTGGAACCCTTCAGGGTCAGGGCAAAGTCAAGCTGCAGTGTCAATGGGGGTCGATCTTGCTCCCAGGACAGTCCATTGCAGCGGGAGAGACTCTCAGGCCTCTAAAGGGAGGGCAATCGATAACTGGAGCCATGTTCAGGAAGAGAAAAAGGTCTGGCAAATCTTCCGGTTTTCTTAGGAAAAAAGTGTCCCCATTATATCTGATTATTAAGTGGAAGGGGTGTCCCCAGCGGTAGGTGGCTCCCAATTCCTTGACACGTTGTAGCAGCGGTTGTAGCATGCGTCTCATGCTGAGTGTGCGGGTGGAGACATCTGGATAGACATTGATCTCTGAACCATCAATCCGGAATGTGCCTTCGGACCAAGCAGCTCGGATAATTTTGTCTTTATCCGTGAAATAGTGGAGACGGCAAAGTATGTCTCTGGGTACGGGAGGATCCACAGTTGACATCCTAGATACTCTATGAATACGATCTATGAGTAGTTCCGTGTCAGGTGGACGGCCTAGCAGTTTGTTGAAGATGGACGTTACCCTCTCTGGGAGATTGTCATGAGGAAGATTCTCGGGTAGGCCCTTCTGCCTCTGTTCTCTTGATCATCTAAGAGGAGGGACAGACGCTGTAGATGTTGTCTGGAGCTGCTGGCCTCTTGTTCCAGGGCAGAGACTCTATCTTCCAAGGAGGCAGTGGCATTCTCAGTGTTCCCAGTAAGAGTAGCGAGCGCTTCAATATCCTCTCTAATGCCTTCAAGAGCCTGCTGGTGAGAGGCCTCTACTCTCTGAAGCACAGAATCCAAGTCCTGTCGTGTAGGGAGAGCCTGAATCAATTCTCTAAGGAGCTGCAGTTCAGAGTGAATCGTTCCTCTGTGTTCGCCTAGGGGAGGAGGGGAGGAGGTAGCATGGCTCCTGGGGCTTGCCTGCTGGCTTATCCATCCAGGGCTTGGTGGCTGGGCATCTTCCCCAACTTGTGAGGAGTGTGGGCTCTCCTGTGGGGCGGATGGGTCATTATGCCCCTGTCTCCCAGTAATGGTGTCTGGAGGGCAGTAGCTTACAGGGACTGGCGCCATGTCAGTTTCTGATAGTAAGCCAGGTCCCTGCGCTCCTGCCCCCGGTCCCCGGTACCTGTGCTCCTCCGCTGTCTCCTGACCTGCAGGGGGATTGCCGACTCCCTGCGCTGAGTCCGCGCCACTCCTAGCTCCCCTGCCGGCTCCCCCGGTCCGGTGACGTGCTGCAGATGGAGCGGGCGCCATGTTGGATCCGGCCGGCGGGATGGACACTGCACGTGGCTGGTGCCTGAAGCGCTCCAGACTCCGCTCCGGTGCCGTATCGCGGACTTCTGCAGGAGTCGGACGTGCCGTGCTTCTTCCCCTCCTGTTGGACATGCCGGTATGTGGGGGGGATCCTGTTAGGGGACCGATAAGGGCGCCTTCAAGAACGGAGCTCCTGCAGAGAGCGTCCTTACTCCGCCATGCCTAAGCCACGCCCCCTGCCTGTCCACATTTAGCGTTCATTAACACAGGAGGGCTGTGGGACATGTAGTAACTCCCGGACATTTCATATACAAAAACTTTTTGTTTCTTTGTGCAATCACTCCAGCAGAGGTGGCCGTATCCGAGGAAGCCATCTTGTTTCTAAGGGACAACATGGCTACATTTGTGAGAAATTATCTTCACACAGGAACATTTTTTTTAATAACATCCAATTGAAGAAATGTTTACATATGGCAAATGAATTCAGTTAAATGTAAATGCCCATATGGGAATACCGCTTTAATGTAAACTATGCATCCCACCTTGACTAATTTATTAAACAATAAAAACTGAAATATCACATGGTCATAAATATTCAACCCTATGCTGTGACATTCATATTTATCGCACATACTGTCCATTTCATTCCAGTGAAACTAAGCAATTGTTAGTGAAGAGCCTTGGTGAGAGGGGTAAAGAAGAAACCCAAGATCACTGTGGCTGAGCTCCAGAGATTAAGTAGAGAAATGAGCATTCCACTTCAATTGGTCAACTATCACTCCACTCCAGTCGGGGCTTTATGGCAGTGTGCTGACAGTGCAAGACATATGAAAGCCTCCATACAGTTTGTAAAAAAACACACAAAGGTCTCCCAGACTATGAAAAATAAGATTCTCTGGTCTAAACTTTTTGGTGTCAATTCTAAGCACTATGAGTGGAGAAGACCAGGCACTACTCATCATCTGCCAAATACAATCCCAATAGTGACACATGGTGGTGGCAGCATCATGCAATGGGGTTGTTTTCCAGCTGCAGGGACAGGATGACTTTTTGCAAGTGAAGGAAAGATGAGTGCTGCCAAGTACAGAGATGTTCGGGATGAGAACCTCCTCCAGAGCACTCTGGACCTCGGACTAGACCAAATGTTCACCTTCCACCAAATCACTAAGCACATAGCTAAAATAACAAAGGGGTGGCTTCAGAATAACTCTGGGACCATTCTTGACTGGCCCAGCCAGAGCCCTTACCTAAACCCAATTGAGCATCTCTGGAGAGACTTCACCATCCAACCTAAAGAGGATGTATCCACTATCCAAACTCCAACTGGATGGGATCTGCAAGGAATAATTGCAGAGGGTCCCCAAATCCAGGTGTGAAAAACATGATTTCCAAGAAAACTCGTGGCTCTACTAGCTGAAATGGTGCTTCTACTCAATACTACATAATACTCAATACTTAGCAAGGGTCTGAATGCTTATGACCATGTGATCTTTCAGTGTTTCTAGTTTAATAAATTAGCAAAAATATCTACATTTCTGTTTTTTTTTCTGCCAAGATTGGGTGTAGAGTGTAAATTAATATGCAAAAAAAAACCCTTTTTGATCTTACCAATTGGCTACAAGGAAACAAAGAGTCAAAAATTTAAAGGGAACCTTTCATCAAAAATGTGCCTAATAAACCACTACCAGTGTATTGTCAAGCAGTTGAACAGCTTCTAGATCATGTTTCTTTTATGGGCCAAATAGGTGGCATCATTCAGAACATCAACTTTGAGATGTAAGTATGATGTAGAAGGTCAGTGAGGCTGAGAGTCTAACACTGAAGTTAGGCTCTCCCTGTCTCTGAACAGCTCCTCCTATGTGATTGACTTCATGCACTGGACTTCAGGAGATCTGAGCAATAATGTCCCTGAATGCAGGAATATCAATTACAGTGAAGGGGACGTTCTATTAGACGAATTTTTGATGGCAGGTTCCCTTTAAAGTGATTTGAATACTTTCTGTACCCACTGTACATATGTAAAAATATAGCACTGGATATGTAGAGCAAATAAATACCTACCGTATATTCCGGCGTATAAGACGACCTGGTGTATAAGACGACCCCCCTACTTTCCTGTTTAAAATATAGAGTTTAGGGGGCGTGGTTTGGCCATGGAAGCGTGAGGCTGCTTTCCTTGTGAGCTCCCGCGCTGGACCCGGGGAACTAGCCCAGATATCTATTAAAAGTACCTGAAATCCTCACCTGTATGGGTGCAAAGAAGAAGAAAGGAGCAGGGGCCACTGCCACGACTCACACCCGCTCCTCGACGAGGCACATCGCTTCTTATATGACCGGACGGGCCGCGGGGAAGATCGGAGCGACGCGCCTGTCATGGCGGACATCATCGACCTGACAGCTCCTCCGAGGTCCTCGGGGCCGAACATCTCTCCCACTCCGTCTGCTGCCTCCCCCGGTAGAGCGATTCTGGACTCCCCGAATACGGAGCGGGGACCACAGCCGATGACGCCGGCCTCCTCTCCGGGACTCAAGATGGCGGCGGCGAGATCCGGTGGGTGCAGAGACCCACAGCAGTGTGGGACAGGCAGCGGAGCTGGCGCGCCGCCGTCCCTGAAGATGCAGCAAGTGCGCATGACAGGCACCTCGCAGCCAGAGAAGGTGGCGACGGGGGCCGGTGAAGACATCGATCCCCGGCGCAGCAGGAACATCAGCAGCGCTGCCAGCCCCTGCACAACTGCCAGATGCTCCGAAGGCTAAGATGGCGGCCCGGAGTGAAGGTAAGGCCAGAGACGGGCCTACACAGCGGGAAGGGCTGGGAGGTAGCCCACAGCAGCAGATACCCCGGGACACTATGTCTCCCCAGGCAGGGGAAGCCCTACCGCCCACATCCACCTCCCACACACCATCAGCATGGGGCATGGTAGGTCCAGGCCCTGCAGGGGCAACAGCACCCCCGGCCTCTCCCAGTAGGTCACTGGCTGCATCTCCTCATTGGGGGTCCTCTACGGGCTCTGCATCACCCCCTGTGGATGAGCTTTCTCAAGCACTGTGGCTCTCAACACCCCAGGGGCTTAACCCCCATGCACCCGTATGGACAACTCAGCAGCTGGCCCTGGGGCACCCACAGCTAGGCAGTCCTGGCCCCTCGTCACAGGGGATGGACCCCACTCCTGTTCTGGAACAACAGGCTGAATATGTTGAAGATATATTGCATCAGACATCATCAGCGCACATGTATTATGCTAAAACTTCTCTAGATGGTGAAGTGTTATCTGACCTAAGAGCATTGCGGGCACATATTCGCACTATCCCTACCAGGGATGATATGGAGTCTTATATCTCTAGATTGGAACAATCTTATCGGTCTGAAATGTCTGCTCTCAGGGACGAAGTATATCAAGTGGAGGGAAGGGTGTCAACAGTGGAGGCCTCTCAACGTTCTGTTCATGAACAGTTAGCCGTTCACTCCTCACAGTTGGCCTCGCAATCTTCTCAGTTACAAGCCCTATCTGACCACCTGGATGATTTAGAAAATAGGGGTAGGAGGAACAACATTAGAGTTCGGGGCGTCCCTGAATCTGTAGAAACTTCTGCCATACACTCGACACTTCAAGAGCTTTTCAATATAATTTTGGATGTCCCTGTTGATACCCCTCTGGAACTTGACCGTGCTCATAGGTCCTTGGGTCCCAAACCTCCAGACCCGAGTTGGTCACGGGACATAATATGTAGAGTACATCGGTTCCAGATCAAGGAGGCAATTATGAATAGTGCCAGAAACATAGGAGACGTTAGATTCAAGGGCTACCAAGTACAACTCCTTCCGGATCTCTCCAGACTGACCCTGCTGAAGCGCAAGGCATTGCGTCCTCTACTAGAAGCTCTCAAACGAAGAGACCTCCAGTACTCCTGGGGGTTCCCATTTAAACTTCAAGTGCGCCACAACGGTCGGATGCACATCCTGCGACACCCTGGTGATTTGAGTGCATTTACAGAATCACTTGGCCTCTCTCCGGTTACCCTACCGGAATGGCCTTCCTTTCTGGCGGAAGCTGCAGGAGGACCACCTCCGAGACCTCAAAGGCATCCCCGTCGCAGACAACGAAGACGCTCCTTCGACCATCGCAACCCAGAGCAGGCAGCACTTGAGCGCCCACAACGAGCAGCTCCTGATCCACGCCAGGGTCAGATTGCTCCAGATTTGCAGCATCCAGGATAAGCACCCGCCTGCATCTCCTATTCCTCGATAAGCAGGTCGACTGTCATCTTCTGGAACTGGACGTTGTGAGTTAGTTCAACATTATATTGTATATTGTGATTGTTCCCCATCTTAGTGGGATTTCGGGTTAAGAGCAGGTTTATATCAGGTTAAAGATTTATATGTGTCTGGGTTGGATCTCCCCGGGGACCCGGGGGCACCTTCCCTGGCAATTCTACGTTCCTCAGGGGTGCTGCGCTCAGCTGGTCTGTTTGCAGCTTTAAAAGTATATACCCCACTGTTCTTAGCGGAGGCTCAGATTTATTTACCGTTTTTATTTTAAGCGCACTAATTCCTACCCTTCCCTTGTGTAGTTATCCCTTGCCTAACTTTCCCCTTGTGATTTCCCTTCGTGTTTCTGTCCACTGTCTTAGGTTACCCTGTCCTCTGGTACTACCTCTCGCTTTGGAAGGCTTGGTATCATGGCATCCCTTAAACTGGGATCCTTTAATGTAAGGGGCTTTAACATCCCGCAAAAAAGATCCCAGATTACTTATGGGATGCATAAACAGAAAGTGCAAATCCTCCTCCTTCAGGAAACACACTTTAAAACAGGACACGTGCCGGTCTTACGGGACCGCCATTACACTATATGGTTCCACAGCACCAATCCCGATTCACGCTCAAAGGGGGTCTCCATAGGAATACACAGATCACTGCAACACTCTGTTCTAGACACTAAAATGGATCCCCTGGGGAGGTACTTGTTCCTTAAATTGAGAATTAATACCACTGTGTATACAATTGCTAATTGGTATCTGCCCAACTCACGCCCGGTTCCTGCTTGCCGAACTATTCTGAGAGCTCTGACGGAGTTTGCAGAGGGCATGCTCATCATAGGGGGAGATCTCAATTTTACAATGAATCCTCAGATTGATAGCACCTCAGGTAACGTTGCCACCTCTGCGCGCTTAATGCGTCTCCTGCATCAGGACTTACACGCCCTGCGTTTAACAGATATCTGGAGGGTTCTCCATCCGTCGGGTAGGGACTACTCGTATTTTTCGCCTGCCCACCAAACTTATAGCAGAATAGATGCCTTTTGGGTGAGCCACAAACTGTTGGGATGGCATCCCACCGCCACGATTGGGAATATGGTCCTTTCAGACCATGCCCCGGTTTTTATAACATTTTCACCCCCAGACTCTTTACGCAGGCAATGGGCATGGAGGCTTAATGACAATCTTCTAAAAGATCCCTTGTGTGCGGCAGAGTTGCAGACCTCTGCAGAGCGCTTTTTGCAAGAGCACTCTGATGGCTCCACCCCCCTCCCCCTAGTGTGGGAAACCCTCAAGGGAGAGTTCAGGGGAGTTTTTATTCGACATGGCGTCAGGTTGAAAAGGGAGAAGGCGGCTAAAATCACTGCACTATTGCACGCCATTAGCGAATTAGAACTGCGACATAAGGACACGTTAGATCATGAAGTGTTAGCCACACTCACAGAGAAGCGTGAGAGCTTAAGGTCGTTACTTGACCAGACACACTTACAGCACAGGGCACAGTTCTCCAGATACCTTTATGACCATGCTGATAAATGTGGCCGTTCTCTGGCCCGACTTTTACATCCACGCAGTATGGCAACTTTTATCCCCAAAATTCAAACACGGGGGGGGACCCTTACACATAACCCTCTCGAGATTCTAGATGTATTCCGTTCATACTACGCTGACTTGTATAACATCCACACTCGGTTTGCAGACATGGAGGAACATCAGCAAAAGGAGAGAATAAATACTTATATTAGTAACACTGCGCTACCGGCACTTTCAGGGGACACAATTGAACTCCTTGAACAACCATTAAGCGAAAGTGAGATACATCACGCTATTAAAGAGACCCCAGTAGGAAAGAGCCCTGGTCCTGATGGGTTCACACCCGCTTTTTACAAGTTTGCACGGGAAATATTGACTCCCTTTCTCACAAAAGTATTTAATGCCGTCACCAATGAGGTCCCTTTTGCCCCCCAATCCTTAGCGGCCACAATTAGTGTTATACCGAAGCCTGGTAAGGACCCTGCGACACCGGTTAGCTATAGGCCAATATCGCTAATTAATGTAGACATAAAGTTATACTCAAAGATCTTAGCGAACAGACTGGGTCCGCTCCTTCCCTCTGTGATACATAGCGACCAGGTAGGATTTGTCCCCGGTCGCGAGGCCCGGGACAATCTTAATAAAACGGTACACTTGATTTCCCATGCTAAAACATCCAAAACGCCATTCTCTCTGCTATCTATTGACGCCGAAAAGGCGTTCGACAGGGTGCATTGGGGGTTCATGCAGACTGGGAATAGGTGAGGGGTTTGTGAGTAAGATTGCGGCTTTATATTCTAAACCTTCGGCCAGGTCAGGATAAATGGTGCCTTGTCTTCCCCCCTACATATCCATAATGGGACGCGGCAGGGCTGCCCGCTGTCTCCCTTGCTGTACGCCATTGTCATGGAACACCTGGCTGTGGCGATAAGAAAAAACCCAAATATACATGGAGTGAGAGTGGGAGACATGCATTGCAAGATAGCATTATATGCTGACGACCTTTTGGTGTATGTTTCTCAGCCTCAGATTACGCTACCATCCTTACTCCAAGAGTTTGAGCGGTATAGTGTTGTTAGTAATTTTAAGATTAAGTATACGAAATCCGAAGCTTTGAACATTTCTCTACCTCAGACGGAGGTTTTACATACTATGGCACACTTTCCATTTCAGTGGCGTACAGACTCCATTAAATACTTGGGCCTACGCATCCCGGCAGATTTGAGTTTACTTTATTCTCTTAATTACACCCCATTGCATGAGCGCACGCTGGTGGACCTTTCCACATATGATAAAAAACGGCTCTCCTGGTTTGGACGCATTAACGTCCTTAAGATGGACGTGCTGCCGCGGTTTTTATACCTTTTTCAGGGAATACCTCTCCTCCCCCCTCCTCTTTTCTTTAAAAAACTTCGATCAGCAATGCTACGTTTTGTGTGGGGGTCCTCTAGACCTAGGGTGGGATGGAAAATCTTAACCCGACCCAAGTCTTCCGGGGGGGGCAGGATTACCTGACCTACAGGTTTATCACTGGGCGACTGTAGTAATGCGCTTCGTGGACTGGACGTATAACTCTACCTCTAAACAGTGGGTACTCTTAGAACAGAATATTACACCCCTACCCCTGAAAATTGTGCCTTGGATCCAGGGAGATATAGCACAATCCTTAGTGGGTTACACACCTCATGCTCGGGCCGCATTGGTGCTATGGAAAAGGTTACTCCGCCGGGGTCTTCTAACCCGCCCTTTAGGGCCCCTAACTCCGTTGTTCAAGAATCCACTGTTTCCCCCAGGTCTGGGTAGAGATTCGTTCTTGATATGGCGTCTATCTGATGACCCACGCATGCATTTGGTCCTCAAGGACGGATCCCTACCCTCCTTTAACGATCTAAGTGCCCAGGTCCCTGACACTCAGCTTTCTTGGCTTGAATATTCCCAACTACAATCCTTCATACGCACACAGGGAGATCAGGCAACTTTTGGAGCTAATCTGACTGCATTTGAGGAAATGCTCAAATCATCCACTCCACCTATGCACGTTATTTCTCAAATTTACGCTATCTTAAAGGACGAGTTACATCCGGGAGACCCGGCATTTGTAGAGAGCTGGGAGCAGGAGCTGGGCGTTGAGTTTGGGCCACGGGAAAAAGAGAAAATATTTATCTTTACCCACAAATTATCTTCTGCATGCTCCGCACAAGAGAAAAATTACAAAATTTTGACAAGATGGTACCGGGTTCCAACAGCCCTACACAAATTTTACCCTACAGTGTCTGACAGGTGTTGGCGGTGTCATGACTCCAGAGGAACGATGTTGCATGTCTGGTGGGATTGTGCTGCTCTCAAACCTTTCTGGGACAGAGTGTTTGCTACCTACAAAAAGGTCACAGGCTGCTCAGTGGAGACCCAAGCTCAGATTGGCCTTCTGTCCATCCTCCCGGGTACAGTAGGGTCACAGAAAAAGGGCCTATTGAGGTTCTTCCTCACAGCTGCTCGCACAGTCATCCCCCGCCACTGGAGATCCCCCCCCCCCCCCTCCCTTCCTCGAGTGGATTCATGAGTTCTCTAATATATGTCGCATGGAGGAGCTTTCGGCAGAGGTAAATCAAACCATGGAGAAATTCACTAGAATCTGGCAACCATGGTTCCTGTTTAAAGGCACACCAGAGTATGTAGCTCTATTCGCCTGAGCCGTCTGCGAGTGACAGTTGTACTGTGTCCCTATTCCATCATGTTGTCTTCCCTACTCTTGACCCCTTTCGGGTTCCCCCTGTTTCCCCCTTCCTCCCCCCCCCCCCACTTAGCTTCCTTTTCCTTTACTCTTAGTTCCCCTACCCTTATTATTAGTTCAATGAGGACTGTGTAGCCGGTCCTGCATTAAAGGTCATGAACATATTAACACGTATTACTTCTGACTATATAGTTACACTTTTATTCTTATTCATTATTTGTCATAATTGGTCTATGGAGTCAGGCTTTTTTTTTTTTTCTGTGTAGGTTCGGCGTGTTATCACCCCGCTGCAGTATGTTTGCGGCGTGCGGAGGCTCCCGATCCACATTTATCGTTATTGGGACCTGCGTGTCCCACTGCTGTTATGATGCATACTGTCATTATTACCAAAAATGTTTTACATTGTTTCCTGAACTGTATGCTAACACTTTTCAACTAAATAAACCGTATTGAATATAAAATATAGAGTTTAAGATATATTCGCCGTATAAGACTACCCCTTTTCCAACGCATACAAAACACCGGTAAAAATTTAAAAAAAACTGATTTGAATTTAACATGGTCCTTTTTTTAATTTAAATTCTTATGACATGCAGGTACCTAGAACTATGGAACCTATAACCAAATTCTGCAAAACAAGCAATACTAAAAACATTTTATTTCATAATACTTGTAAAAGAAACATCGTACAGCTTAAACAGGAGGTCAGTCAAGAAAAATTTTGATAATAACTGCCCAATTATATATATAATATATATTCCTCAAAAATAGAGAAAAATATTTTCACTATGACCGGAGCTCCAAAAATTCTTCTTCTCCCTCTTATTCTCGATGAACAGCACCAATCTTCAGTTTCTCCTGCTGAAATAAATTTTAACCTTATTGGAACGTACCACACCATCTGCCTGCATATTTTCTTCCAGTTACAATACAATTAAAGGAGGAGAATGAGAGTGCGATGGTGCTAGTCTGAATGGTGACATACTTTCAGCAGGAGAAACGGAAGATTGGTGCTGTTCATCGATATTTTAAGATAGAAGAAGAGGGAGAAGAAGAATTTTTGGAGCTCCGGTCATAGTGAAAATATTTTTCTCTATTTTTGTGGACTTTTTCAAAGACTGTGTGGACTGGTCTTATACCGTGAGTAGCTCCTTAAGGGGCAAACTGTGCACCACGAACAACTGTGTTTTTGTGCAATATATATTTATACCTCTGTAATTTTCCGGTGACACACACACACACACCAACACACACACACACACCAACACACACACACACACCAACACACACACACACACCACACGCCACACACACACACACCTAGAGCCCCTGGAAGTCGCCATGGCGGTGGACAATGAACAGTGCAATCTTTCTACTCATCCTCTTTACGACAGTGACTCTTACTCATATTTTTGGCTGGTGTGTGTTCATAGTAGTGTGATGTGCAGGCATACAGCATGAGTATAGCTGGGACTCGCTCCTGTTGTGCGTAATTTCTGCACTAAGTGTACAGTCATGTGGCCGAAATTTAAAGGGGGAGCATAGAAGAGTAGTGAACTGCATGAGCTGATCTGTACCCTGGAAGGTGTGGTCACAAGTGCAAGGCTGTGGTCTCCTGATCAGGTGCAGGTACAATGGTTGTGTGATATGGCATGGGATCAGATGGCAAATTTACTCCAAAATGTGAAATATTTGTATCATTGTCGCCATATCCCACACCACTGGTCACAGCTGTAGCGTTACATCACTGTGGATGCCTAATATGGCCGAATTCACACCAAAATTGTGAGTTCATGTGATGTAAATATGCAGGGTACTATGTGTCAGTAGTGTCATGATTACTGTGTTGTGCACTGTATGATGGTCAGTCTGATGTATGGATACTGTTTGCTGCATGGTATTTTGAATTCTGTATTATGCACTGTATGAAGTCATAGCAATGGCAGGCTGTATGACGTCACATGAATGCTGTATTGTGCAGCTGAGATTAGTACAAACTCCTCCCTGCAGCATTTGAGTTATATTTTACATTGCAGTGTGTGAGTGCGGCCTCAAAGGCTTTCGTGTGCTCCCGCAGCTGCTACCAGATTTTTGTGTGTTTTAATAAACATTTTGAATTCAGATAATGCTGTCTTTTATTTTCGTGAAAAGTATTGTATTAGTATGGTGATACTTTTCCAAGAATTGTATTGCACTTAAGATTCTGGAATCATAACAACCCTAGTTCCAATATGACCATCTGATGGAATCCCTGGATTTATGTCCGATCTCATGAAATTAGCTCCCACTTGTGATATTTTTCCTTTCAAAAAAGGCATCCAGGCCCATCTTGAAGTTGTCCATCGTCTCAACAATTACAATTTCATAAGTTCCATAGTTTCCAAAATTTGAATTCCATAGTTTCACTGCCATTAGGCCTCATGCACCCAGTCACGGTGTGATAAGCACACACTATCTCACCGTAATTGTCCTACTTTTTGCTGTTTTACGGCACAGGCCACTCTTCTTTCAATGGAAAGGAGAGAGTGGTGAGGAGTGCTCTTCCTTCTTTTTTATGCACCTCATTGAATCTTCTGCATGAGGTCTAACAGTGGAAAAGTTTTTTTCCCATGCCCCCCTTTTCAGCTTTTACACATTACCACCAGTACCTCCAGCAGCACAAAAACACTTTGATGCAGCACTAGCAGACAGGTTCATTTCCGGGGTCTTAAAAAAATGGTTGACACTGGATGACACATCTTTAAAAAGCAGCTAAAACCTGATTGAAGTATGCTGACAACAATACTAATGTCCTCACACAGCCCCACGGATCACTGACACCCTGTGGCGGACACTAGTTGTCTCACACCCTAATATTAGTGACACAGACAATAGTGACATCTAGTACTTTGCACGTGATGATCTTCTCCATCAGGAAGAGAGATGTCTTCAGCTTCATGCAGCACATCACCGTGCTGCAAACGTAAAAATACCACAGTCACTTACAGTATAATGTCTATGTATCTGTCTATATCTAATGTCTAACAATTTGCTCCTAAATAATATATACTACAAACTACACAACATTAAAAAGTTCCCCCATTTATAAACATTCACTGTGTGGCCCTCAGAATGTGTTCTAATATATACTACATTCCCCTGAATAAATTATTATAGCATATACCCACTAAATTCATATATAGTTCCCTCTAATTTACAGAATTAAAACCACCTAATAATTTAATAAATAGTGCCATACTAATAAACTCATATTCTGTCCTCAATTTAATTAAATACAGCCTCCTACGTTTAATTATACACAAAACCCCACATACAACCCCCATCCTGTAATTAAAATGTGGCCCCTATAGACAAAACCCCCATTCTAATTATATGCAGCCCCCAGTTTTAATATATACAGTACACCATAACAGCCTTCCCCATAAATGCTCCCCTTCTGGCCCCAAATACAATCCCCCCCCCCCCAGTTAAGTTTTATACGGTACCCAATCAGCACAACGCCCAGCTCAATTAATACCCAAGTTTAGTTATACTTATATTAGCTGTACTTATACAGGGCCCCCACAGTTATATTATAATAAATGTCATTTTTCAAACTCCAAGTTTGCCTACCTATCTTTGTTTTCAAATGAACCAATTCCCTGAATTTACACAGACGCCTTCTTTGCTCTCAATCTAGTTTAGCTGTCTCCTACTGATGCGCTAGTGACCAAACTTGTACGGCAAAAATATATTTTTATCTTGAGCATCTATTTATCTTTTTATACACTCTACAATCTAATTTCACCCAGTGTTTTACAATTTAATACATAATCATATCTTGTTTTATGTGACGAAAATGCATAAACTATTTTGTCTGTGTTTCAAAATGTATTGTAACAGCCAAAGAGAGATTTGCCTAATTAAACAACTGTTAACGTTTGCGGTTAAAAAAGGAAACCGTTAACATAATGTTAAGGCACATGTTAACATTATCTTAACGAATGTGTTTGTTACCACAATCTTAACACATATGTTAACAGTTGCATTGTGTAAACGCAAATGTTAACATCTGTTTAATCAGGCAAATCTCTCATCAACTGTTGCAATGCATTTTGCAATGCATGTGTTAAATGCTGTATGTGACTGCACCCTCTGGATGCTTTACTTTAGTCCCAGGCTGCAATGATCAGCTATTTGTAATTAAGCTTTATTGACAATCTATGTTCCTATGACAGCCCAAAATTTAGAAAATCCAATTGTTACCGTGACAAAAAATGTTTTTTTTTTTTCTTGAAGTTACAATAATAAAATTATACCAGTTTCGATTTACATACAAATTCAACTTAAAGCATAACTGTTAAGTTATAATGATTTTACAAAATTCTCATATGCGATTCCTCTTAAAAACATACAGAGAAGCATGCCCTTATTGTGATGCTCGAAATTAAAAAAATGGACTGTGCACAACCACCAAATTCTGTCACAAGCGGTATCTGTCAACACATCAAAACTAGGATCAATATATACAAAAAGAGAAAGAGATGTGTCATCTGACAATATACAAAATCACTTTATTGAAGTAACAAAAAGGCATACATGAAATTTATTTGTATCGCGACACAGACAAGAAAGACAGATTAAAAACAATTAAAATTGTACCAAATACAATAGTAAATTCATTAGCCACAATTCCCTGTGAGGATAACTGGCAAAACACTTCCTACACTATAACAGTACTCCAAAAGCACCCATAATCCCTAGTAATCAGAGTCAATGCTGAGTAGAAACCTGAACAATACACAGAACCTGATGTAGAAAAAATAAAAGGTCAGCAAAGGTAAGTCCTAAGTGTGAACTGGTCTCAATACTTTACATGTCCAAGTATACGTCAGGGAAGTCTCAGTCGGCATCCCATGTCAGATAGCCTTAGGGTGCTATGATTTGTGTGAAGGAGGTGGAGGGCTCCCCACGCGTTCCGTCCCCTAAATGGTGGACTTCATCAGGGGTAGAAGAATTGTGATTCTCACTATTTTCTTTCCAAAGTTATGACATTTTCTGTTCCAAAAGTGTTTGACAAAAATTTAACTCACGGATGGCGGTGACATAGCTCTTCCTGTACTTGCCCTCAATTTGAGTACAATTCAAGCTGTCCACAGATCCCATGATACCTTGTGTTCTCTTGCAAAGTAATTTAGCATTAAATCCGTTTAGATTCCCACAAGTAAGCCCACTGTACAATGTACATACAGGATGTATATGGTGACTAGTCAGCTCTCAGAAAATGGAGGAGCATGTAATAATGGAACATGTAATAAGTAATAAGTGGAAGAAATCATAAGTAAAACAGTTACATGCAGTGTATAGACTGTGCTGTGGGAGCGCTAAGGGTTAATAAGTGGGGAGCAGCATGAGGTGCATAGTGAGACAGAGAAAGTTCTGTAGAAATAAAGACTGGGATGGAGGAACTAATAGGGAATGGGAGATCTTGTTTCTTACTATTCTGTGTCAGAGACATCTGTATCCACAGTCCTGAACACATCTAGCACTGCTACATACACTGACTGTGAGCACTGTCACATGACCTCCCCCTTTGTGAGCAGGGAGCAGCAACCCCTGCTCTCCTATGAGACCATAGATTTGTTTACAGGACAGACTCCAGGGCTTGTCAGCACAGGCAGAGGAAGGAGCTATTTCAATACTGAAAATCTGAGGGGTATAGCAAATAAATTGCTGGATATAGGTAGCAAAAATAATAGGCAAAGTTGTTCTACATCCCAAGAGCTATTGATTTGTGGAAAAAAAAACAACATCTACAGCTGTTCTTTAAGAACAACCAAAATAACCTATCTTGTAAATAAAGTAAACATGCCTGTACTATGTTTACTTTATAAAACTTAGTGTCAACAGCAAATAGTGAAATTTTACCCTGCAAACCCTAAATAAGGTCATTAAGAAAATCATTTTAATTAACGTTTTAGTAAGATCTCTTATTAATATTAAACTGAAAACATTTGCATATATAATAATAATTGTCATGTTACAATTGCATGTTTTTCTCATAGGCCATGATGGTACAGTTAATGGCTTTGGTTGGAGCTATGACAGGAATTGGTTAGTTTCTACTGCTGATGACAGAACCCTGAGAATTTGGAATGTGAAAAATGCAAGTTCGGCCTTGGTTCTGGTAATTTGTGTGCTTTTTATATCTTTTTTAGTGTTCTGAAGATATATGTTGGTGTGCTACATATTTTACTTAAAAGACACTTGTCATCAGGTTTCTGTAACTAATTCTGTCACCACTATTTGTTAGAGCAGCTCACAAGGATTCTGTCCCAGCCTTTATCTAGTTAATTCATACGTTAATCATTCTAAAGACATATTTTCTTTATTATGCAAATGTTATCGCTCCCCTCTCCTCCCCTGCTCATGTCTGTGACACAGACATCAGCTACACAAGTGCTTGACATGCTGTGTTCTCCTATACACATGTGAGAGACAAGTACACAAGTACCAGACATACTGGGGCTTATTTACTAAGGGTCCCACGGATCGTCGGATTTTAGAAATTTTCAGGGATTGCGCAGTTGGGATAGCTATTTAAAAGGAGATTGTGTTGCACGCGATCAAAATTTAGCACATCGCCAATGGCTTTCATGCGGCAGAAATCGGGGGGCTACCGAACGATCCGGCTGATTCGGACTGAGCCCGGGATTTAATTTTCAAATTGTGTCGCAACCAATGCACTTACATACATTGGGAAGAAGCAGATGCAGGAAATCGGGCACACGATCTTTGTGAATCGTGCCGGAGTTCTTTTGAGTCAGACACTCCATATTTCGGGAAGTAAATATGCCCTACTGTGTTCTCCTATACATGTGGTTGCTTTCTGTAGCAGTTGTGTCTCTCATACATACGCAGGCTGCAGGGGAAGTGGCCGCCAGAACCAGGAAGCACATAGTGGCAGCCAGCACCAGGAGTGACACATGACAAAGCAGGGAATGGGTAGATCGTTAGGGGAATTTATCTGGGGGAAGCAGGAGTGGATCAGAGAGCAGATGAATAAAGTTTAAAATAAAACCATCGCAACAATCTACAAGGAGTTGTGGTAGTCAGCCATAGTTGCTAGGTTTTGGAAGATTTCTGAACTGTGGATAGAGGAAGTCGAATCTTCCACGTACAAGAGATCTTTTGTTTGTTTTTGCAATCCAATGTGCAACCTTTGGAGGCTCTATGTTTTTTAACCACCTCCCCATCGGCCTAGCCTAAGTTCTGCATGGGTCCCTTCTCCAATGACATCCGATCCAACAGTCAGTGCTGTGAAACACAATGTTAGAACAGGAAAGATGGGACCATATGGTAGTTAAACACAATTGTGGATCCCTAGATATTGCACCTGGAATTATGGCTACATAACTAAACATAAAAAGAAAAAGAAAAAGAAGCCAAACTAAAGAGTATGTAGGAATATAGAAAACTTTATTGCATACAATACATTAAAATTGTTGTAAAACATCAGGTGATGATAAAGGAGGAAAAAGGGGGCATCACCGGACAGCACATGGGGGATAATAAGTATATGTGTACAAAGGGGTGTAGACAAACTTGAATGTGGGCAATCAATTTGAGGATGTCATGTCTAAAGCGAATAAATATCCAAACAGGTATACGCCCAACACAAGGTTACAATATTGTACATGTCTTACCCCAGTAATAGGAATCACACTCCACTGTCCGGGAAGATGCCGTCCCGGACAGTGGAGTGTGATTCCTATTACTGGGGTAAGACATGTACAATCTTTTTCTTCCTGAAAGTCAGTGCTGTGACCGCGGGTTCTAAGTACCTGGTGAGGGAGGAGGCTCCCTCTCTCTTTCTCCCGGCACCCCATGATCGTTTCTTGGGGTGTGGTCTTCTCTTATGGATAACCAGGGACCTAATGAATGTCTCTGGGTCTGTCAATCCAGACCCTGGCTGACATTTCTAATGCACTGAAATGCACGGCTATTGCAGTGCATTAGTATGAACAGCCCATGAGCCCTCTTCATACACCCTTCATAGCTCCATGGCAGATATATCCAGCACGGAGCGTGAAGGGGATAAATTTGGTATACCTGTGATTGTACCGAAACAGAATAAGTTATATGTTTCATTTGGAGCGCACAGTAATTGCTGAAAAAAACAGAGCTCACAACAATATTAAACAAATGCATTTTCTTGTCAAAATCACAGCATTTGGAATTTTCTCCCACTAACCAGTACACGGAATGGAAAATGAAATACTGTCACTAGAAAGACCTACCACCAGTGTTTCCTGGTGATTCCTAAACAACCCTTTAAAATTTTTCCCATTAATTATAGACCAGTAAGATAAACCTCCAATACGGGAAAAAAATAAAGGGACTACATTGTGAACAGAAGTATCTAACAAAAAATAATATAATAATTACTATTGGTTATCTATTAAACACAATAAAAAAAAACAAAGAGGGAAGGGGAATGTAATAAAGAAATACAATGTATTGAAGGTGAAAAAATTTATTGACTTTATTGGATACATTGTGAGTTTAAAACATACTGGATAAAAAGGATGGCTACAGGAGAGACAGAAGTTCATACAGACCAGGACATATGAAATACAGGTAAAGAGTAATTACATATAACAGGCATGCTATTGACAGTCTCAAAATAGAGTTACAGCATTGTATGTGCCCAGACGGTTAGACAGCGGTAACAATGTGATACCATGACCAGAAACTAGTCCACGGACATATGCAATATAAAAAGCTGTACACCGAACCCTGTATTCAAAGTTACCTAGTCAGAAAAAATCCCCAACGCGCGTTTCAACCCGCTGGTCTTTCTCAAGAAGTCACAGTTTTGCAAAATGCCTAAGTGAAGTATTTTCATTTCAGGAAAAAGAAAAATTCCCTGGAACTGCTCATTTTCCTCAGTTTTATTATATGGACAAGTTTATTTTGTTATCATGTGGAGCAGAGATTCAGTTAATGAGATATTATCTTGATGACTTCAAGGATGAGATTAAAAGGTAATTCAATTAGATTAAATGTGGTGATTAGATGTGTTTCCTGTAAAACCCACTGAGTTACCCTTGCTCCACCTCCTGTTTCCTAAATCGCTGCTGCACTTCCGGGTTTCAACACTTGAAATGACCTAATGAATAACCTCCTTGGGCCACAAAAAAACAAGGAAGAAACAGGAAGCGGGTCCGGGCACTTGAGTATTAAAAAAACGGATGTGCTACAGCAAGTTAAGTAAGCTTTTATTTCTTACCCTTGCTGAGCCGATTATGGTTTCTCCAGTTTTTTTTATATTTGTTTTTCCTCATTTGAAAATATATGTAATGCTGCCAATGATGATGTACCGATTATGTTTTCTGCATGTACTGAGCAGGTAATGAAACCCTGCAATCTTAGAAAATAGAACATCAGTGAACAGTTTTGTGAAAATTTTAGTTAGCAGGATTTCTCTTTAACAAAGAAAAGAAACTGAACATTGTTGCTCTGTGGGTTTGAATGAATTGGAAAATACACAAATATTTAGCAATTCCTAAAATTTTGGATTAAAATAGTCCCTTTTGGTTTAGGTTATCAAAATTGCTTACCTCCATGTTTTCCTTGGTTGTAATTTGAATATTTTATTGGCAAAGCAGCCAGAATAGACTCCTAGCCCAGAACATTTTTTAATGTGACGAAAATGTTCTTTTCCATGCACGCACTTGGAAAGATATGCTTTCACAGCGGTTATTAGCACAAATAATCATTTGTGGTCTATTTTGCCTGTAAATGCTGAAATTGATAATGATACTAAAATAGATTCAAACTGGAAATGAGCACGCGTGTATGATTTTTTTTTTTTTATTCCTTGCCATCAGTCATCACTGTTTCATGGTTTTCTAAATTCTTTACCTTGTACTTTTAATGGCATCATGGGCTTTGCTATACAAGATTGCATGTTATAATAGATATATTTATGAGTCCTGAGATGTGAAGGTTTAGGGTAGTGGTCCGAAGAGGACCACTAAAAAATCCTCATGCAGGATTTTACATCCTCTTGTTGGGGGTAGGGTAGTGGTGGTAAACCTATGGCACGGGTGCCAGAGGTGGCACTCATAGCCATTTCTGTGGGTACTCTGACCATCGTTCCAGGGCAGAGTTCACCAAATAGGAACAAATCCACCTGCAGTCCCAGACAACTTAGTAGATGCTGCTCTCAGCGCTGTTTTAAAGCGACATTTCAGTAGCTGTCTGGAACTGCGGGAAAATCGAGAAGGTGTTGACAGAACTGCAATGTCTTTGGAGGTCCTCCTACTGGACCCTGGAGAGAAACTACAACAAGACTCTGAATTTGCCTTCCTTCTTTCAACTGTATTAAGGACCGGGCCCTTTCCCGTTTTTTCATTTCCATTTTTCACTCCCCACCTTCAAAAATCTATAACTTTTTTATTTTTACAAGTAAAATGCTATGTGATGGCTCGTTTTTTGCGTAACAAATTGCACTTCATAGTGATTGCATTGAATATCCCATGCCATGTACTGGGAAGCGGGAAAAAAATTCCAAATGCAGTGAAAATGGTGAAAAAACGCATTTGTGTCGTATTCTTGTGGGCTTGGATATTACGGCTTTCACTTCACGCCACAAATGACGCATCTAATTTATTCTTTGGGTCAGTATGATTACAGGGATATCAAATTTGTATAGGTTTTATAATGTTTTCATATATTTACAAAAATTAAAACCTCATGAACAAAATTTTTTTTTTATTTTGCCGTCTTCTTGTGCTTATAACTTTTCCATACTTCGTTGTATGGAGTTGAGGGTGGTGTCATCTTTTGCGACTTTTGATGATGTTTTCAATGATATTATTTTTAGGACTGTACGACCTTTTGATCACTTTTTATAGAATTTTTACTTTTTTTTTTAAATGGCAAAAAAGTGCCAGTTTTGACTTTGAACGCGATTTTCCGTTACGGGGTTAAACGCAGTGAAAAACCATTATTATATTTTGATAGATCAGGCATTTTCGGACGCGGCGATACCTAATGTGTTTAGGATTTTTACTGTTTATTTATATTTATATCAGTTCTAGGGAAAGGGGGGTGATTTGAATTTTTAGGTTTTTTTTTATTATAATTTTTTTTTTTTAACTTTTTTTTTATTTTTACTATTTTTCAGACTCCCTAGGGTACTTTAACCCTAGGCTGTCTGATCGATCCTACCATATACTGCCATACTATAGTATGGCAGTATATGGGGATTTTACTCCTCATACATTACAATGTGCTGATAGCACATTGTAATTAATGGGTTAACCCGAAGTAGCTTCGGGTCTTCGTGAGACCCGAAGCTACCATGGCGACAGATCGCCGCTTTGCCGGCGGCGATCAGCAAGAAAACACCCGCGTGTTACCGGTAAGCCTTTGCTGCAATATGCAGCAGAGACTTACCGGCTATGGAGAGGGTTCGGCCCGCGAGCCCTCTCCATGCATCGCAACGCGAACCGGTTAATGGCCTCAGGGGGTCGATTAAATGATGAGGAAGAATAGGTAGCAATAAGTTACTGCTTAAAATTCCATGTTGGCACTTCATAGTAAATAAGTGAATTTTGGTTGTAGTTTAGGAACTCGGGCTCTAGAACGTTCACCATCACTGGAGTAGGGGATAGTCACCTGCTATTCAGATTGCTATAACATTCACTACCCCTTTCTTTGGACATGTGTGCCATGGAAGCGACACTCTTGTGATCTCAGAGTATATGTTACATAACTGTAATGAACATCTTCTGATCTCAATTCTATTTTTAATGTCTGAACTTGTGACGGCCAACTTGTGACTTGTGCTTCTTTCAACTTTGATACTCAGTATTCAGTACTGGAGCCGGAAAAAGTCGCGAAACAGCTGATGCTGCTACACTACTGTGTAATAAATAACTCTGTAAGAAGAGGTTATTGCCATTCTTTTTATTTTACTGAAAGTTTGGATCAAGTTATCAATGTGAATATAACTGACACCTGTATAATTCCTGCTCTCCAACACACTGAAAAATACATGGTGTGAATTTTCAGCAGTGTCATCCATGAATACTTATTTTCTATGAACTCATTTCCGTTCTTATCCAAAGGTGTAAACTCATCCAGATTATTCAATTTCAGCTATAATTTCTGTATATAAGACAACCAAAATATAAGCCGAGGTACCTAATTTTAACACAGAAAACTGGAAAAACCTATTGACTTGAGTATAAGCCTAAGGTAGGAAATGCACTGGTCACAGCTTCCACCCAGTATATAGCTATTCAACCCCCTGCCCCCAGTATGTAGCCAGCTCAGGCCCTTAGTATATAGTTTGCCAGCTCATGCCCCAAGTACATATCCAGCACATGGCCCCCCAGCATATATCTTGCCATTACATGTCCCCCTGTATATAGCCAGCCCCCTACTCACAGTATATATCTAGCCTCAATACTCACCTTTCCGATGCCCCACGTCTTCTCCATTGCTGACTGCGTCCGGTCACTGGTCATTGCGCACTGGCCATGCACACACTATGATAACATCATAGTTTGTGCGCCACAATCACACCAGGACCTGTCATTGAAAGTGCACAAACTATAATGTGAGCCGCAGATGACCTCTTAGTATGTACACAGCCAGCGTGCAAGCACCCATGACCAGCCACCAACAGCAATGAAGAGGAGGGCCTGTGGGTGGTGTCGGAAAGGGAACTATTAAGTTTTGTTTTTTTTATAGACCCGAGTATAACCTGAGATTTATCAGAAATGTAAAAACAGAGGTAAAACTGTTCCAGTTGCCGCTGCAAACCAACCAGAGATCATCTGTAATTTTATAAACAGTTGTGGAAAAATGAAACTTGAGCTCTGATTGGTTGCCATGAGAACTACAGTAGTTTTTCTCTCAGACACTTCTGATAAATCTCCCCACTAACAAAGTGACAGTCAGGTAGACAGTCACTGTTATGAGAGTGCACAAGACAGACAGTCACTGGAATGAGAGTGTCAGAGACAGAAAGTCCCTGAAATGAGACTGCCAGGGACAGACAGTCAATGGAAAGAGAGTGTCAGAGACAGGCAGTCACTGGAATGAGGGTGTTAGAGACAGAGTTTTACATGGTTTATGGGTTACATTAACAAATTTAAGACAACTGAAATATTGTTACTATTGCCTAAAACCCCCTCAAAGAGGCCATGTCGTCCCTCCTGACATGTCACCACTGCTATTTTAGAAGATAAAATTCTATTCCGCATAATATACCATTTCTGAAGCATATTTTCAGAGGTCACTGTGCCTATGTTCTGTTATCACACCTAGAAATGAATAAGTTGACCACTGAATTTTACCATTTTCCTTTTTATAGGTGTTTGCCCCTACCTGGTTTGATATTGGGGCTAATAGAAAGAATGATGTAGAGTTTTCAGACCATGTGTTCCTAAATTGTAATTTCCGGTTAAATCAAATTTTTCACTAAAACAGACATGTCAGGGGAGATGAAAGCTTCTTTTTAAAGAAATCGAGTCCAACATCTCTGTAAATGTCATCTGTAAGTTTGCCTTATGGTGACCTTCCCTTATAATTTTGTTTCACATTTAAACAAACTAAATTGTTCAAAATACGCACCTTAAATTGTAGAATTGTATTCATTAGGACTTGAATTGTATTCATTATTGTTATTAGGTTGAACGTCGGAAGCAACTCTACAACAGATTGTTTAACCTTTGCTGCAAACTGTACTGCTCATGCACTTAGTGTTAGGCAAACTGCCTCTTATTAGGAAAAGGGTCCGATTGGCCTAAAGGGAGTGACTTGAAAATGTATAAAAAAATTATTTCTGCAATTAAAACTTTAACTAAAAATAATAAAGTTCCCATTTCCTTTTATTGTACCGTTACACTACATGTAAAGCATGAAGACTTGAGTTTTATAAATTAATTTTATCATTTCTTTCATAGATACAAGCAAAATAGTGTATGTAAATCAGTGCAAACACTTTCCATGGAATCAGCAATGGAGATCACTGGACTTGCTGCTGTGAATGACTTTTATTCCTGTATCCATATTTCTTAATTGGAGATACAGAAAAAACATCTGTAAGTATTTTTTATGTTAGGAGGCCCAAGTTTGATTAATGTAAATCTCAGTGACATGAAAATATTAAGTATTTAACCCCTTACCGCCGAAGCCACTTTTCACCTTCACCTTTGACACTGACCATTTTTTCAAATCTGCCATGAGTCACTATAAATGGTTATAACTTTGGAACGCTTCAACATATCAAAGTGATTTTGAAATTGTTTTCGCGTGACACTTTGTACTTCATGTTAGTTGAAAAATTTTGGTGGTATGTTTTGCGTTTATTTATGAATAAACAATGTTCTACTTTTTCAACACAGATTCATAACAGCAAAAATACTTAAAAACTAACATTAAAACAATGTCTGCTTTATGTTGACATGGCTTTTTACGCATCCTCTCATTTTTGAAGGAGGTGAATGAGGCTTTGAACTTTAGGTGCGATTTTTCACATTTTCAGAAAATGTGCTTTTGAGGGACCTGCTCAGATTTCAAGTCACTTTAAGAGGCCTAAATAATAGTAAAACCCCATAAATTACCCAATTATAGCAACTATATCCCTCAACACATGTAAAACAACTTCTATGAAGTCAGTTAACCCTTTAATTGTTTTACAGGGGTTAAAATAAAATTGCGAGCAATTTTGAAATTTACATTTTTTTGGTTAAATGAATGTGTTTTTCAAAAAATGTACACATTCTCAGTGGATAAAATACCAAAAGTTTGATACCTAATCTCTTCCGAGTATAACAATAGCCAGGGCATCAAAGGGAAACTACGCCATTCAGAGCAGATTTGCATTGGCAGTTTTTAATGGCTATACAACCTTTATTTTTTTTGGCAATTTGGACCAATAAGGGCTTATTTTCTACGACATTCGATGCACTTTAAAAATACTTCATTGTGGAAGGTCATTAGCTTATTGATGAGATTTTATTAACTCTTGAATGTATGGAGGAAAAGAAAATCAGCAATTTAGGTCTCCTTTCTTTTTGTATTTTTTGTGGGCCGTACACCGTACCATTAAAATAACGTATCATCTTTATTCTATTGATCACTATGATTACGGTGATGCCTCATTTATACACAGGCAGTCCCCGGGTTATGTACAAAAACTTAAGTTGAATTTGTATGTAAGTCGGAACTGTATATTTTATAATTGTAACTCCAGCAAAAAATGTTTTTGGTCTCTGTGACAATTAGATTTTAATTGCCTTGTTTGGTTGTCCTAAGAAAAAAGATTAACAATAAAGCTTAATTGTAGACACCTTTGATAACTGTTATAACTGTTTATAGTAGCCTAAGCCTAAAGTTAAGTAAACTGCCAAAATCCAGAGCTCCGTTTGTAACTAGGGGTGGTCTGTAAGTCGGGTGTTCTTAAGTAGGGGACTGCCTGTAGTTTTATAGATATTTTTACAATTTTACTGAAGAAAAAATGTGAAAATCTCATTTATTTTTGTATTGCCATCTTTTCGGAGATATACTATATATGTTATTGAATGTTATAATGTTATTGAATTCTTTTTATTCAAAAATGTTTTTATAAAGTGTTTAAACTTTTTTTTTACTTTTTAAAGGTTGGCTTAAACAAGCGATTACCTGCAGATCTACATCTTATAATTATAACACAGTGTAATAGAGATGTGTCACACTGTTTTATGTAACACACTGAGCATGCTGCATGCTCCCGGAGAAGATCGCACAGCCCCGGGCACTGTCAGACCCTGGGGCAGCCATCCAAGCATCAGACCCCCCCTCCCCGGGAAGCACAGTGGGGGGATGTCCAAATCGGTACACGTGGCCCTTAAATGCCACAGTCATGCCTGTTAGACTAAAAGGAAAAATAAAAGGACACAAAGGGGCTCATAGGGCAAACACCCGTTGGTTCAAGGAAATCCTATTTCTGGTGACTAAGGTCAGGTTAGTTATGCTCTCACCTGGGGTAGTGCATAACTACTCAGAGTGTGTCAAGAGATGATGTAGCGCTGCAGTGCTCCTACCGGTTCCTCCTTGAAGGACTGTATTGCATATTGCAAATTGTATAATATACAGCCGACCACCTGCAGCACCTGCCACTGGTGCCTGTGACAAAAGCAGGACATGGTACTATGTCCCGATGCGGCAAGTACCCGCAGCCCATGACGTAGTACTACGTCCAATGTTGGTAAGGGGTATAAAGTATTGAGTCAGCCACCAATTGTCCAATTGTCCAGGTTCTCCCACTTAAAGATGAGGGAGACCTGTAATTGACATCAATTGACCTCAACTATTAGAGACAAAATGGGAAAACATAGTTTTCCAGAATTTATTTGCAAATTATTGTGGAAAATATTTATTTGGTCAATAACAAAATAACAAAAGTTTGTCTTAATATTTTGTTAGGTATCCTTTGTTGGCAATAACACAGGTCAAACATTTTCTGTAAGTCTTCAAAAGGTTGGCACTTACTGTTGCTGCTATTTTTGCCCATTCCTTCATGTAGATCTCCCCTAGAGCAGTGATGTTTTGGGGCTGTTGCTGGGCAACAAAGACTTTCAACTCCCTCCAAAGGTTTTCTATGGGGTTGAGATCTGCAGACTAGCTAGGCTACTCCAGGACCTTGAAATGCTTCTTACGCAGCCACATCTCCATGGCCTTAGCGGTGTACTTGGGATCATTGTCATGCTGAAAGGCCCATCCACATTTCATCTACAATGCCCTTGCTAACGGAAGATGGTTTGCACTCAAAATTTCACGATACATGGCTCCATTAATTGTTTCAGGTATGGTGTTTTTCACAGATGCACCCGAGATCCTTGACGTCCCTCTATGTGCCGCGGTCCACGCTGCCCAGCCTGGACCTCCCCACACTCCTAGCTGTACTCTTGCTAGGCCGCGCGCTCCCACTGCTAGGGCGAGCGTGCAACGGCTCTTTTAGACTTAAACGGCCAGCGTCCTCCTGATTGGCTCTTACTAATCCGTCTCGCCCTTATAATCCGGCACCTCCCTTCACTCCCCGCCGGATCTTCTCTTTGGATCTCCTATGGTTTCCATACCAGGCTTCCCCAAGCCTTCCTGTGGAAGAGAAAGCCCATTAGCGTTCCAAGACGTTTTCCTGTGTTCCTGTCTCCAGCGTTCCCAGATGCCTCCATGTTCCTGTGTGTCCCCAACGTTCCCAGATGCCTCCGTGTTCCTGTCTTCAGCATTATCAGTGTACCTCTGTGTGCTCCTGCCATCCTGTGTCAAGTCTTTAGTTTGCCTCCGTGCTTCCTACTGTGCCTCCCAGGGTTCCAGTCCAGCGGTGTGTCTCAAGTCTGTGCCAGCATTAAGTCAATTGTAAAGATAGAATGTAGGCACGGACACAATACTTGGGGCCGGGTAGCTGAGACTGTGTGGGTGGTGCACTGCTGTTACACCAGGTAGAAGGTCCATACAAATAAAGACAAAAGATAGCGGCACTCACCCAGGAATCTTCTTTATTCTGCTTTATGCATGTGACAGGGAGGTGCAGCACAAGAAAGACTTCGGCGACGGGCCGTTTCGCGCACTCCTGCGCTTCGTCAAGCCGTATGAGGGACGCCAGTGGAGGCGAGATTATAAACGTCCTCCCTCTGACGTCACTCATGGGGAGATCATGTGATCGAGGAAGTCATGTGATCGGGAAAAACAAAGGGGGTGTGTGTAGAGGCGTGGGCGGTGCCCGCCCGGGACCGTCAGCTGGCCAGTCACGGTGTGGGCGTCGCCACAACGCATCAACATCCCAACAAAAACACCCACAAAAAGGAAAAAGGGGAGAAAAAAGAAAGGAAATGAAATAAGTAAGTAACACATCAACCTATTAGTATCACATAGTTAAAAACAATTTCCTCGCAGTGTGATATATCAAAGAGAGTTACAATAAGCCAAACAGCCTACATGATACCTAGTAAACTATAGGAAAACCGCCATGTCATTTTTATCATTTAGTCCTGCACGACCTTCTGCTTCAGTCTTAAGGATCCATCTAGCCTCACACCGGAGGAGTTCCCTCCATTGGTGTTCACTGGTACCCTTTCTATCCCCGCAAAGGACAATACATCGGGGTTGCCTGCATGTTTAGTGTGTACATGTTGTATCAGTCTTGGGGATCCTTTACCTGTGATCACCGAGCGATGGTGTTCCCTAAACCTAATGAAGAGAGGTCTGATGGTTTTTCCTATGTAGAATCGTCAACAGGGGCAGAAGATAACATAGACTACATGGTCTGTTTTGCAACTGATGAAGTGTTTGACAGTGGTTGTGACCCCTCCTATCTGGAGACTCTTGTCCCTTATATGGAATTTACAGAAATTACAGTGGTAGCATGGAAAGTTGCCTTGTGGAGTAGCTTTGTCTAGCCATGTGGTTCTATCGTCTCCAAATCTACTTCTGACGAGGAGGTTTTTCAACGTGGGGTTGCGTCTGAAGGCCACTATAGGTCTGTTGGCCGTGAGTGTTTTGAGTTCTGGATCTCTTTCTAGTATGTTCCAGTTATTCTGAATGGCTTTTCGGATGTTGGTCCCATTGGGTCCAAAATCGAAGGTAAACGTGAATCTATTTCTCTTGTGTTCCTTATTATGTCCCTTATGAATAAGTTGACTCCTCTCTAAGTGTGAGGCCCTTTCAAAGGCCTTTCCGATGATGTCATCGGGGTATCCTCTGGCTCTAAGTCTGTCCCTTAGTTCCACTGCTTGTTTCAAAAAAGATTGATGTGTGTCATTAATACGCCTTAGGCGAACAAACTGGCCGTAGGGGATAGCTCTCTTGACATGATCTGGGTGGGCGCTATCGTAATGCAGTAATGCGTTGGTTGCTGTGGATTTACGGAAGCCACTTACTTGGATGTGATCGTGTACCGCATCTACCTGAACGTCTAAAAATTCAAGGTGTGTGTTACCGAAGACGCTGGTAAAGTGCATATTCATCTTATTCCCCTTATTGAGATAGTCTACCAACCCATTGAAATCCTGCTCAGACCCGGACCAGGCTATAAAAATATCGTCCACGTATCTTAAATACGTATGTATATATTTAATAAATGGATTGGACGTACTCAAAATATACCTACTCTCGAAGACAGCCAAAAAGATATTGGCAAAAGTGCATGCGACAGGTGTGCCCATTGCCGTTCCTGTAATTTGATTAAACCATTGAATAGGAACGAGTTGTGGGTAAGAATAAACAATAGAGCTTCACGTACAAATTCTATAAGGGCATCACTTTTCTTTGTCTTACGTAAAACAAGGCAAATGGCTTCCACTCCCTCCTGGTGAGGGATCCTAGTGTACAAGCTCTCAACATCGATAGATGTGAGCTTGAGGTCCTCTCGCCAAGGGATGCCCTCGACGTCCCGTAGTAACGAGTTGGTGTCCTTCAAATACAAAGGAATATCAGCTAGAATAGGTCTGAGCAACCAATCCAAAAATTGTGACAATGATTCAGTCACCGAGCCAATCCCCCCGACAATGGGTCGGCCGGGGGGTTGGCTCGGTGACTTGTGAATTTTGGGGAGGAAATACCATGAGGGTTTTTTAGGGAATTTGGGGAGTAATTTCTCCGCCATTTTGTCTGAGAGTACCCCTTTCTCTACTGCTCGTCTCAAGACAGAGCGTTGAAGGGACAAGTATTTGGATGTAGGATCTCCTGCTAATCGTATGTAAGTAGAGGTGTCATTAAGTTGCCTTTCGGCTTCGGCCACATAAAACTCTTCCTGCATAATGAGTATGTTTCCGCCCTTGTCGGCCGGCTTTATAACAAGGGATTTATCCTTTCTTAGTTTTTGTAAGGCCTTCCACTCTTCCGTAGATAGATTGGGGGCCTGAGTGGGATAGATCAAGGCCTTCACATCTCTACAGACCTGATCGTAAAATATGTCAATGGGGGAGCCGGCCGGCAAGGGAGGACAAAAGGTGGATCGATTTCCACCTCTAAATTCGGAGATGTTGGAGACGTAGTGTGCCGAGGTGTTGTCATCGTTTTATGTCAGAAGCTCATGCAGTGTGTCTAGGCAAATTAAATCTGTATTCTCAAGAGGACTATTGATGTGAAAACCTAATGGTCCTATGCAAGGTGTCTCACCTTCTAATTTTCTCTCGTGAAGTGTGTCCCTAGAGTTTTTATTGTCAAACAACTTTCTCAATGCTGTTTTCCTAATGGAAGTTCCTAGGGATACTATAGTTTAAGCCTTTAGAGAGGGCTGACATACAGACACTGTCCAGAGTTCTTTCGGATAGGTTAATCACGTTACAGTCCAACATAGAATCTGGGGTTGGATCGGTGGATTCTATCGCCAGGAAACCTTCTTTCTCTTTTGTCTCGGCTTCCATCTTCCTCTGCCTCTTCCTGCATCTTCCCCTCCGGATCCTGCGTCTCGATTCGTTCCCCCTAAAGGGGTTCCTACTGTTGGAGTGATAGGCTCGTCTCGACCTTCGATTGTGGAGGGACCTCGTTCCTCGGAGCTACTGGAGTCCGACTCAGTCGTCCAGAAATCCGTGGCACGGCGTTTATTTGGTTTGGTTCGTCTTGTAGATTTCTTCGTTCGCCAGCTAAAAATGCGTCCCATTTCGAAGTCGCTTTTGTCGCGTATAAATTTGTCATGTTTCCTTTCTTTGATTTCTGCCTGTAAAGGGATCAATCTTTTTTCTAGTTTTTTGTAGAAAGTCTCATTTTGCTTTTCCGTGAGGCGGGTCCTCATCTTGGCTCTGCATAAATCAGAGGTAATGTGTTCATACTCTTCTTCATTTTTGCTTAACACGAGACGCATAAGTTCTAGGGAGCAAGTTAATTGGATGCTGTTCCACCTCTCCAGGAAATTCGGGTCATCCTGATACTGTGATGCTTCTTTATATGGACGTAGTCCTCTAGGTACACGGTTGTGTTCATTATATAAGACGTTTTCCTGTGTTCCTGTCTCCAGCATTCCCAGATGCCTCCATGTTCCTGTGTTTCCCCAACGTTCCCAGATGCCTCCGTGTTCCTGTCTTCAGCATTATCAGTGTACCTCTGTGTGCTCCTGCCATCCTGTGTCAAGTCTTTAGTTTGCCTCCGTGCTTCCTACTGTGCCTCCCAGGGTTCCAGTCCAGCAGTGTGTCTCAAGTCTGTGCCAGCATTACCAGTGTTCGGACTGTTTCCTGTACCTTGGCTGCCACCGCGGATCTCATACCATCTGCCGCAGTGGTCCAGAGGGTCCACTGGTCCAGAGACTCCTCCCTTCGGACTCTTCCCATAGAGACTTCTAGTTCTGTTGTGTGACCGTGACAGTGTTCTTTGGATACAACTTGGCATTCACTTTTCTCCAAAAACGATGAGTTGTGTTTCTACCAAACAGTTCCACTTAGGTTTCATCTGACCATATGACATTCGCCCAATAACATCTCGGCCCGGAGTTGTTCTGGTAGTGGGACTCGTCAGGCACTGCAGGATCTGAGTCCCTGGTAGTGTAGTGTGTTACTGATGTTTATGTTGGTCCCAGCTTTCTGCAGGTCATTCACTAGGTCCCCTCATGTGGTTTTGGGACTTTTGCTTATTGTTCTTGTTATCATTTGTGAGATCTTGCTTGGAGCCCCTGGTCGATGGAGATTATAAGTGGTCTTGTATACCTTCCATTTTCTAATAATTGCTTCCACAGTTGATTTCTTCAAACTAAGATGCTTGCCTATTGCAGATTCTGTCCTTCCAGCCTTGTGCAGGTTTACAATTTTGTGTCTGGTGTCCTTCGACAGCTCTTTGGTCTTCACCATAGTGGAGTTTGGTGTGAGACTGTTTGATGTTTTAGACAGGTGTCATTTACACAGGTAATAAGTTATAGGTCTGTGATAGAAAGAAATCTTGCAATATCTTAGGTCATTGGAAATATGTTTTTAACATCTATAGCTAATGGAAGTTTTCAGAGCTGACATATTTCTACAGCCCTCATGTACAGTGTAGGTGCCCTTATTTATAAATGCAGGATAAGTAAATGCTGGGGAAGAAGGGGTTTGTGGTTGAAGAAAGAAATTCACGACAAAGAACTGATTCCCTGCTCAAGAGAGTTGAGTCATTATAAAAATATGCACAGTAACTAAACCATTCAAAATATATCTGGTCCTTCCTTTTCCTTGACTGAGTAGGGTTTTAGATAGATAAGGACAAGAGGCTAAAGATTAATTTTAGACTATAATTCAGCTCTATATAAGTATACTCAGACTGTAATACCTTGAGCCACTACAGGAAATCATTTTTGGGGCACACTCCTCAACTGAAAGAATACCAAACTAACATTTGAACTGTAAAGCATACAGACTATCTAATACAGCACCAGATATATCGCATTGTTGCAGAATACTATATCTGGAGTAGTGTAAGACTATTTGGCTTAGTTTATGCAGCAAAATATGCCAGATTTTAAGGCTCTTGTGGAAAACCTAAGTCAATGTCCCATTTTACAGAGATCAAAACTTTATCATAACAGTCACCATAGGGTCTAAAATGTTAATAAATGTGCTGCAAATGGTGTCTAACTATAGTACAGTACTAACTAAACTTAAGCCAGTAAGGGCACTCATATTAATAATACAGGGATTGTTTTTTTTTTTTTTATAATTTCTTTTTATTGAATACAGGTAGAAAAACGGGTTACAAAGGAACAGAGATTCCATCAGGCAGTGACATGTCAAGTACAGAAGGTCGCGAAGTCTCAGCACCATAGCAGAACATCAGAAGAAAAGCACTGTATCAACCAGAGACAAACTAGTTTAACATGTCTTTATGTAAACTAATCTTACTTATTAGTTTACAACTTATCAAAAGAGAAAATTACTGGATATTCAAGCTGAATACCATGTGTCCATATGGACTTAACGAATCTCTGGAACGCATCTAATTTATATTTCAGCACAAAATACCACGGACTCTGTCATTATTACTAATTTCATACATCAATATATTACTGTCCCGTTCATCATCAGTATTTGATATACCGATATAAATTATATTCCTTGAGGAATCCTCCTCTCATCACACTCCTATAATTATATTTTCTGTATCCTCCAAACTATTGTTGTTCTCCATACTAATCCTTATTTATGGTATTCTATTTACCATTTCTGTTTTTATCCTTGCCTCATATTAATCCAAAGTACCCATCTTTACTAATCCTATCCATGATATTTACCCCACTTACCATGTTTGTCTCTACACCATGTCAGTCCTAAGTACCCAGGAACAGCTCCATAACTTCTACTCATCTATCCACTCATCCAGCGAATACTTCATCTCACGATCGCACTCTTACCTAGAAGTCCGATCTTCCTCTCAAGGCGCATGCGCACTGTTACGATACGCGCATGCGCAGTAAGCACTCCATGCATTACATAAGTCCCGTCACCGCGCATGCGCGCCGCCGTGCACGCACGCGCACATTGTGCCTCTCAGTCTCTATTTAAACCTCCCGCAGAGCCGGCGGGGACACGATACACAGCGCCCTTGCCGGCTCGCGATCCTAATAATGTAAGTACTCCATTCATCTACTACCACCTCATATAGCTACATTAAGCAATCCAAAAATCTGAATATACTCCTGTTATTTCAGATTCCTTTATATTCAATGCTGATCCATACTACAGGTATCTCTATGTCTGAATTTACTTATCACTTATCACAGTACATTCATCATTTAATTAATTATATTCCTTCCTCTATGTAAACAACACAGCCTATAGGACAGCTTGAGTATCCATACCATATCCATCTGGGGCAGACCACCCAAAAGAGAATTATAGGGTAGGGATTAACTCACTTACTAATTTATTGATTTACTAATTTATTGACCCATTAATTCATTAATTTATTAAACTAATTTAATTAATTAATTTATTATAAATTCATATATTTGTCAAATTACTAAATTAATTTATTTATTTGTTCTACATTTATCTTCTCTGGTTCACTATATATATGCAGAAATATATTTTTTACAATTATGATGGTTTTTTATGATTTTATGTCACTTCTTTTTATTCATTCTTATCTATGTGTATTTTTTGAAATATGCTTAATTGGTCATTATCTATTAGATTATGTATCAAATTTTAGAAATTGTATTTTTGGACCTGATGAAGGAGACGTCCTGCTTAGTCGTAGTCCAGACGCGTAGTCCACTGTGATTCTGAATTAAATATGGAAAATTGAGCAGCGCGGCCTCAGCCTGTTTTTTACCCTTCCAAACCCCTCATTATCATCCACTACAGCCAATAGTATTGGATGACAGGTTCACTGCAGCAGCTCTTATTGTGTTTATACATGTGATATAGTCATCATCCGATCGGTGTGCCTATAGGCGATATAGTCAACATCTGATTGGTGAGACACTTATCACTTACGTTTACCACTTATCTCTCTGCCACTACTATAGATATACATACGTATATGTATATATAAATGTATATTTGTGTATTTTATTATCATCATACAACTTGCGCTGTGTTAAGATTTGTTGTTTTTATATACATAATTTTTTTGAGATGGCGGTTGACGCCTTCTGGATTGATGCCAATGAGCTCTGTTTGCTACCAAGAAGATTCTCCCCAGCTCGCTAAACAAGCACTGTATAAGCCATAATGCAGCCCTTTGGCTGGTCTAAGCGGATTCATTGACAAGATCTATGTAGCGCTGTACTTAAGAGTGACAGTTCGCCATCTCTGTTTGGCTTTATTTGTGTTTGCTTAACATGATGTTTTGGTGAGTTCTGGTGGGTGCGTTTATGTTATGTTTTTCCATATGGGAGCATTGAGTAACATGCTGCATTAAGGTGACTGTCTTTCTCCTAGAGTTACCACTGCGTTAGACACTGATTGTAGTACATAACTCAGTTTACTAGTATTTCTTTCTTTGTTTGCCCTATGGGTAGTGGGCGAGTTAAGAGTAGGGGGTGTGATTGAGGTCTCTCAGGTTTGCAGGGTGTTGAGAAGCAGAGTTTATATTACAGTGGTATTGATGTGTGAGAGTCCTGGACCGCTCCCCAGTCTTCATCTGATAGTGAGGGAATGAGAGCCTTCCATCGGGCTGTGACTGGCAGAGGGGGACCCTCCAACAGCTCAGAAAGGAGGTGGGTATAGATAACAGATACCAGGCCTCTAGGACCCTGAGAGCGCAGAATTCCAATCAGTGGAGAAAGGAGAAAGCAGTCTCTGTCGGAGGAAACTGAGCCAGAAAAGTGTGCCTTAGCTGTAGGCAACGATAGACTTCCCTATCTGGAACATCAAAAGCGGATGTAATTGCCTCCACAGAGAGAGCCTCCCCATCCTCCCCAAGAAGTTGAGCAATGTTCACTAGACCCTTGGCGGTCCAGTATGAACCATCTTGCAAATCTGAGAGATGGAGCAAACCTGGGTGGGACCAGAGGGGAACATGAACAAGGGTGCCCAGTGCAGCTGATAGTTTCTTGGCATTAGACCAAACCCTGCATCCTGTCTTTAGTGAAAATTAGGTCCCTAGTGACCGGGTTATTAAACCCTTATGGTTGCCAGTGCTTAATAATGCTACTACTGTTGCAACAGAAATTGTGTTTTTCCTAGACAATGTGGGTTCAGTCTCTACTGCTACTCTTTGGGACTCTGCCAAGGGATATCTGAGGGTAATTTTTATGAGGGATATCTTTAGAACTAAGAAGCTTACCTGAGCTCTTAAAAGCACATTGATGTAGTGGGTGGATGACAACGAGGGGGCCTTTATTGCTTCTCCCTTTTGAGGCCAGTGGGGCAGACTAGAACAAGGCCCTAAGACTCCTTTTGTAGTATTTACTCTAGCAATCAACAAGCAAGAGGTTCTAATTCCAGGGTAAGGTTAACTATGGCAAACAATATCTCTGATGAGTTTAAGGTTTTTTTTATCAGAAGTTACTGTATATATCTCAAAATTAATGACAAATTGGCAAGAAATACTTGAAAGTATCATTAATGTCCCATCTCTCACAGGAAGAGAGGCAGGCACTGGAAGCCTCGCTAATGTTAGAAGAACTAGAGGAGGCATTAGCCACTTTTCAAAATAATACAACCTAGGTTATGGACAGTCTTCCCGCAGAGGTATTTAAGGAGCTTAAAGATTTTCTAAAAAACACCTATTGGACAAGTTAAAGCGGCAAGCATGAGAGAAGTGATAATTGTACTCATGTTAAAACCAGGTAAACCTGCACACCTAGCGGAATCATACAGGTGCATTTCACTCCTGCCAATTGAGGTCGAGATATTGGCAAAGGCATTAGCCAAAAGATTAATAGGGGTGGTGATACTTTTAGTGCATGAGGATCAGTTGGGCTTTATGCCAGATAGAGGGCAATCAATCTACGTCGGTTGTTTCTGAATCTGCAGCATACCCATGATAATGACAGGGAAAGGGTGGTGCACTCACTAGATGCGGCAAAAGCCTTTAATAGTGTTGAGTGGGAGTACCTTGAGGTAGTCCTGGAAAGCATGGGCTTTGTGCCAAGTTTTAGGAAATGGGTAGCAATATTATATACGGACTCCAGTGCTCGCATTAGAGCCAATGCTGTGCTATCGGACTCTTTTAAACTTTGTCACCCCACCTGTTCTCCCTAGCAGTGGAACCACTGGCCACTATTTAGAGACCTAATCTGCAAAAAGGGCGTTCCCCCACATTAAATACAAAATGTTGCAATGCTCTAAGGACTAAGGGGCCTTGTCTTCTCCTAACTCATGGCTCTAATTAATCTCCTTGCAGCTCCGACATTTACGTTGGTGGGGACTTGTTGATATGTCAAAGCCAGGTAACTTGTTGCTCGCCTCCGTTGTCTCCCATGCATGAGGTGTACATTTCACACTTACAGTTACACACTTCAGGTCAAACAAAGGGAGAATTTGATGTGGGACCTTTATTGGAGGAGCAATGGGAGAGAATACTGTCTGATGCTACTCAGATATCCACCAGTGAGGTTCTGAGGATCTCGCAGTTCTATTTACTCGACAGGTGTATATAGTAATCCTGAATTTCTTCACGGTATTGGGCTGAATGTCCCAGATGTAGTTTTGAGCCAGCGGATCACATCTATATGTTCTAGAGCTGTGTTTCTCTGGACCATTTCTCGAGGAATGTGCTGGATCTTGCACATCTGGTCTTTCAGCTATGCATCCCAGCGACCCTGGTGTGATGTGTTCTGGGGTATGTGGATGATGTCCCAGGTGATGAATATGTAAAGTTCACTGTTAAAGGGTACTGTATCAGGCAGGAAAACTAATTGCATCCAAATGTTTGAGCTCTGTTTCACCATCTCTAGAAGAACAGTATTGTTAAAATGTATCACAGCTGATTAAAATGGAAAAGGGGGTTTATATGAAGTGCATAGGATGATTGGTCTGGAGTACAAATGTTGGGATAATGCAATTGATTATGGTTGGTGTAATTGTGGTTACATTAGGTGGCATAGGGAGGTCTATGAGGTGCGCTAGTAAGGCATTTCTGCAGGTGCCTTAATAACAGTCTGTTCATGCTGTATCACAATCTATCGGATCAGAGGGGAAAATGGAAGTTTTATTTGGGGTAGGGATATGGGAATAAGGGGAATGTCTCTGTTTGTTGAGGAAACCAAAAAAAGTTGTAAAACACCATAAAACTTTCAATAAAAATGTATTTGATTTTTAAAAAATGCATTTTACTGTAATGCTTGTGAACAGAAAGAAGGACCATATGATTTGCATTTTTTGCGATCCTGATCACAAGCGTTTCAATTTAAACACATGTTTAAATCTCCTCCCATCTGCTTTTAAACTGTGTTTCGTTATCCAAATGAAAAGTGACATGTCAACAAAGCCTTAAGAAAAATTGCAAATTTGGGAAAGGTTGTTGGTGGGTGCACCTATTGCAGTATTTTTCAGACTATAAGGCGCACCATCAATAAATGCCTGCTAAAACATCTAGGTTCATATATAAGGCGCACCGGACTATAAGGCGCACCTTTGATTTCTGAGGAAATCAAAGGATTTTTATTGCATCTTATAGTCCGAAAAATACGGTAAGCTCCTAGAAGAGGATCCTTTGACACTGTTGACATCAGGATTGCAGCTCGGGCCCCATCTAGTTGCCGGCTCTGGCACTGAAGTCCCATAATTGCTGATGGCGGCCCTGCATATACATCAGATGTTGTTATTCTAGACAGATATTTATTAAAGAATTTGTCTAGTGTTTTAAAATGAACTAAAAATGATGAAAGTTTTCAATGCTTTTTTATCTTGATTGTTGAGGCTATATGTAAAAATCTGAACCTTGCTATATTCATTTATTGTTATTGTTATTATTGGAAATTTACCCATTTTTCATTAAATGTTGTATATGTCCAGTGAAGAAATATAAAATCCTGCAAAAGAAATCAACCCAATGAACTGTCATTCCTTTCCTACATTGTGCCATCTGGCATAGTAATCATGGTGCATATAATGTACATGGGTGTTGTAATTTAAATGGATTTACGACCTTAGTTAATCGATTTTTTTTTTCTTCATCTATGAAGCATAATATCGTTAAAATGCTTTATCGCAGATTGTTCAGATAAAACATGTTATTCTCATTATATATAGTTAAGCAAGCCCTTAACGTGAATCCTTTAGATATTGTACTTACTGCAGGAAGTAACCGGGATATAGAAATTTTTGATATGAATATAGGGACCAGAATAGCAACAATTCCAGATGTCCATCCAAGAGCTCCTCATCAAATCTGTCAAAACAAGGTAAAAAAATATTTTAAAACATTGTTGTGATATTTTTGTTGTACTAAGTTTTATATTTACACTGTCAGCTTTTAGGTTAGTCTTAAACCCTTTAACAGGTTTAACCCTTTTGTGGCCAAGGTGCTTTGATGACTAGATGTCCACATCGAAATTTCTTGTTTCTAAAATAAAATATTTTAAGAGGTAATACATTTTTTGTGATTTAACTGTATGTGTTTTACGTTTTATAAAGGGAAAAACAAAAAATAACTTACTTTTTTTTCATTTTTATGCAATATAATGGATGTTATCAAAAATTTTGTACCAAAAAATAAATGTTTGACTATGCTGTGTATAACAATGCCAAACATACTGATTGGAAAACCACATGTAAAGGGAGGATAAAATTTTAGAGGGATTTTATGTTTTATATGTTGCAGAGTTGCATTAGAGGGTATATTATATGGGTTGATATTATAGTATGCTTGTGGGTGGGACAATGGGCATGGTTTAGAAAAAAAGGGGAAGGGGCTTTTTTCTTTGTCTTTCTCTTGTTCAAAAGTTGGGGGGTATGAAAAAGTCGCAATTTTGGTGCAAATTGTGTTTAAAAAGTTGCAAACAAACTCCAGTCCTGACCATTCCTGACTTTAGAAGAAGTTACAGAAGAGTATGAGACTTTTGTGTGACTTTTTAATAAAAAGTAGCGAAAACCCACAGACTTAGCTGCGTGATATATCAACCCCTAAGATAAATCAAGCAAGTCCAAAACCCAGAAAAAAACAAGAAAGACATGTGCAAAATGTCCTGACTAAAGATAAATGACCCCCTTTGAGTCAGTAGATTGCAAAGTTTTTCTAAAGACAATATCCCCTGATGAACCCCAAAGGAAATGGGGGGGGGGGAACTCGTTGGGATGGGATGTAATATGTTCCTGTACCCTATGGACAAATGTGGGACCGTCCTAGTCAGGGCGGGAGCAATTCTATCGGGTGATAGCTATAGCTATACTAGGGATGTTTTAGACATCGGGGGAACAGTTTCTCAGGCTATCCTATCGCATCAACTGAACTCTGACTGAGCACACTGCAGGATCTGGTGAGATTGTTCCAATTTTCCTCTTTTTTTATGTGCTGTGGTTATTTGTATCAGTGATTGTTTTCGCTACATGAATGTTACTTGTGCAAACTATTTGTACATCTATATATCCTATTATTGCCACACACTTACACTGTAGGCAACACACTTGCCCTGTGTGTCCTATATTAGACTGAGTAACATATACCTCTTGGCTGTGCGGTGTCATTCAGTTTTTGTATTAAATCTTCTATATATACGGTATTTCAATTTAGTGTGGTCAGTACTGGTAATTTTTTGGTATTTGAGAAAGGACGAACTGTAGTCTGTTAGTTGCAGTACCAACAAGAATCTACCTTACCTGTGCACATTACTGCTATTTTTGGTGTGTTCTATGATATTGACTATTTGCTTATTTTATTTCTGTTACTAGAGATCAGGCAAGATGACACTCCCATAATCATTGAAATGGAAGGTGGAAAACGTGTACCTCACGTTCATGTATCCATAATTTTTGTATTTTTCCAAGTACATAACTGTATGAGAGTAGAGGATATATTAAAAAAAGAGCACAAAATTGGAAATCACATAAAACATATGTAAATGTAATCAATATACAAAATTTTAACTGGGGTTACAATTTTAAAGTATACATTTCCGACTTGCATACAAATTCAACTTAAGAATAAACATACAGAACCTATCCTGTACTTAACCCGGGGACTTTCTGTATGTACATAACATCATTTGTTTGATTTAAGCTACGGGGAATTCTAGTTTGTAAAGTCTGAATCCAAACGGCTTCCCAATTGCGTAAAGCTTTAACCCAGTCACCACTTCTTTTGGGGCGAAACAATCGTTCAACAGGTGAACACATATCTAGAGCTTGCCCCTATTTTTCCATTTCTTATACTATATGTAATTCACAAAACATTTCAGCAGTTTCTAAACATTGTAAAGAAATACATCATAAAAACACGTCTTGTCTCTAAGTCACACCTGTTAAACGAGTGTTTCACCCTAAAAGAGGAGGTGACTTAGTTATTTTTAGTTTTTTAAATTTATTTTTCTACTCTTTTTCAAACCTCCTAGGGTACTTTAACCCTAGGTTGTCTGATTGATCCTACCATATACTGCCATACTACAGTATAGTTGCACATCATCTATTACAATGTGCAAATCGCACATTGTAATACATGGGCTAAAACAAGACAGTCTTACCAATCCGCTTGTCTTGTCTCGGGATTATTTAACTAACAGGAGGCTGGTTAAATTCTCCTTCAAGGAATCCTGTCTCCACATTTTCACAAATACAGCTAGTGAAAGGTTTCCTATTAGCACCCTTCTTTTAGGAATTTTTTTTCCCTTACATTCCCATAAATCAACTTTTATAATCTTATCTTATATCACTTGGCATAAGAGGGGGCATTTCCTGCCCGGGGACCCCTCCCATCTACTCCTCTCCATCTCCCATGCCTCTTCACAGCATGTCATGTGTCCAGGATGATGTCATCTAAGGTACTGTTACATTTGCAACATCTACCCCTTAACAACATCACATGAAATCACAGCATGTATCTATGTACCCCTTAGCAACATCATATGAAATCACAGCATGTATCTATGTATTTCTACTCCTCCGCATCTTCCATGGATTTCTACTCCTCCTTATTCTCCATGGAGACATTCTGTGATTTCATGTGATAAGATACTTAGATGGGGTAGATGTTGCAAATGTAACAGTAACCGTTTTTAATGATGTATTTATTTTGGCTGGGTTAAGTTGCATGGTAGGCTCTCTTTAATAAAAAAAATCAGGTAAGCTATGTGTTTTAAAGCCCCACTTGCAATGGTGGACTTTATTTCACAAAAATAAAGTAAGAGCTAGAGTTCGATTGTTTTTAGGTTTAAATATTTCTGTTGGTTATTTCGCTTTTATATTATTTTTTTTATATAAAAACTTCTGTGTATTTGAATTCTTCCTGGATATGACTTCATTATACCTAAACCAGTCATCATTTGTGGTAGTTTAATGAAATATTGCATTTAAAAAGAACATTATTTTTTATGTCTGTTTAAAGCTCAAGTTCATGCTGAATTGGTATTGTTTCAACAGTTCTAAGAATATGTAAGCATATACTTATGGACAGAGTGATCTGGTAAAATACTTAACAGTGTTGAGATGCTTGCGTATCACTTACAACACGTGTGCAGTAATTCTGCTACTGGTGTTCTAGTCTTATGCTCAGTCAGCTGAGTGATTTTGGCCTGGTAAAGCACTGGATGCTGTCAAAGCTGCCGACATGAAATCTCTTGTGGCTGAAATGGAGGCACAGAATAGACTGTGGTTTAGAAAGAAAATCCTCACTTGTTTTCTTTAGTCAAAAAACTATTAATGGAAGTTATAAATCATTTAGTTTAAGTAGAATACATTAACGTTACGTAAAAGAACATTCTGACCTGAAAGCTGCTCTATTTTTTGCATGCTGATGAATTTCATGGTAAAGAGTAGAAAAGGAAAATATTGTCCAGTGTAGATTTACCACCTACTAGTGAATGCATGATTCTCTTAAGCCATTACTTAAATCCTTCTTAGTATTTGGGGGTTTTAAGTATAACAGTATTACACTAATGTGTTTTTAAGCCATGATTTTTATTTGTCACTGACCACATATTTTTTGTAATTGGAGTTTCAAGGTGAACTAAAATCTTGTAAATACTTCTTGGAAATATAGTAGATATACAAACTAATGTAAAAATCAAAGAGAATTAAGGCACTTGTAATCTTTTTTTTTTTTTTTTTTTTTTTTTATTATACAAAAATACAAATATATAAACAAATATAGACAATACAAATAGACATATACACAAAAAATTTTTTTTTTTGCAGCTGCATCCTGGGAGGGGCGGCGTTTCAAACTCAAGATTTAGAAGTAACAAGAATTTTAGATTTTTAATTTTCCATTCAAGTTAAACGTGACCATTTATTAAATATATTGTGGGTTGAGCACTTTAGGGTATCTTTCAAGGGCCAAACTATTTTACTGAGAAGGGGGACTTCTCCCATATATCCCATTTTTCTTTCGTTCTGCAAAGATGCGTGTAATTTGAGGCCATCATAATTTCATAATGGCTATACATGTTTACTTTGTTGCATACTTCTGTTAGGTTTAGTTTTTGTGCCGTCTTCCAGTTTGCAGCTATACATTGCCTTGCTGCAATCAGGATATACGTCATAATCCATCTCTGGGACTTTGGGAATTTATCCGTCCCTAAATGTAATAGAGCTAGCTGTGGGGAAATAACATTCTGAGCTTGTGTGACTGTGTTAATCAGGTCCCCTATTTGTGACCAGAATGAAGTTAATTTAGGGCATGACCACCACATATGAACTTGGTCTCCTTTAATACCGCATCCACGCCAGCATAGAGGAGAAGATGTGCCTCCTTTGGACAATCTGTCTGGCGTAAGATACCATCTCATATGCATCTTTTTTATTTGTTCTAAGTGGTTTATGCATGGCGAACATTGAGCTGTCCATCTAAGTGTTTTTGCCCACTGCTCAACATCCCATTCTGCATTCAGGTCCGACTCCCATTTTTTCATGTAGCTCAGCTTGTCTGTTATCCCCTGTAAATTAAGAATATTATATGCAATTGATATACCCCTTACTTTTCTCTCAGGGGGCTCAAATAGTTTTTTCAGGGGGTACAGGTGAGTGTTGCTTTGCTTTTCCCCTTCTGCTAATATACTTCTTATTTGTAAATATTGAAAAAATACCTTATTGGGCAAATCGAATTGGTCCTTAAGGGTTTCAAAAGACTTTATCGTATTACCCTCAAAAAGGTCTGAAATAGTGTATATGCCTTTATTGGCCCACAGCTCTAGTGTCATATTAGGGCCGAGTAATTCCAATGCTCGAATAGACATCTGTCCTCTTTTTAAGCCTATGCTGCCACCTACTTCGTTCCAGGTTTTTAAAGTATATTGTAATGAGGGCATGTTAGTGGAAAACGTTAAATTCCCCAAATAGACTGCCTCCATTACTGTTCTAAGAGATCTCCCACCAAAAATGTACTGTTCTAATCTCATCCATTTATGGTTTTCTTTCGGGTTCCAGCACTCTCTCAATGAGTCAATGGCAACAGCCTTATAGTAGGTTGCAATATCTGGCATTGCCATGCCTCCTTTGTTAAGTGGAAAGTGCAAATTCGCCTTTGCTACTCGTGGGGGTTTGTTATTCCACACAAAATTACTAAGGATTATCTGGATCTCTTTTAAGACTTTATTAGAAACTAGTACATGGAGGCATCGGAAGACATACAGAATCTTAGGCAGAGCTGTCATCTTGCAAAACTGAATTCTTGCCACCCAAGATAAATAAATTTTGCCTAATTTATCAAAATCTGTTTTCAAGTTTGCTTTTAATTTAGTTAAATTCTTCCTTATTGTCTCATTTGTTGTTGGGCACAAAATAACCCCCAGATATTTTATGCCTTCTGGTTTCCAGGTTATGCCACAGGTATTACACAAATCCCTACATACTATGAGTGGGACATTTATTGGGAGAGCAGCCGATTTTTTAATATTCAACTTATAATATGAAATATGTGAAAATAACTTTAGGGTGTTTAGCAAATTAGGGAGCGATTTTTCGGGGTCTTGGCATGTGATGATGACATCATCAGCGTATAAGGTGATTACATGTCTTTCTTTACCCGCTGGAATACCCACAATTTCTGAATTAGACCTCACCATTTCCGCCAGTGGTTCCATTATCAACGCAAATATTAGCGGTGATAGGGGACACCCCTGGCGGGTACCATTAGAGATGTTAAGTGGTGAAGATAAAAAACCTGAAATTAAAACCCGCGCTGAAGGGGCCGAGTAGAGAGCTAAAATTGATTTTTGAATTTGATCAACAATGCCAAATTTGGACAGGACCTCCTTTAGGTAGCCCCAGTGCACCCTGTCAAAAGCTTTTTCAGCATCTAGTGACAGGAATGCAACCGGGGCTCCCATTGAGTTTGCTAGATGAATAAGGTCCATCATCCTCCTTGTCGCATCTTTAGTTTGTCTCCCATATACGAACCCTGTTTGATCTGTAGATACTAAGCTGGGAATTATTCTTTCCAATCTATTTGCCAGCAACTTAGCGTAAATTTTTAAATCGCAGTTAATTAATGCTATTGGTCTATAATTTTCTGGGAGAGGATTAAGATTATCTTGCTTTGGTATTGCTCTAATTATTGTTTCAGCATTCATCTTTGAAATCCTGCCCTGATTTTGCCAGAAATTGAAAGTTCTTATTAAAAGCGGGTTCAGGACCTGAGCAAAATTAGAATAAAACATATTTGTCAAGCCATCCGGCCCTGGGGCAGAATTAAGTTTAAGGCCCTTTAAAACTCGGTTTAATTCCTCTTGATTAAATGGCATTGCCAAGTATGCAACTTGATCTTCTGATATACTTGGAAGGGAGACTGAAGAAAGGAAATGGCGGATTTCGTCTATAGTTGGTTGCAGTATATCTTTATTATCTTTTAAGTTATACAATGCTGCATAATATTTCCTAAAGGCCTCCGCTACCTCCCTAGGATCTCTTATCTGCCCATTATTACTTTCTTGTATAAGATTTATTCGTTCCTTAGCTATTTTTCTCTTAATTTTTTTAGCAAGAATCCCACTTGCTCTATCTCCCAGTGAGTAATTTTGTAATTTTAATTTCCTTAATGATTTCTCGTAATCTGATAGCATCCGTGCTCTCAACATGGTTCTAAGTGAGGAGAGGTTGTTACTAGTGGAAGCTAAGGGATTTATTTTATTAGAATTTTCTAATAAAGTTATCTGTGACAAAATTTCGCGAATTTCAATATTTTTTGCTCTTTTTTCCCTTGCTGCTACCTGCTTAAAGACTTCTTTTATATGTAATTTAAGTGACGACCATAAGGATTCATCGTTAACTTCTTTATTATCGTTAATATTAATAAACTCCTCTGTGACCTCCAAGATCAAGTTCTGTGTGTTTTCATTTTTTAGAAGAGAGTTATTTAGCCTCCAGGGAGAATTCGTAAAAGCAATGGAGCTTTCCTTAATAGTTAAAAATATAGGGGCGTGATCCGTCCAAGTTATTTGACCTATCTTGGAGAGTAAGCAAGATGTTAATGCTAAATTATTTACTAGATAAAAGTCTATCCTTGAATACGAGAGGTGTCTAGTGGAAAAGAAGGTATAATCCCTTTCTTCAGCATGTTGATACCGCCACACATCATGTAGCCTCTCTTCAGTTATTATTTGTGCTAAGTCTTCTCTACCACCTCTCATGTTCAAAGAACAGTCCAATTCTCTGTCTGGAGGGATATTAAAATCTCCCATCATAACAATTTTCCCCTCTGCATTTTGTTCTAACAGGCTAGCCATTTTTTTAAAGAAGGTTTTTTGCCCTCTATTTGGGGCATAAATTGTTACGAAAGTATAAGGGACATCATTTATTTTACCTAGAACTATAATGTATCTCCCCTCCTCATCAATCAGTTTCCTAGTAAGATCAAATATAACAGTATTTTTGAACATCATACACACCCCTGCTTTTTTAGAGTTAGAAGTTGCAAATATAATCGTAGGAAAGTCGCGATGATGTAGGCGGACTTCATCTTTTTTAAGTAGATGAGTTTCTTGTATCCCTATTATGTCTGCTTGAGTGTTAATTATTTCTTTCCAAAGTGAAGTACGCTTTTGTGGAGTGTTCAACCCATTAACATTCAATGACATTATTTCAATAACCATATCTTAGTCACGTTTTAAATGCTATTAATACATTCTTATTTATTTCAATTAAACTGCCCCTCCCAGAGCATGCCTTATCATAAATACAAAACACCACTACAACAACATATTTAATATACAAATACATTAACTGACCAGCTAACATATTAGCCGGCCTAGACTTAAACAAATCCAGTGTTTGTATACTGGATACGGGGCAAACAGTCACCAGTGAGATGGGACTCCGCCTCCTATGTAAGGTGGAAGAGTTCCGTCCCCTTGGTGTCTCCAAAATGAGGGGTTAGTCTCCCTACCATTCCCCATTATTCCCTATTTTACTACGGACCACTCCTGATCTATATTACTTTTAGCTTTTTCAGTGTCCTTACATTTTAGCAAGCCCCACTTTTCCATTAGGTTTTCAGCTTGCTTCACATTACTGCATGTATAGGTGGACTTATCCTTTGTCACAATTAATTTTACTGGGAAACCCCATTTATAGGCCATACCTGCATCTCTTAGGATTTTAGTTATTTCCCCGAATTCGCGCCTCTTTTTTAGGGTTATTGGTGATAGGTCCGCAAAAATCTCAATGTTCCCGTAGGGTGGTGGAAACCTGGGGTTTTTACGGGTCTCCTGTATTAGAAGGTTTTTAGTTTTAAAAAAATGCATCCTTAAGATGGTATCTCTGGGGGTATCTGCTTTTAAATGTTTTGGTCTCGGAATCCTATGGATGCGATCAATTGTCACATCTAACTCTTTTGCCTCTGGTAGTATAGCCGAAATAAATTTGCCTGCGTATTCCTCAAGTGCTGAGTCAGGAACAGCTTCAGGGATGCCCCTAAGGCGAACGTTGTTTCTCCTCGATCTGTCCTCTAAATCCCCTATTTTTAATTCCAAATCCGTTATCTTATGTTCCATTTCGGTATGCGAGGTCATTAAACTATTTTGAGACACTGTCACTTCCGATAGTTTAGTTTCCACCTGGTCTATCCTTTCTCCAATCGACCTTACTTCTTTTTGTAATTCCCCCATCATATCCTGCATTCTAGATAAGAGTTTTATTTCAAATCTGTCTAGCATACTTTGCATTACCTCTACAGTAAGTACAGCTTGGGGATTTGGGGAGGGAGAGGCGGAATGCGCCTCTCTCAGAGATGTTGCCATAATTGTCGGTTGGGAATCAGCTTGAGGAGAGGTGGAGTCTTGGGTCGTTAGTTTTGGCTGAAAATTAAGACGTAAGGAGTTAATCCCCTTTGGTATACTCGAAATAGGTTCACGTACCGATGATTTATTTTGGGCACGTGTCAGTTGGTTTTTTAGTTTAGGCGGGGTATTTTTTTTTAGCAGGTTTTTACCTCTCGTCATTATACCCACAAGCTGGGGAAAAGAGGAGGAAAAAAAAAAAAAAAAAAAAACACTTCTTCTACATTAAATAGTATCACCACGTTTTTAGAATGGTAGACCTAAAATATAACCTTTGTAGCTTTTTCCCGCTTCACAATTATGGCAGATAATAGTTCACTTGGTTATTTCTGGTTATAGGCACCAAAAAATATCCCAGCAATATTCTCAATAATATCACCACATTTTTAAGATGGCAGACCGAGAACACAACCTTTATACCCTTTTCCCGCTTAACCATTATGGCAAGTAATAGTTCACTTAGCTATTTCTTATTAAGAGCGACCTGAAAAATATCCCAACACTTTTCTCACAGTCTACCAATCAAGCAAGGAAACAGCAGAAATAAGTGAGATCCATTTCAAGGGTCAAATGTACTTTCAGGAAAAGGAGGTTAGTTCCAGAGACAGCTCCATTCACATTCCCATTTACCTAGTCCATTAGTTCCAGGGTAGTAAGTTATTAGTCAAAGGGTAAGCAGTTAGTTAGAGAGTGGTTAGAAGAAGTTTCGTTAGATGGTTAGTCAGTGGCCTTGAGACCTCAGGTTAGTCCAGCACATTCCTATGTTATTGCTAGTATTACAAACAGCAAGACATGAAGCGAGAGGGCACAGAATAGCCGCCGGGGAAATCATAAATCCCCAGGTAGACTCAGGGGTCCTCAGTGGGCAAATAGAATGAAGAACAATTGCTGAGTTCCATAGCTATAAATTGTACTGTACCATTGCTTTGGGGGTCCGGGTGTCGCTTCTGTCGGTGGGGTCCCTCTTCTGAGTGTCCAAGGTGCGGGTTGCAGGGCGCAGGGTTCACTCACCAGACGCTCGCTCACTCACTTAGCGACACTGTAGTCATAGCAGGGCAGAGACCGGCAGTATTCCTCTCCTTACGACACCCAGAGGTGCATCCAGGTCCGGCTTCTTCTTGCTTCCTGCATTCCAGGTCGCCGTTAGCGCCCTCAGCGTCCTCTTCATGCAGAGAGCCACAGGTGTCCCGTCAGCATCGGGGGCGCTCTGCACTCTTCGCGCACCCCGCGCCGGACCACCTCTCCTCAGAGATCCTTAGCACCCGGCACGCCGTGCAGTGCTATGTGCGGCACCGACCCATGCCTGTCGGCCGCCGCAGAGGAGACTCGAGACGCGAGCCGCGCGTCAGAAAGACTCCAGCGTCTCGGCCAGCGCGTCAGAAAGACTCCAGCGTCTCGGCCAGCGTCTCGGCCACCCCGATCGCGGCCGCGTCACCTGCGCCTCTCCTCCCGGCACCGCGGACCAGAGGCACCACACCTCCCTAAACGCGCCCCCGAGCCCATCCGATCAGGTAAGAGTGGGGCAGAGTGGGGCAGAACGAGGCTTAGCGATAGGGATAGGGAAGTAGAGAGCTCCGTCAGAGCCTGGAGCCGGCAGCCATTACTCCGTATGGCTACGCCCCCCCTCTGTTTGAGACCACTTGTAATCTTTTTATATTTGTCATCTTTGACTTCCTTCCTTTTAAAAGCAACTTTAAAAAGTATGCTAATAAGCCTGAATGGCGTTACCACAGGCGTTACCACAGTTATGCTGTAGCATAACAGGCTGTTACAGCTCCCTGCACCTCCTTCCACCAGAGACCCCGAGCAGTGCAGCCCCCTCCCTGACCTGATGCTGTTTCTCTATAGCCGGGTCAAAATGGGCAAAGCTACCAAGAGCCATGCCTACTATACAAGTAGGGGAATGGTGACCAAGTGCTAAAATCCATAGAAAGTCACATTAGTAAAATAGTTTTTTGAGAGAAAATAATCAATTTTCCTTCTAGCCGGAGCTCCAGAGTTCTTCTAATTCTTCTCCTATAGTGTTAGACATCCATTCAATGAAATCCAGCATTAGCAATGACAGATCCTTCTGATGAAATTATGCCTCAGTTCAGACCAGCACCACCGCGTTTGTTCCCCTTTCGTCTCTTAATTGATTCTTGTCAGACGATATTGCTGCGAGGAACATACAGCAAATGGTGTAGTGTGTTTCAACAGATTAAGAATTAAGAACAGATGCTAGCGCATCCTCCTGTGTGCAGCAAGCACAGTACTAAGCGCCAGCACCAAGATACTTTTTGGTAGACAGCTTTTGTGTTTGAGAAAGGCCCCTGTGGCTGAAAAGTCACACAAGTATCATTTTGAAGGCATTAAATGCATGTTAAAACCCATTGGAGTGTGTGGTCCCAATTTTACTTTACTGTAAATAGGGTTGGATCCCTGGATCAGACGCACCAAGATACTTGAGAGCGCAGACGGAATATATTATCTTCCTTAGGTCCAACCTGTGAGTATTCTCACTTTTCCCATTCTCAGCATTCCCTGTCATAATTGACTACACCTTTGTAAACTCAGCACTTATCAATATGGTAATACGTCGTAACATCTCAGAGTTGGTTAAATCAGATCATACACAGTTACTTGCTTGAGTTAGGCCAAGATAGAATGCATCGCTTTTCAGGATTTCTTGCCAAGAATCATGCCTTCTTGCAGTTGCTTTATGGCTGGTGGCTAGAGTATGAATACAAACACTCACAATACTAAAGTGATATAGCACTCTACTGGGAATCGTCTAAGTATAAGGGGTATAATTATGTCTTATGTAACCCACTTTCGTAAAACCAACAATGCCAAGCGTACTGCATGTAGTGAAAAGCTGGGACAGGCATATGACACATTCCAGTAAACCCTTTCCCCAGGGAAATTACAAAAATGGAATTGCGCAAGAACAGCTTGTGAAGCAGAATTTGAGGAGAAAGAATAGATGTACCACACATACTATGAAGCACTATTCCAACATGGAAATTGTTGACAAGAAAGGGGCCACGCAAACAGCAGACCCGAGAGCAATAGCAATTGCTTTTGGGGCATTTTATAAATCTTTGGATACTGACTCAGCCCCGTATGATGCAGAAAAAAGAAGCCCAATATCTAACCCCCCTTTCATTTACAGAGACTTTCAGAGGAGTAGTTAGCAGACCTGAATGATGACATAGAAGAACAGGAGGTCCAAAGGTTATTAAACATCTGCATTATGACAAAACCCCGGTCCCAGGTGGCTACCCAGCAGAGTTTTATAGGGCACAATGGCCTGAAATCACTAATGGCAATACTTTACCACCTGGCTCCAGGGCTCTCCAATACCACAGGCGGCTAATCTAGCCTATATAAAGATCATAACTAAACCAGGCAGGAAACTGGATATCTTGAGTCCATAACTCCCTATATTGCTGATAAACCAGGACCTGAAACTTTAAAAAAAATAATGGTGGACCGTATAGCCCACATCTTGTCATACCTCATCACACCAGCATAGGAAGGATTTGTCAAGGGTCGAGCGTCATTTACAAATTTTAGGAGAGTGTTGGCTGTTTTGGACTAAGAGAAGCTCCAGTGGACAAAATGTTATTACTAACTTACATTAGATTTTTAAAAAATGCGTTTGATTATGTGATGCGACCATTGTTGGTGATGGGAACATTTGTTGTTAGATCTCACAGGAAGAGTACTCCTGGCGAATATCATCAGCTTTGCTAGGTTTCAATACCCCCTCCAAACTAACCCCTTTTATTAAAACGCAGGGACCTTAATTCACTCAATAGCTGGTTTGGTAGGTTTTTATGGCAAGGTAGAAGGTCTAGAGTGGCTTTATGCAAAATGATGCTTCCAATCACTGTCGGTGGGCTACATTTCCCAGATACACATAGATACAATTTGATATGCTTAGGAAGGTACATACAAGATTTGATTTATGGTTCAAACCGATAGTCCAATCTACACTTGGAGCAGGCCCTCCGGCCCCTTATGACCTCATAGCGGCACTGGACTGCTCTTCTCCAATTACCTCCCACTGTTGGAGCATCATGAGTTCTCTCCTCAAATGAATAGCAGACTGTTTGCCCCCTGGAAAGTGATTATTGCTTGCACCAGACAGTGCCAAGACTCGAGTCCCTCTTCAAATTGACGCAAGAATTCGGTCTCCCAGCTCCCAATATTTTCATTATGCACAATTGTAGTTGTTTTAATTTGTGCATGCAGACTTTAGCTAGTGAAATTGATACCAATGTCTTTGATAAGTGGATAGACCTCAGCATGGCTACCTTTCTCTATATCTATAGTATATAGAATATTTGATAGTGAGAGGAGTCTCACTGAATCTGATATCCTACTGTTAGAGAAAGCTGAATAACCAGGGCTGGATTAAGGTTGGTGGGGGACACTGGGCGCAAAATCTGGTGGGGGCCCACATTGAATGTAGTCCAGACAGGGAACAGCAATCGCTATATCCTGTTCCCCAGCAATAACTATATAAAGCCTCCCCAGTAATCACTATGTACAGCGCAGAGTATTCACTATATACAGCTCCCCCAGCAATAACTATATACAGCACCCAGTATTGACTATATACAGTCCCAAGTAATCACTATATAGAGCTCCCCCAGCAATAACTATATAAAGCCTCCCCAGTAATCATTATATACAGCTCCCAGTAATCATTATATACAGCCCCCAGTAATCACTCTATACAGCTCCCCCAGCAATCACTATATAGAGGTCCCAGTAATCATTATATACTGCTCCCCCAGCAATCATTATATACTGCTCCCCCAGCAATCATTATATACTGCTCCCCCAGCAATCATTATATACAGCTCCCCCAGAAAGCACTGTATACTGCTCCCCCAGTAATCACTATTTACAGCTCCCCCAGCAATCACTATATAAAGCTCCCAGTAATCACTACATACAGACTCCCAGCAATCACTATATAAAGCTTCCCCAGCAACAACTATATACAGCTCGCCCAGCAACCACTATATACAGCTCCCCCAGCAACCACTATATACAGCTTCCCCAGTAATCACTGTATACAGCTTCCCCAGGAATCACTGTATACAGCTTCCCCAGCAATCACTATATACAGCTCCCAGTAATCACTATATAACAACTAATATATATATTATATATATATATATATATATATATATATATATATATATATTGTAAGGGATCAACTCAAATGGCAACTTCAGTAACAGTCCAGGTAGCTGTTTTATTTCTTTCCAAAACAGTTTAAAGAAACAGAATCGCTTGCTTCAGCATATAACAGAAAATACAGTCCATATAAACAGGCTTGACTCACAGTCCTTTGTAGGTTGTGTCTCCATCCAGCAGCATAACCAAACAATGTCACTATTGCTGATCCTTGGCTGTGTAACACCTCCAGCTCTGCATGCAGTATAGCAGAGACTTCCAGACTGCAAACACACATCCCCAGCTCACCTGAGCTTCCTGGCTTTATCTGTCAGCCAAAGCCGGCCCGGATCAACTGCATTAAGCAGCTTTGCTACATTAAATATTGTCAGAAACCCAAGGTTCCTGACCAAACATTAACCGGCTCACTTCACTGAGGCCAGGCACCTCGGTGACACATATCTGCCATCAATAATGGCCCCTTGTACCTTCTCACATACCCCCCTCCTCTGACAAAAGCCGGGGGTTTTGGCACCTTTAGCCACCAGACTATGCACCCTGGACAGGGCGTCTGCATTTCCCTGCATTTTTCCTGGCCTGTGCTCCACTGTGAAAGAAAAATCTTGTAGGGCCAGGAACCAGCGGGTGACCCGGGCATTTTTCCCCTTCTTCTCCCGCATCCATCTTAGTGGAGCATGGTCTGACACTAGTTTGAACCTCCTTCCCAATAAATAGTACCTGAGGGAGTCTAGTGCCCACTTTATGGCCAGACATTCTTTCTCAATGATGGCATAATTTCTCTCCGCTGGGGACAGTTTCCTGCTAAGATAAATTACTGGGTGCTCTTCCCCATTTACTACTTGAGACATAACTGCACCCAGACCTACATCAGACGCATCTGTCTGGACCACAAACTCACGGGAGAAGTCAGGAGCTATCAACACTGGTTGACTACACAAGGCTTCCTTTAACTCTTTAAAAGCCCCCTCTGCTTCTGGAGACCACTGCACCATTGCCGACTTTGTACCCTTTGTGAGGTCAGTCAAAGGAACTGCTATCTCTGCAAACCTGGGGACAAATCGCCTGTAGTATCCCACAATTCCTAGAAATGCCCGGACCTGTTTCTTGTTAAGTGGGCGGGGCCAATTCTGAATAGCTTCCACTTTATTCAGTTGGGGTTTAATTTCCCCTCTTCCCACTATGTAACCCAGGTACCTGGTTTCATCCATTCCTAGGGCACATTTATTTGGATTAATCGTAAATCCAGCCCTTCTTAGAGAATTCCGGACAGCCTGAAGCTTAATGAGGTGACTTTCCCAGACTCATTGAGTCTGCGGTAGTCGTTGCAGAATCTCCATTCACCATTTGGCTTTGGCACTAACACTATGGGGCTGGATCACCCACTTTTGGACCTCTCAATCACTCCCAGTTCTAACATCCTGTGGACTTCTTTGGAGATTACCTCCCTACGGGCCTCAGGGATCCTGTATGGCTTTAAATTTACCCTGACATGAGGCTCTGTGAGGATTTCATGTTCTATCACATTAGTACAACCAGGGCTTTCTGTGAAGAGATCCTTGTTCCTCTGCAGCATTTCCCTACAATGTTGTTTTTGGGAAGGGGATAAGGTCTCTGAAATTTTTACGGCTTTGATGGCTGACTCCGATTGAGTCACTAGGCAAGAAGCCTCGGGGGGGTCTCTCTCTTTCCAGGGTTTGATCAGATTGACAAGATAGATCTGGAAGGGCTTCCTCTTCCCTGGCTGATGGACCCTATAGTTGACCTCCCCAACCTTTTCCACTATCTCATAGGGCCCCTGCCATTTTGCTAGGAACTTGCTCTCCACAGTAGGGACTAACACCAGTATGCGATCTCCTGGATGGAACTGTCTCACACGAGCAGATCTATTATAGACCCTGGCCTGTGACTCTTGGGCCTGGAGAAGATGCTCCTTTACAATTGGCATCACCCTGGACATCCTTTCCTGCATCTGAGCTACATGCTCAACCACACTCTTATATGGTGTAACCTCACTTTCCCAAGTTTCTTTTGCCACATCCAAGAGACCTCTGGGGTGCCTGCCATAAAGTAATTCAAAGGGTGAAAACCCGGTGGAGGATTGGGGCACTTCTCTAATCGAAAACAAAAGATATGGTAAAAGACAGTCCCAGTCTCGCCCATCCTTCTCTACCACCTTTTTCAGCATGGCTTTCAGGGTCTTATTAAATCGCTCCACAAGACCATCTGTCTGGGGGTGGTACACTGATGTGCGCAACTGGGTGACTTTTAACACCTTACACAGTTCCTTCATCACCTTTGACATGAACGGGGTTCCCTGGTCCGTTAAGATCTCCTTGGGAATCCCTGTGCGGGAAAAAACATGGAACAACTCCCTGGCAATATTTCGGGAGGAGGGGTTCCTTAGGGGGACAGCCTCGGGGTAACGTGTTGCATAATCCACAATGACTAGGATGTACTGATGCCCCCGAACTGACTTCACTAAGGGTCCTACCAGGTCCATTGCTATTCTTTCAAATGGGACCTCAATAATTGGCAAAGTCAATTGGTCATGTCCC